>NW_028225179.1:143968029-144330475 GCF_052327205.1 Somniosus microcephalus
GGGAGAAGGAGGGGGGGGAGAAGGAGGGGGGAGAAGAGGGGGGGAGAAGGAGGGGGGGGAGAAGGAGGGGGGGAGAAGGAGGGGGGGGAGAAGGAGGGGGGGGAGAAGGAGGGGGGGGAGAAGGAGGGGGGGAGAAGGAGGGGGGGGAGAAGGAGGGGGGGGAGAAGGAGGGGGGAGAAGGAGGGGGGGGAGAAGGAGGGGGGGAGAAGGAGGGGGGGGAGAAGGAGGGGGGGGAGAAGGAGGGGGGGGAGAAGGAGGGGGGGAGAAGGAGGGGGGGAGAAGGAGGGGGGGGAGAAGGAGGGGGGGAGAAGGAGGGGGGGAGAAGGAGGGGGGGGAGAAGGAGGGGGGGAGAAGGAGGGGGGGAGAAGAGGGGGGGGAGAAGGAGGGGGGGGAGAAGGAGGGGGGGGAGAAGGAGGGGGGGAGAAGGAGGGGGGGAGAAGGAGGGGGGGGAGAAGGAGGGGGGAGAAGGAGGGGGGGAGAAGGAGGGGGGGGAGAAGGAGGGGGGGGAGAAGGAGGGGGGGAGAAGGAGGGGGGGAGAAGGAGG
Source organism: Somniosus microcephalus (assembly GCF_052327205.1). Classification (NCBI taxonomy): domain Eukaryota; kingdom Metazoa; phylum Chordata; class Chondrichthyes; order Squaliformes; family Somniosidae; genus Somniosus; species Somniosus microcephalus. The sequence goes on from NW_028225179.1 coordinate 143,968,574, forward strand.
GGGGGGAGAAGGAGGGGGGGAGAAGGAGGGGGGGGAGAAGGAGGGGGGGGGGGAGAAGGAGTCAAATACCAACGGAAAACAGCTACTACAGCTCTGTCGAAACCTGGGTCTGTACATTGTCAATGGTAGGTTCATAGGAGACCTCCTAGGAAGATCGACCTATTGCTCACCTCTTGGCTGCAGCACAGTAGACTATATGATTACAGACTTAGACCCATCCTCTTTCAGAGCATTCACAGTCAAACCACAACAACACTGTCAGATCACAGTCAAATTACTATGTTCCTCAAAAAGACAGAAACAAACAACATAGAAACACAACCCAGTAAACTGTTGCAACACCAAAAAATCGTACAGATGGGCCAAAAACGACACGGAAAAATACCAGAAAACAATTAGCAATGCATCAACTCAAGCTCTCTTCGACACCTTTCTGGATAACATATACACTCACAATAAAGGCGTAAACCGGGCAGTTAGTAAACTAAACAATATTTTTGATAATTTGGCAACAAAAGCAAACTTGAAAGCTCGCAAGAACAAACCCAAAACAAAAAACTATGAAAAATGGTTTGACCGAGATTGCCATAACATGAGGAAAAAACTTAGAAAAATATCAAACCAAGAACACAGACATCCAGAAAACGAGGAACTACGCCTTACTTATTGTCAGACACTAACACAATACAGAAACACACTCAGAACCAAAAAAGAGCAATATATTAAGAATACACTCAGCTCCATGGAGGAATCCATTGATTCCAATTGTTTCTGGGAAAACTTGAAAACACTACACAAAAAACAACACAACGATTTGGCCATTCAAAATGGGGACACATGGGTAAACCACTTTGAAAATTATACCAGAAAAACACACTAAGACCAGAGCAACACCAAATATGCAAAAAACTGGAAAAGCTAGAAATGGCCATAAAAGATAACCAAAACCCGCTGGACGCCATAATAACAGAAAAAGAACTTCTTGGAAAAACTCAAGGACCTGCGACCAGGAAAAGCCTGCGGGACAGACAGCATACTAAACGAGATGATTAAATACACAGACAACAAAATGAAACTGGCTATCCTAAAACTCTTCAACTTGGTTCTGAGTGTCGGTTATTTCCCTGATATCTGGAACAAAGGACTCATAACGCCCATATACAAAAGTGGGACAAAATCGACCCAAACAACTATCGAGGCATCTGTGTAAACAGTAACCTGGGGAAGGTATTCTGTAGCATCATAAACAAAAGACTTATAAACTTCCCTGAGGAGCACAATGTCTTGAGTAAAAGCCAAATTGGATTCCTGCCAAACTATAGAACATCCGATCATATCTTCACCCTACAGACCCTAATTGACAAACACGTTCACCATAACAAAAGCAAAATCTACGCATGCTTTGTAGATTTCCAGAAGGCTTTCGACTCCATCTGGCATGACGGTTTATTCCTGAAACTTATCGAAAGCGGGGTAGGAGGGAAAACATATGATGTAATTAAATCAATGTATACAAACAACAAATGTGCAGTTAAAATTGGAGACAAACAAACAAAATACTTCCCACAGGGGCGGGGGGTGACGCAGGGCTCGCCAATCTCACCGACACTCTTTAATATTTACATAAATGGATTGGCAAAACTACTTGAACAATCTACAGCACCCGGCCTCACCCTATATGAATCCAAGGTTAAATTCCTCCTCTATGCAGACGACCTGGTTCTGCTGTCACCACTAAAGAGGGGCTACAGCAAAACTGGACCTGCTGGAGTCGTACTGCCAGACTTGGGCCCTGACAATAAATCCCCAAAAAACCAAAGTCCTTGTGTTCCAGCAAAGATCCAAACATCAGGGACCCAAAATAAATTTCACAGTAGGAACAACCAAAATTGAACAAACCACTAACTACACATACTTGGGCTTAAAAATCAGTTCTACGGGAAACTTCAAACTGGCTGTGAATGAACTGAAAGAGAAAGCAAGAAGGGCTTTCTATGCCATCAAAAAATCAATCCAAATAGAAATACCAATTAGCATTTGGCTCAAAATTTTCAAATCAGTAATTGAACCAATTGCACTCTATGGCAGTGAGGTATGGGGACCGCTAACCCAACAAGAATTTGCAAAATGGGACAAACACCCAATTGAGATCCTACATGCAGAATTCTGTAAAAGTATCCTCCGGACTCAAAGGAAAACAGTAAACAATGCATGCAGGGCGGAACTAGGCCAATATCCATTAATAATCACTATCCAAAAAAGAGCCACCAAATTTTGGAATCACCTACAAATGAGCAATCCCCATTGCTATCACTACGACGCCCTGAAATGCCAAGAGCTGACCATAAAGAAGAATACCCTCAGTCAACTAGTCCTGGGACTCAGTGAAGTAACTACTAACAATACTAACAGTAACCAGCCCCAGGACAGTGACAGGGTAACACAAAGAATTCGACCCAACACAATCGTCGCTAAGCAAAAGGAAAAATATCTGACATATTGGGCAGAAACAACAAAACCCAAAGCAAACTCAATTGCTACTTGGCCCTAAACAGACAATACAACATAGCTGATTGCCTGACCATGGTAAAGGATAACAAACTGAGAAGAACCTTGACAAGGTACAGACTTAGCGAACATAGCCTAGCGATCGAAAAGGCAGACACAGGCAGACCAGGCTGCCAAGAGAAGACAGGATATGCTCTCACTGCAGTCAGGGAGTAGTGGAGACAGAGATGCACTTCCTCACAGCCTGCGGAAAATATCAGGGCATCAGGGAGAATTTCTACCAAAAATTCTCACAAATATGCCCTGATTTCAGAAATCTGAATGACAACCAAAAACTCCCATTCCTACTGGGAGAGGAGAGAAGCTGTGTAACACTGGCGGCACACTATGTTACAGCTTGCCATGAACAGAGGGACAACCAGTAACTAAGAAGAGAGTATATATAAACAATGCGAATGTATATTTATACACTCCGGGATATACCTGTTTATACACTATGAATAGAACTGCGTTTATGTGCTAAACCATAAATGTATTTTGATGCTTTGGCAACATAAGATGTAACTTATCATGCCAATAAAGCGATTTGAATTGTGAATTGTGGGAGAAGAGGAGGGGGGGGCGGGGAGGAGGAGGGGGCGGGGAGGAGGAGGAGGGGGCGGGGAGGAGGAGGAGGGGGGGCGGGGAGGAGGAGGAGGGGGCGGGGAGGAGGAGGAGGGGGCGGGGAGGAGGAGGGGGCGGGGAGGAGGAGGGGCGGGGGAGGAGGACAGGGGGAGAAGGTGTGTTTAACCCACTGTACCACCCAGGTACAGAAACTTATTCAGAATATATACAAAATGCATCACTCAGCAACGAACTGTTAATCTGTTTTGGCAGTATAGGTTGACGGAAAATGTTGGCTGGGACATCAGAAGAACTCTCCGCTTTTTTTCCCCCCAAATAGCGCCGCACGATCCTTTATGTCAATCAAAACTAAGACAGAAGTGGCCTCAGTCCTAACATCTCAGTTAAAAGACAGCCCCTCCTGCAAGGCAGTGCTCCTTCGGTGTCAGCTGTGGCTCAGTGGGTAGCACTCTCACCTCTGAATCAGAAGGTTGCGGGTTCAATTCCCACTCCAGAGGCTTGAGCACAAACGATTCTGTGATTCTATGCGAATCTAGGCTGACACTCCAGTGCAGTACTGAGCTTGTGCGGCACTGTCAGAGGTGCCGTCTTTCGGACGAGACGTTAAACTGAGGCCTCGTCTGCCCTCACAGGTGGACGTAAAAGATCCCATGGCACTATTTCGAAGAGGAGCAGGTGGGAGTTCTCCCCGGTGTCCTGGCCAATATTATCCTTCAATCAACATCACAAACAGATCATCTGGTCATTATCACATTGCTGGTTGTGGGAGCTTGCTGTGCGCAAATTGGCTGCCGCGTTTCCAACATTACAACAGTGACTACGCTTCAAAAAAATACTTCATTGGCTGTAAAGCGCTTTGGGACATCCAGTGGTCGTGAAAGGCACTACATAAATGCAAGTCTTTCTTTCCTTCTGGGCCGTCAGCCTTGATCGTTTGCTGAGTTCCTCAAACTCCAGACTCAGAGGTCAGAGTACTACTAACTAAGTCAAGTCGACACTTGTCCAGATGCCTGCGGGTGTGGACCAAACAGACCCCAGTGTGAGCCAGCACCTTCAGGAGAGCAGGGGCAGGGGTTGGGGGGCTGGAAATTCATGCAATAAAATCATACTCTGTACCTTGAACTCTACCGCAGCCTCCTGCACATTGAGGACATCGTGATGCAAGTGCTTCCTCGAGTCCCGGCAGTCCAGGCAGATAACCTCGCAGTCGGTGACACAGAAGCGTTCCATTTTCTTCCGGTGCTCCGGACAGGTGTGGTGACTGGGCGCATTCTCCTCCAGCCTCGCGTGCTCTTTGCAGATCGTCGCCACGATGTTCGAGAGCTTGCGGTTACTCTTCAAAGTGTTCGACGTCGAGACATCTGAACAAACTGCGCAAATGGGCTGGTCTTGCTGTTCCCAGTGCTTGGTGATGCAGTCCCTGTGAACAGAGGTGACGAATACAGTACAGTGCAGTGTGGAGTACAGAATACTAATTTAGCCAAGTGTTTTTTTTTTTCAAACTGAAAGTAACTATTTTCAGACTAGGGTAATAGAAACACAAACACGTATCAGGAGACTTCCAGCCGCTTATCTTTGTGGGCTGCAGAGGCACATACCAAGGAGCCTTGTGAAAAGAAAGGCTTGCATTATACAGCGCTTTTCACCACCTCAGGACGTCCCAAAGCACTTTACAGCCAAATGAAGCATTTTTGAAATCTAGTCGCTGTTGTAATGTGGGAAACGCGGCAGCCAATTTGAGCACAGCAAGCTCCCACAAACGGCAATGAGATAATGACCAGATAATCTGTTTTTAGTGATGTTGGTTTGAGGAATAAATATTGGCCCAAGACACCGGGAAGTACGCCCCTGCTCTTCTTCGAAACGGTGGCGTGGGATCTTTCACCTCCACCCAATAGGGCAGACGGGGCCTCGGCTTAACACCAGAGCCGAAAGACGACACCTCTGACCAGTGCAGCACTCCCTCAGCACTGCACTGGAGTGCCAGCCTGGATTTGGTGCTCAACCCACAACCTTCAGAGGCGAGAGTGCTACCACTGAGCCACGGCTGACACTTATGTGAGTCATATATAAAGTCTGAACTCTGGTTCTAATCGATGTGCATTATCTTGAGCTGCGAATACCAACATGTCGCAGAGCTCCAAGTCAGGAGATTTCCCCCCCAGTGAGGCGACCACATAAAGAAATGTCCATTCCAAATTTCCAGAGCCACAGAATTCCCACGGGATGAAGCAAGGAATACAGGTGTAAATAGAAACAGAGCTGCAGAGGCTTCGTGAGCCAGTTGCCAGGGGCCACACATGGCCCACAACCCGTAGTTTGAATACCTCAGACTTTTATTGACCCTTACAATGCTGGGATTCTGGGGGGGGGGGGTTATGCGCATCAATGCAGCCTCTCCCACTGTTAAAATTCAGGTTCCCAAATATCTTCATTCATGCTCACCACTGAAGCCGTTTCCACAGAACAGAAGAACACAAGAATTAGGAGCAGGAGTCGGCCATACGGCTTGCAAGCCTGCTCCACCATTCAGTAAGATCATGACTGATCTTCCACCTCAACTCCACTTTCCTGCCCCATCCCCATATCCCTTGATTCCTTTCGTGCCCAAAAATCTATCTATCTCAGCCTTGAACATACTCAACGACTAGGCATCCAGCCCTGAGGTAGACAATTCCAAAGATTCACAACTCTAAGTGAAAAAAGTCCTACTCATCTCAGTCTTAAATGGCTGACCCCTTATCCTGTGACTGTGGCCCCTAGTTCTAGACTCTCCGGCCAGGGGAAACAACCTCTCAGCATCTACCCTGTGCAAGGTAAGCTTGCACCTCCTACAAGCCGTGTGTGAAGTGACAGAGCTGGCATGCCTTTGGGTTAACAATGCACCCTTGTTACGAACGGGAAATAGTACAGAACAACAACCTGACTTCTCTGATAGACACAAGAGCATCCTGCTGGTACATTAGTGATTTGAGGCTAAATAATAACCTCTATTTATACAGAAGCAAAATAAATCAGCAAGCAAAAAGGAGTACAGCACTCAACTTTTACTAGTATGTTTCAAAAGTGTTACGAGTGCCCTTTTCACAATCCAACAACTTCTTCATCACTTTTACTGCGTCAATTTTTTTTAATTTCCAGTTTATTCTTAAACTGAATTCAAATTCTCAAACAGCCACGGTGAGATGCCAACTCACATTCTTTGGATTATTAGATATAAATGATCTAGACGAGGGAACTAGGTGTAATATCTCCAAGTTTGCAGATGACACAAAGCTGGGTGGGCGTGTGTGCTGTGAGGAGGATGCCGAGAAACTCCAGGATGATTTGGACAGGTCGGGTGATTATACAGTATCTGCCATGCTTCTGCCCAATGTGGATAAATGCGAGGTTATCCACTTTGGTGGCAAAAACAGGAAGACAGATTATTATCTGAATGGCAATAGATTGGGAGAAGGGGAAGTGCAACAAGACGTGGGTGTCCTTGTGCACCAGTTGCTGAAGGTAAGCATGCAGGTGCAGCAGGCGGTTAAGGCGGCAAATCATATGTTGGCCTTCATAGCGAGAGGGTTCACGTACAGGACAAAGGATGTCTTGCTGCAGTTGTACAGGGCCTTGGTGAGACCACACCTTCAGTATTGCGTGCAGTTTTGGTCGCCTTATCTGAGGAAGGATGTTCTTGCCATGGAGGGTGTGCAGCGAAGATTCACCAGACTGATATTTGGGATGACAGGAATGACGTATGAGGATAGATTGGGTCGATTGGGCTTGTATTCGCTAGAGTTTAGAAGAATGAGAGGGGATCTCATTGAAACTTATAAATTCTAACAGGACTAGACAGACTAGATGCAGGAAGGATGTTCCTGATGGCCGGGGAGTCCAAAACCAGGGGGTCACAGTCTAAGGGGTAAGCCATTTAGGACAGAGATGAGGAGGAATTTCTTCACCCATAGAGTGGTGAACCTGTGGAATTCTCTACCACAGAAGGCAGTTGAGGCCAATTCATTAAATATATTCAAGAAGGAGTTAGATATATTTCTTAAGGCTAAAGGGATCAAGGGATATGGGGAGAAAGCAGGGACAGGGTACTGAATTTGGATGATCAGCCATGATCTCATTGAATGGCGGAGCAGGCTCGAGGGGCCGAATGGCCTACTCCTGCTCCTATCTTCTATCTATGTTTCTATGTAACGTAACCACTGCATGACCGCATCCTGGCTGTTTTTGATACCGAAGATTAATGAACCAGTTGTTTTTTTGTTCACAAAAGCCGACGCTGCCAGTGCCAGTACTAAGGCAGTGCTGCAGTGTCAGGGGTGCTGTCATTCAGACGAGACATTAAACTGAGGCCCTGTCTGCTCTCTCGGGATGCCATGGCCACTATTTCGATGAAGAGCAGGAGAGTTCTACCCGGTGTCCTGACCATTATTTATCCCTCAACAAACATTGCTGCTCATGGGAGCTTGCTGTGCACAAATTGGCTGCCACGTTTCCTACATTACAACAGTGACATCACTTCAAAAGTACATCATTGGCTGTGAAGCACTTTGGAACGTCATGAGTTTGTGAAAGGCGCTGTATAAATGCAAGTCTTTCTATTTTGCAATAACCTGACAACTCTTATGATCAGGTTCTGTCGTAGGCCCAAAAAAGTAGCAGCATTGTTGAACTCAATTTCACAATTTATGATGGTGGAATTTGAACTCACCACCTCTGCATTGTCAATTCAGTATCAAAACCCTGCCTAGTTTTGAATCCCAATTCACTCCCCCACTGACCACCAAACAAACCCCACCCCAAGACCATGACCCCTCTCTCCAGCCCATGACATCTCTCCCATGCCCATGACCTCTCCCCAAAACCCATGACCCTGCCCCACAGCCCATGACCCTGCCCCACAGCCCATGACCACCATCCCCCAAGTTCATGACCCCACCCCCTGCCCATAACAACGCCCCAAACCCATGACGCCTCCCCCAAAGCCCATGACCCCCCTCCCCAAAAACCATGACCCTGCCCCAGTCCATGACCAAGCCCATGACCCCTCCCCAACGTCCATGACCAAGCCCATGACCCCTCCCCAACGCCCATGACCCCGCCCCAAAGCCCACCCTGCAGTTTTCAAGCACAACCACCCCTGACAATCCTGCCTCCAGGGAAGTACCTGCAAAAGTAGTGCTCGCAGTCCAGCTCCACAGGATCGGTGAAGATCGCCAGGCACAGAGGACACGTCAGGTCCAGGACCAGTTGTGAAATCCCGTCTCCCAACGCCGCCATTTTCGCCCCAGCCTCGGGCAGCGGCAGCAGCCAATCACAGCACCAGCCCCATTCTGTACGTCATAGGCAGCCGCTCCCGCAGGCAGCCAATCAGGGCTACAAACAGCCAATCAAGGCGTCAATCAGGAGCACAACAGCCCATCATGGCGCCCAACCGGCCGCGACAGCCAATCAAGGCGCCGAGCCGCCAATCACGACAACAGCAAATCAAGGCGCCGATCCGGGCCGCGACAGCCAATCATAGACTCTGGCCAAACAAAGACGCCAAATCAATCTTCTTATCCAATCAGAGTCTCCAACTGGCTAACTCCACCCACAGTGCGACGCGCAGCTCGCACTCGTGCACTATGTTTACCAATCAAAACAGCGACTGGGTTCGCCTTTCAAGTCACGTGGAGCGTCAGCCAATCAGCGGCACGGGAAAGAAAAGGGGCAAGACAGCGGCGAAGAGGAAGCGGAGTAGGCGCGTCCGTCCGGCCAACCAATCACAGCGCTCCGTTGCCTGAGTGGCAGGCCGGGTCTTCCACTGTCAGCCAGGGACTTTGCTCTGTTTAACTTGGTTGCTAATAAAGTGAATGCAATTAAAAAAAAACTTCGGGTGTAATTTATTCCTACAAATTAAGAAGAACTTCCATATTTTCCATCTTAAATTATACCTGCTTTTAAAAAAAACAATAATATGCTGACTGGAGTTAAATTAATACTTTTGGAAACTTTTATACTTTTTAATTTAACCTCTTTAATAATAGTCATGCATAGATTTCTTGTTCCTAACAATACTTTTAAGGAAAGTAACTGCTGTTCAAACTAAATAATATATAATTTGTGAAAGCCAAACACTGCGGAAAAAGCAGAAAATGCTGGAAAACACTTTGGCTTTTGAAGTGTAGTCGCTGTTGTAATGTAGGAAATGCGGCAGACAACTTGCACGTAGGCGCACCAACGTCAGTGTTCTCGCCCAGGCCAACATCCCCAGCATCGAAGCTGTGACCATGCTCGATCAATTCCGATGGACGGGTCACATTGTCCGCATGCCCGATACGAGACTCCCAAAACAAGCGCTCTACTCGGAGCTCCGGCACGGCAAGAGAGCCCCAGGTGGGCAGAGGAAACGCTTCAAGGACACCCTCAAAGCCTCCTTGAAAAAGTGTAACATCCCCACCGACACCTGGGAATCCCTGGCCCAAGACCGCACAAAGTGAAGGAGAAGCATCCGGGAAGGCGCCGAACACCTCGAGTCTCTTCGCCGGGAGCAAGCGGAAGCCAAGCGCAGGCAGTGCAAGGAGCGCACGTCAACCCAAGCACCCCACCCACCCGCCCCTTCGACCACCGTCTGTCCCACCTGTGACAGAGACTGTAGGTCCCGCATTGGACTCATCAGTCACCTGCAAACTCATTTTTAATCTGGAAGCAAGTCATCTTCGGTTCCGAGGGACTGCCTAAGAAGAAGAAATAAGCTCTCACGAACAACAATGAGATAATGACCAGATTCAATTCAATTCAATTCAATTCAATTTTATTTGTCATATATGCAGCAGACGTGTGTACTGCACAATGAAATGTTGATTTTTACGAGTCCTCCCAACATTGGAATAAATATGGCATAACGATGATAAAAATACTAATAGAAATACTAATAGAAAGACAGTAATAATAAATAAAATAACAGTAATAAATAATAATAAATTAATCGTTCATGAGTCTTATGGCCTGGGGGTAGAAGCTGTTTCGAAACCTTTTGGTATGAGACCGTATGCTTCGGTATCTCTTACCGGACGGGAGCAGGGCAAAGAGGTTGTGGCTGGGGTGACTCGCGTCTTTAATGATTCTCAGGGCCTTCCCCCGGCACCTCTCGGGGTAGATATCCTGCACAGCAGGTAGTTTAATTCCTATAGTGTGTTGTGCAGCTTTCACTACCATCTGTAGAGCCTTGCGGTCTGTGGCGGTGCAGTTGCCATACCAGGTAGTGATGCAGCCGGACAGGATACTCTCGATGGTGCACCGGTAGAAGTTGGTGAGAATCTGGGGGGCCATTCCAAATTTCTTCAGTCTCCTGAGGAAGAACAGGCATTGGCATGCCTTCTTGGTTACAACGTCGATGTGATGGGACCACGTTAAGTCCTCCGTAATGAATACACCCAGGAATTTGAAGCTGCTGACCCTCTCCACCTCAGCCCCTTCGATGTAGATTGGGGTGTGTCCCTCCCCCTGCCGCTTCCTGTAATCCACGATCATCTCCTTTGTTTTGCTGATGTTGAGGGAGAGGTTGTTGTACTTGCACCATTCTCCTAGGGCTCTTACACAATACTCCAGGTATGGTCTCACCAGGGCACTATATAATTGCAGTAAGAAGTCTTTACTCTTATACTCAATTCCTCTTGTAATAAATGCCAACATACCACTTGCTTTCCTAATTGCTTGCTGTACCTGCATGTTAACTTTCAGTGATTCATGTACAAGGACATCCAGGTCCCTCTGAACACCAACATTTCCCAATCTTTCACCATTTAAAAAATACTCTGCTTTTCTATTTTTCCTACCAAAGTGGATGACTTCACATTTCTCCACATTATATTCCATTTGCCATGTTCTTGCCCACTCACTTAGCCTGCCTATATCCCCTTGAAGCCTCTTTGCATCCTCCTAACGACTTACATTCCCACCCAGCTTTATATCATCAGCAAACTTGGATATATTATATTTGGTCCCCTCATCCAAACCATTGATGTAGATTGTGAATAGCTGAGGCCCAAGCACTGATCCTTGCAGTACCCCACTAGATACAGCCTGCCAACCCGCAAATGACCCATTTATTCCTACTCTCTGTTTTCTGTCCATTAACCAATCCTCAATCCATGCTAGTATATTACCCCCAATTCCATGAGCCCTAATTTTGTTTAATAACCTCTTGTGTGGCACCTTATCGAATATCTTCTGAAAATCCAAATACATCACATCCACTGGTTCCCCCTTTTCTATTCTGCTAGTTGCAACCTCAAAAAACTTTAACAGATTTGTCAAGCACGATTTCCCTTTCATAAATCCGTGTTGACTCTGTCCAATCCTATTATTGTTTTCTAAGTGTCCTGCTACCACGTCCTTAATAATAGATTCTAGCATTTTCCTTACTACTGATGTCAGGCTAACTGGTCTGTAGTTCCCCATTTTCTCTCTCCCTCCTTTCCTAAATAGTGGGGTTACATTTGCTACCTTCCAATCTGCAGGAACTGTTCTGCAATCTATGGAATTTTGGAAAGAACAACCAATGCATCCACTATCTCTATAGCCACCTCTTTCAAAACCCTAGGATGTAGGCCATCAGGTCCAGGGGATTTATCAGTTTTCAGTCCATTTAATTTCTCCAGTACTTTTTTTTACTGATACTAATTTTTTTCAGTTCCACATTCTCGCTAGACCCTTGGTTCTCCACTATTTCCGGAAAGTTTTTTGCCTCTTCTTCCGTGAAGGCAGACACAAAGTATTTGTTTAATTTTTCTGCTCTCCCCAGGAGAACTCCCCTGCTCTTCTTCAATAGTTATAATCCAAGCTGATGCTCCCAGTGCAGTACTGAGGGAGTGCTGCACTGTTGGAGGTGCCGTCTTTCGGATGAGACATAAAACCGAGACCCAGTCTGCTCTCTCAAGTAGACGTAAAAGATCCAACGGCACTCTATCGAAGAAGAGCAGGGGAGTTCTCCTGGTGTCCTGGCCAATATTTATCACTCATGTCAGGCCATTGTCGGGAGCAGTGAGAGCGGAGGTTCAGTGAGTATTTAAACTCACTTTCGCGGGCTTTTTTTTCACAGGCCAGTGTCGGGAGCGGTGAGAGCGGAGGTTCAGTGAGTATTTAAACTCACTTTCGCGGGCTTTCTTTCATAGGCTGGTGTCGGGAGCGGTGAGAGCGGAGGTTAAATGAGTATTTAAACTCACTTTCGCGGTTTTTTTTCACAGGCTTACCAATCTCGCAGACCGGTGGCGGCGTTCCAGAGCCATGTCACGATTCAAAACGTGATGCGGGCAGGAGGAAGCAGCTGATTGGGTGAGTATTTATACTACTCTATAGTTTGACAGTTAAGGTTCATAGTTTATAAAGTTTAGAAGGTCTTAATTTTGTGGTTATAGTTTCTAAGGTCTCTGTTATGTAGCGGGGAGTGCTAGGAAACAAGGGCCCTTGAGTATATCATTTAATTGTAGTATAATTGGTGGTATTGATTTAATCTAAATTAATTAAAGGGTAAGTCATGGCAGCAAAGCTCGGCCCTGCACCATGCTCCTCTTGCACTATGTGGGAAATCAGGGACACTTCCTGTGTCCCTGGTGACCATGTGTGCAGGAAGTGTATCCAGCTGCAGCTATTGGCAGACCGCATTGTGGCGCTGGAGCTGTGAATGGATACATACTGGAGCATTCGCGATGCTGAGGACGTATGGATATCACGTTTAATCAGCTGGTCACACCGCAGGTAAAGGCTGCACAGGCAGGAAGGGAATGGGTGACTGCCAGGCAGAGTAGTAGGTGCAGGCAGGTATGTGTCCATCCCCCTCTCAAACAGATATACCGCTTTGGATATTGTTGGGGAGGCTGGCTTATCGGGGGAAGGCAGCAGCAACCAACTTCCTGGCACCATGGGTGGTTCTGCTGCACGGGACAGGAGGAAAAAAGAGCTGGAGAGCTATAGTGATAGGGGATTCTATTGTAAGGGGAATAGATAGGCGTTTCTGCGGCCGCAAACGAGACTCCAGGATGGTATGTTGCCTCCCTGGTGCAAGGGTCAAGTATGTCTCGGAGTGGCTGCAGGGCATTCTGGAGGGGGAGGGTGAACAGCCAGTTGTTGTGGTGCATATAGGTACCAATGATATAGGTAAAAAACGAGATGAGGTTCTAAAAGCTGATTATAAGGAATTAGGAGGTAAATTAAAAAATAGGACCTCAAAGGTAGTAATCTCAGGATTGCTACCAGTGCCACGTGCTAGTCAGAGTAGAAATAGAAGGACATTTCAGCTGAATACATGGCTAGAAGAATGGTGCAAGGGGGAGGGATTCAAATTCCTGGGACATTGGAACCGGTTCTGGGGGAGGTGGTACCAGTACAAACCGGATGGTTTGCACCTGGGCAGGGCCGGGACCAATGTCCTAGGGGGAGTGTTTGCTAGTGCTCTGGGGGAGGGTTTAAACTAAAATGGCAGGGGGTTGGGAACCTGTGCAGGGAGACAGAGGAAAGGGAAGCAAGGATAGGAGCAAAAGACAGGAAGGAGAAAAGCAAAAGTGGAAGTCAGAGAAATCAAGGGTGTAAATCAAACAGGGCCGCAGTAAACAATAATTCTAAAAGGTCTAAGAGTGTTAAAAAAAACAAGCCTGAAGGCTTTGTGTCTTAATGCGAGCATTCGTAATAAGCTGGATGAATTAGCTGCGCAAATAGATGTAAATAGATATGATATAATTGGAATTACAGAAACATGGCTCCAGGGTGACCAAGGCTGGGAATTCAACAACCAGGGCTATTCAATATTCAGGAAGGACAGGCAAAAAGGAAAAGGCAATGGAGTAGCATTGCTGGTTAAAGAGGAGATTAACACAATAGTAAGGAAGGATATTAGCTCTGATGATGTGGAATCTGTATGGGTAGAGCTGAGAAATATCAAGGGGCAGAAAACGTTAGTGGGAGTTGTATACAGACCCCCAAACAGTAATGCTGAGGTTGGGGATGGCATTAAACGGAAAATTAGAGATGCGTGTAATAAGGGCACAGCAGTTATCATAGGTGACTTTAATCTAAATATAACCAAATTAGTAACAATACTGTGGAAGAGGAATTCCTAGAGTGTATACGGGAAGGTTTCCTGGACCAATATGTCGAGGAACCAACTAGAGATCAGGCCATCTTAGACTGGGTATTATGTAATGAGAAAGGATTAATTATCAATCTTGTTGTACGAGGCCCCTTGGGGAGGAGCGATCATAATATGATTGAATTCTTCATTAAGATGGAAAGTGAAGTAGTTGATTCAGAGACTTGGGTACTGAATTTAAATAAAGGAAACTACGATGGTATGAGGCGCGAGTTGGCTAGGATGGATTGGGGAATGTTACTTAAAGGGTTGACGGTGAATAGGCAATGGCAAACATTAAAGATCGCATGGATGAACTACAGAATTTGTTCATCTCTGTCTGGAATAAAAATAATTTTTAAAAGGTGACTCAACATTGGCTAACAAGGGAAATTAGGGATAGCATAAGATCCAAGGAGAGGACCTATAAATTGGCCAGGAAAAGCAGCAAACCTGAGGATTGGGAGCAGTTTAGGATTCAGCAAAGGAGGACAAAGGGATTAATTAAGAGGGGGAAAATAGAGTATGAGAGTAAGCTTGCAGGGAACATAAAAACTGACTGTAAAAGCTTCTGTAGATATGTGAAGAGAAAAAGACTGGTAAAGTCAAGCATAGGTCCCTTGCAATTAGAATCAGGGGAGTTTATAATGGGGAACAAAGACATGACAGAACAATTAAATACATATTTTGGTTCTGCCTTAACAAAGGAGGACACAAATAAACTCCCAGAGATGTCGGGGAACATAGGGTCTAATGAGAGGGAGGAACTGAATGAAATCAGTATTTGTAGGGAAATGGTGTTAGGGAAATTGACGGGATTGATGGCCGATAAATCCCCAGGGCCTGATCTACATCCTAGGGTACTTAAGGAAAAGGCCGTAGAAATAGTAAATGCATTGCTGGTCATCTTCCAAAATTCTATAGACTCTGGAACAGTTCCCATGGATTGGAGGGTAGCTAATGTAACGCCACTATTTAAAAAAGGTGGTAGAGAAAAAACGGGGAATTATAGACCGGTAAGCCTGTCATCGGTAGTGGGGAAAGTGCTAGAGTCCATTATAAAAGATGCAATAGCAGAGCACTTGGAAAACAGTGACAGGATCGGACAAAGTCAACATGGATTTACAAAAGGTAAATCATGCTTAACTAATCTACTGGAATTTTTTGAGGATGTAACTGGTAGAATAGATAAGGGAGAAACAGTGGATGTGGTGTATTTGGACGTTCAGAAGGCTTTCGATAAGGTCCCGCATAAGAGATTAGCGTGCAAAGTTAAAGCACATGGGATTGGGGGTAAGGGACTGACTTGGATAGAAAACTGGTTGGCAGACAGGAAGCAAAGCGTTGGAATAAATGGGTCTTTTTCCGAGTGGCAGGCAGTGACTAGTGGGGTACCGCAGGGATCGGTGCTTGGACCCCAGTTATTCACAATATATATAAATGATCTAGACGAGGGAACTAGATGTAACACCTCCAAGTTTGCAGACGACACAAAGCTGGGTGGGCGTGTGTGCTGTGAGGAGGATGCAGAGAAACTCCAGCACGATTTGGACAGGTTGGGCGATTGGGCAGATGCATGGCAGATGCAGTATAATGTGGATAAATGCGAGGTTATCCACTTTGGTGGCAGAAACAGGAAGGCAGATTATTATCTGAATGGCAATAGATTGGGAAAAGGGGAAGTGCTACGAGACCTGGGTGTCCTTGTGCACCAGTCGCTGAAGGTAAGCATGCAGGTGCAGCAGGCGGTTAAGAAGGCAAATGGTATGCTGGCCTTCATAGCGAGAGGATTCGAGTACAGGAGCAAGGATGTCTTGCTGCAGTTGTACAAGGCCTTGGTGAGACCACACCTTGAGTATTGTGTGCAGTTTTGTTCGCCTTATCTGAGGAAGGATGTTCTTGCCATGGAGGGAGTGCAGCGAAGATTCACCAGACTGATACCTGGGATGGCAGGAATGACGTATGAGGAGAGATTGGGTTGATTGGGCTTATATTCGCTGGAGTTTAGAAGAATGAGAGGGGATCTCATTGAAACTTATAAAATTCTAACAGGACTAGACAGACTAGATGCAGGAAGGCTGTTCCCGATGGCGGGGGAGTCCAGAACCAGGGGTCACAGTCTAAGGATAAGGGGTAAGCCATTTGGGACTGAGATGAGGAGGAATTTCTTCACCCAGAGAGTGGTGAACCTGTGGAATTCTCTACCACAAAAGGCAGTTGAGGCCAATTCATTAAATATATTCAAGAAGGAGTTAGATATATTTCTTAAGGCTAAGGGGATCAAGGGATATGGGGAGAAAGCAGGGGCAGGGTACTGAATTTGGATGATCAGCCATGATTGCATTGAATGGCAAAGCTGGCTCGAGGGGCCGAATGGCCTACTCTTGCTCCTATCTTCTATGTTTCTATGTATCACTAAAAACAGAAGAACTGGTCATTATCGCATTGCTGTTTGTGAGATCTTGCTGTGCGAAAATTCGCTGCTGCCTTTCCTACATTACAACTGTGACTACACTTCATATGTATTTCATTGGCTGTAAAGCACTTTGTGACATCCTGAGGTTGTGGAAGGTGCTATATAAATGGAAGTTCTTTCTTTCCCAAAAGCCATTAGAGAGTTCTGGCTAAACCGTTGAATTATTTTAAGAGTAAAATAGCCACGACATGTGTGTGAAATCCTATCCTTTGTGCATTCCCCTCATTTCTAATCTGGATTTAGCCGAGGATAAATTCCACATTATTGGCCCGTAATTGACTCCATTTTATGTTAACTAATTGGGAATTAAATGGGTAGAGTCCACATTCACATGGAGTGTATATGGTCTGTAAGAACGGGCTAGATGGGCCAAAAGTCCACTTCTCGTTCCAAACTTGTGCTTAACCTTTAGTGCTCGCCAACAGCAGCACCACAGAATGGTCACCGCAGGGTTTAATGGTGTCTTGGACATTGAAGTGTCTTGTGATTGCAAGTTCCTAATTTCCATCGTGTGTGTGTAACGTATTTATATATAGAGTGAGACAGATAGATATAGAGAAATTGATATAAATATATTTGTAGAGAGAGATATAACTGGAAATTGTGTCTATCTAATGGCTGAGAGTTTAACCCGTGAGTATTTGAACCACACACACTGGGAAGGATGCTCAATCTGTGCTAAACTAGCTAATCTTGGCTGGGGCAGCAATAAGAGAGCTACAATGGGCACTGGCACCTTTAGGTTATGAAGGAGAAGTCTCCACTCCGGCTTATGAACCAGTGGCTGCATCACAAGGAAGAGAATTTTTAAATCGAGGCGCTGCCGGACCAGGAGCCGATACACATCAGCGAGCACACGTGAACGGGACTCGGTGCAAGTTAGAATACGGGTGGCAAGAGTTTAAATGAGCTCGAGTGAAATCAGCGGCTGGTGACACCCACTTGGGAGGAGAAGACTTTGATAATCGCATGGTCAGTCACTTCACTGAGGAGTTCAAGCGTAAATACAAGAAGAACATCATTCAGAACAAGAGGGCGGTCAGGAGGCTGAGGACAGCCTGCGAGAGAGCAAAGAGAACCCTGTCTTCCAGCACCCAAGCCAGTATCGAGATTGACTCTCTGTTTGAAGGCATAGACTTCTACACCTCCATCACCAGGGCTCGGTTTGAGGAGCTGAATTCTGACCTGTTCAGAGGCACTCTGGAGCCAGTGGAGAAAACTCTGAGAGACGCCAAGTTGGAAAAATCGCAGATCCAGGATGTTGTCTTGGTCGGGGGCTCCACCCGGATCCCCAAGATCCAGAAACTGCTGCAAGATTTCTTCAATGGCAGGGAGCTGAACAAGAGCATCAACCCTGATGAGGCCGTGGCCTATGGGGCAGTTATACAAGCGGCTGTTCTGATGGGGGACAAGTCTGAGAATGTTCAGGATCTGCTTCTCCTGGATGTCGCTGCTGTCTCTGGGTCTCAAGACAGCAGAAGGGGTGATGACCACACTCATCAAGTGCAACACCACCATTTCCAGCAAGCAGATCCAGATCTTCAGCACCTACTCTGATAACCAGCCCGGTGTCCTTATTCAGGTGTATGAAGGAGAGAGAGCTATGACCAAGGACAACAATCTTCTGGGCAAATTCGAGTTGAGTGGCATTCCTCCTGTCCCTCGTGGCGTGCCACAGATTGAGGTGACCTTTAATATTGATGCCAATGGCATCCTAAATGTTTCTCCTGTTGACAAGAGCACTGGCAAAACCAACACGATCACCATCACCAACGACAAGGGCAGGCTGAGTCAGAAGGAAATTGAGAGAATAAATTGAGATTAAATTAAAGCTGCAAATGCTGAAAATACACAGCAGCCCAGTCAGTATCTGAGAGAGGTTAACATTCCAGGTGGGAATCTTCAACTGAACTGCTCAGCAGATAAGGGAGGATAAGATGGGTGTGTCTATACCTGAAACACTAACCTGACCATTCCGCTTTACAGATGTTGAAAGGTCTATTGCACAATTCCATCATTTTCACCACCTTTACAATAGTTTAGCGCTGTACCATAAATAAATTACAAAAGGTTATTGCAAAACCAGCCAGAATACTTTCTGTGGCTGTTACATAGTTATGTTGGGACTACATCGTACAAGTGTACTAACACTCAAATCAAGTGTAGCAGCACTACGATGCTGGGAAAGTAGTGCGTAGGCACCGCACAGGGCACTTGGATATATCACCCCACACCAAGCGGCAGGCAGCCATTACAACAAATAAAACAGTAGTTTCTAATTACAAACTACCGAGTCCAGAGTCGTCTTTACAAAGCACTACGAGCGCTAGAAGACATAACATGGTGGCAGCAGTATAAGTGAGTAAAACTTACGCAAATAAAAACGATATCAGATCGAAGAAAGAAATTTAAAAGTAAACTCTGCAGCGTTTTAACCGCGAATCGTACAGGCAGCTAAAATGGCGGCGTCCAATGCACTGACCGCAAATATGCTCCCCATCATGAACTGGGAAGCCGACGATATCGTGGAAGCTTTCCAGAAATTTAAGCAAAAATGCAAGCTTACATTTAAAAGTTTCCTGAAAGGCTCCTCCGATGAGGAAAAAGTCAGCTACATTCTACTGTGGGCAGGAGAAAAAGGCTTAGATCTCTATAACAGCTGGAGTTTATCCGAAGAGGATAAAACGAACCCTACGGAGATTTATGAAAAGTTCAGTAACCATCTCGAGCCTAAATCAAACCACCGCATACACAGGTGTAAATTCCAAATCTTAAGACAGGAACCTGGTGAAACGGCTGACAATTTCCTGACGAGATTAAAAAACGAAACCAGCAAATGCAAATTTACGAACTAGAAGAAAGGCTGGTAGACCAATTAATATGGGGATCAGCACATACAGAAGTGCAGAAAGAACTAATAGGAAAAGAAAAGCTCGGAATATCAGAAGCCATAGATACAGCGAGGGCTCACGAAGCCACAAAACAACAGATGAAAACGCTGAATACTCATACGGCTGACGTGCGGACAACTCCCGAACCGGATCACAGAGTAGATGCAGTGCGCGAAAAGCACAGCACACAAAAACAAATATATGACAGCGGGAAGAATACGTGTAGAAACTGCGGAAGACAACACGACTACACAGACAGAAGAAAAT
The DNA here is from genome assembly GCF_052327205.1 of Somniosus microcephalus. Taxonomy (NCBI): domain Eukaryota; kingdom Metazoa; phylum Chordata; class Chondrichthyes; order Squaliformes; family Somniosidae; genus Somniosus; species Somniosus microcephalus. The sequence goes on from NW_028225179.1 coordinate 143,988,444, forward strand.
GCCCAGCGTATGGAACAAGCTGCAACACGTGTGGTAAAGCAAACCACTGGTAAAAGATGTGCAGAGCTAAAAGGGAGGGGCTACACACCAAAAGCAGAGGTGGACAGCAGAACCAACAAAAGAAAAACAAAATCCATACCATGGGTGAGCAAGATGACGAAGACTGCGGGTACGACAAAGCTCTGAACATTGAAACCATAAAGGTTCTCTTACACGCAACGTCCAGAGCGGAAAGCACCCCAAAGAAAGAATGGCACACTATCATCTGGATTAAAAAGAGGATCGAAGGACAGCCCACAACCATCAATCTAAAAGTAAAGTTGGACACAGGAGCTCAGAGCAACATCCTTCCACTGAGGCTATACCAGAGGATCTTCCCCGAAAACTTGGGCGAAGATAGATACGCGAAAAGAGGATGTTTAAAAGCAAACAACATCACGCTGACAGCGTATGGGGGGAGCGAGATCAGACAACTCGGAACAACCTATATAAAAGGAACACACAAAAGCAGAAACATCAACTGCATGTTCTATGTGACCGATTCCAAGGGACCGGCGATCCTGAGATTAAACAGCTGCGAGAAGCTGGGGTTAATCTCGGTAAACCACAAACTAACAAAAACATCACTGAAAGTCGACAGCAACACTCCACTGGAAAATCGTCCACAAATCATGGACACGAAACATTTGATGGACATGTATCCAGAGTGTTTTGATGATACTGTAGGATGCTTCAGGGAGTTCAAGTACCATATAACAATAGATCCACAGGTAAAATGCGTCATCCACGCTCCAAGAAAAATACCCATCGAGCTAAAAGAAAAATTATACACCGAACTAAAAGAAATGAAAGAGAAAGAAATAATCGCAAAGGTCACTGAACCCACAGACTGGGTAAACTCGATTGTGGTACGGGAAAAGCCGAACGGGCGGCTCAGAATCTGTCTGGACCCCAAAGACTTAAACCAGGCAATAAAGCGGGACCACTACCCCACACCAACATTAGAAGAAATCACACCAGTACTGGCAGGAGCCAAAGTCTTCTCCAAACTGGATGCCAGAAACGGCTACTGGAACGTAAAACTGGACGAAGAATCAACTAACCTGACGACTTTTAATACACCATTGGGGCGTTATAAATTCCTGCGGCTGCCATTCGGGTTGAAAGTCAGCCAAGACATCTTCCAACAAAAGATCGATGAAACATACAAAGGCTGTGAAGGAGCCATTGGAATCGCTGATGACATCCAAGTTTACGGAACAAATGAAAGAGACCACGACGTGCACTTGCACGAGGCCATGGAGCGCACCAGAATGGCTGGCATCAAGCTGAACGCCGAGAAGTGCTCGTTAAAAGTACGAAATGCAAATTTTTTGGCATGATCTACACACCGGAGGGTGTCAAGCCTAATCCCGAAAAGGTTGAGGCGATAGCAGAGATGAAACCTCCAAACGACAAGAAGGAGCTGAGAAGCTACCTCGGTTTGGTCCAGTATATGAGCTCTTTCATCCCGAACATGTCAGACTACACAGCGAACCTAAGAGAATTACTAAAAGAAGACACCGAATACCAATGGTCAGAATCCCATGAGAGGAACTTCAAACACCTAAAGGAATTATTATGTAAAGAAACCAGCCTGCCTTATTACGATAGAAAAAAACCTGTCACCCTACAGGTAGATGCCTCTACCAGGGGGCTAGAGGCAGCCCTCGTGCAGGAAGGAAAACCAATAGCTTTCGCATCGAAGGCATTGACATCAGCAGAGACAAGATACGCAAACATCGAAAGAGAGCTATTGGCAGTAATATACGGATGCGAAAAGTTCCACACCTACTTATATGGAAGAAAATTCGAGGTAGAGAGTGACCATCGTCCACTCGAACAAATTTACAAGAAAAACCTAAGCAAGGCCCCAGCAAAACTGCAAAGGTTACTGCTAAGACTCCAAAGTTACGACTTTGATTTAAAATACCGGCCAGGAAAAGAAATGGCACTGGCAGATGCATTGTCTCGACTGTCACCACACGAAAAACATGAGATGAAGGGCCTGACAGTAAAAATAAACCACCTCGTAAATGTTACTCCCACAAAGCTTAGCCAAATTCAAAAGGAGACTGGTAAAGAAGAGGAGTTGCTACTACTCATGCAACAGGTAATACAGGGGTGGCCGGAGAAGATCCAGCAGGTCCAAAACCAAATCCAACAGTACTGGACAATCAGAGACGACATCTCGGTGGAGGACGGTGTTCTCCTTGCTGGCTCAAGAATCATAATACCAAAAACGATGCAAACGGAACTTCTCCGCTTAATACACCAAGGCCATATGGGGATGGAGAAATGCAAACTAAGAGCCAGATCAGCTGTGTACTGGATAGGCATGTACAAAAGTATAGAACAAATGGTCTCCACATGCTGCATATGCCAGAAATACCGAAACACACAGAAGGAGGAGATGATTCAAATGGAAGTACCCCCGAGACCATGGCACACGGTCGGAACAGATCTGTTCCTGTGCAACCAGGAGTGTTACATCATAGTAGCAGACTACTACGCAAAATTTCCTTTTGTCAGAAGGATAAACGACATGAGAGCCACAACAATCACAAAAATTGCGAAAAACTTATTCACAGAACACGGCATCCCAGAGAAGGTCATCTGCGACAATGGGACACAATTCACCTCCAGCGAATTCAGAGCACTGGCTGGAAAATACGGATTTAAAATAATTACCTCATCCCCACATTACCCAAGGGGACACAGATTTATTGAAAGACAGATCCAAACAGTCAAAAGAGCTCTCATTAAAAGCAAGGAGATGGGAGAAGACCAAGACCTCGCCCTTTTGGCAATCAGATCGACACCTTTGAGAGCAGACTCGAAATCACCAGCAGAACTACTAAACGGTAGAAAATACAAATCAACTCTACCAGCAAAGATATATCCTCCCCAGGACCAAGAGGACGTTCGGCAGAAGCTGATGGAAACACAAGCTACGGGGAGCACACACTATAACAAGCATGCAAAACCACTACCGGAGCTGCTAAATGGGCAATCAGTGCATATACAAGATCCGTTGTTGAGAACATGGAGTCCAGCCAAGGTGATTGGAAAAGTTGATACTCCAAGATCTTACTTGGTAGAGACAGAACCTGGAAACCAATACAGGCGAAACAGGATCCATATCAGACCGTCACCTGAAGCTGTCAAACAGCGGACAACATTAACAGCAGTTACGGTACCAGACACGGAAAACAATATAACGCCAGAAACACACACCTCAAATACAACAACTGCAAACATGCACTCTCCAGAGCCAAACACGACAGCACCGGCAACAAGAACACACCAAAACACCGCAGAAAGGAATAGTTACAGCCAAGTCCACAAGATGGAGGAGTAACATACAACCACCTGAGCGGTATCGCGAATAATTATAAAGACAATTATAATTCGCACATACCAGTAAAACAACATGGACAAATATCTGTATATAAATTGAGCAAAGAAAGCTCACGTTCTGTATTTTGTTAACGTTATTAAACTGGAAACATTGTAAAATAGAAAATTGATGTAATTAGTTTTGTTGGGAAAGAGGGATGTTACATAGTTATGTTGAGACTACATTGTACAAGTGTACTAACACTCAAATCAAGTGTAGCAGCACTACGATGCTGGGAAAGTAGTGCGCAGGCGCCGCACAGGGCACTCGGATATATCACCCCGCACCAAGCGGCAGGCAGCCATTACAACAAATAAAACAGTAGTTTCTAATTACAAACTACCGAGTCCAGAGTTGTCGTTACAAAGCACTACGAGCGCTAGAAGACATAACAGTGGCTATGAGTTACAAGACAGCAAGTTTAATTTCCATGTCTGAGAGTTAGGTTTGTCACATTTTGCAGGGCCCAAAATAAAGAGTGCAGGGATTGGGGCAGTTTTATTCTGTTTAAAGTTTTTATATTAAGTACACCAGCAGCTCCCCCTGGTGTTGGGGAGTTTCATGTTCAAGCCCTGGGGATTTGCAGTCATTGGATTTGTTCAATTAATTCTAGTGATAGATACTTCACTGTAAACCCCACAATGATGAATGGAAAAACAGCAACTAAACAAAGGCAATAAAATCTCAAATCAGGACTTTTGCTGCATCATTTACATTAAAAGTAAAGTCTGCTCAAAGGAAAAGATTCCAGCCAACAGATGGAGAGTAACTGAACCACACAGACTGGGAAGGATCCTCAGTCTGAGCTAAACAAGCTAATCTTGGCCATGGCAGCAATACAAGGTCTACAATCTGCCCCGACACCCTTCGGTTGGAAGGGAAAGTCTCCACTCCCGCTTACAGACCAGTGGCCGCGTCACAAGGATGAGAATTTTAAAATCGAAGCGTTGCCGGACCAGGAGCCGACACAGGTCAGCGAGCACAGGGGGCGATGGGTGAACGGGACTTGGTGCGAGTTAGGATTCGGGCGGCAGAGTTTGGGATGAGCTCGAGTTTAGTTTAACGTAGACGTAAAAAAATCCCAAGGCTCTGCGCGGAGGCGTAATCAAAAATCATAAAAAATAAAACAAATCAGAGATTGAAGTGACATTTAATGTTGTATTTGGGGCCTAACCCACCCCATGAATGAGCTGCCCAGAGCACAGGAGCTGTTGCTGACACTCAGAGGGAGAACATGCTGCTCCTGATCGAGTTTCACTTTATTTCTAACCCCAGCTGATCAAACCCCAGTCCATTCCCCATCCTCTCCCCATTACCTCCCCTTCTCCCTTTCCCCGGATCCCGGGACAACTTTCTGGCTCTTTCCAGAAGATCCTCCCCCGGACTCGCTGCTTCCAGAAGCCTCTCGGACTCTCGGCGTCTCGCCGACCCGCTGCGCTCTGATTGGTCGCCGCCTCAGAACCTCCGCCAATTACCGGCGGGGAGCTCACCGAGCCGCACCCTGATTGGTCAGCGCCGCCGTCACTCAGCCGCCGGGCTCCGCCTACCCCGCGGCACTGAGACTATATGAAGGGGCGGAGCTGCGAGTCCCAGAATCACAATCCACTGGGAGAAGGCACCAGTTGGCAGCTGGGTTATTGCAGGCGGAGGACTCGACTGGAGCAGCAACAGCAGAAACTGAATTGAGGGGACTGTTACCGAGAGAGAAAGATGCCAGCAGCCAAGGGAACAGCCATCGGCATCGACCTGGGCACCACCTACTCCTGCGTGGGGGTCTTCCAGCACGGCAAGGTGGAGATCATCGCCAATGACCAGGGCAACCGCACCACCCCCAGCTACGTGGCCTTCAACGACACCGAGAGGCTCATTGGGGACGCGGCCAAGAACCAGGTGGCGCTGAACCCGCCCAACACCGTCTTTGATGCCAAGAGGCTCATCGGGAGGAAGTTCGATGACCCAGTGGTCCAGGCTGACATGAAGCACTGGCCCTTCCAGGTGGTGAGCGATGCGGGAAAGCCCAAGGTCAAGGTTGAGTACAAGGGTGAGGATAAAACCTTCTACCCCGAGGAAATCTCTTCCATGGTGCTGACCAAGATGAGGGAAACGGCAGAGGCTTACTTGGGCCACGCCGTCACCAACGCTGTTATCACTGTGCCCGCTTACTTCAATGACTCCCAGCGCCAGGCAACCAAAGACGCTGGTGTGATCGCTGGTCTCAATGTCCTGCGTGTCATCAATGAGCCGACGGCAGCTGCCATTGCCTACGGTCTAGACAAGAAGGGCAGAGGTGAGCACAATGTTCTCATCTTTGACTTGGGTGGTGGAACCTTCGATGTCTCTATTCTCACCATTGACGACGGTATCTTTGAAGTGAAATCGACGGCTGGTGACACCCACTTGGGAGGAGAGGACTTTGATAATCGCATGGTCAGTCACTTCATTGAAGAGTTCAAGCGTAAACACAAGAAGAACATCATTCAGAACAAGAGGGCGGTCAGGAGGCTGAGGACAGCCTGCGAGAGGGCAAAGAGAACCTTGTCTTCCAGCACCCAAGCCAGTATCGAGATTGACTCTCTGTTTGAAGGCATAGACTTCTACACCTCCATCACCAGGGCTCGGTTTGAGGAGCTGAATTCTGACCTGTTCAGAGGCACTCTGGAGCCAGTGGAGAAAGCTCTGAGAGACGCCAAGTTGGACAAATCGCAGATCCGTGACGTCGTCTTGGTCGGGGGCTCCACCCGAATCCCCAAGATCCAGAAACTGTTGCAAGATTTCTTCAACGGCAGGGAGCTGAACAAGAGCATCAACCCTGATGAGGCCGTGGCCTATGGGGCAGCTGTACAAGCGGCTGTTCTGATGGGGGACAAGTCTGAGAATGTTCAGGATCTGCTTCTCCTGGATGTCGCTGCTCTGTCTCTGGGTCTTGAGACAGCAGGAGGGGTCATGACCACACTCATCAAGCGGAACACCACCATTCCCACCAAGCAGACCCAGATCTTCAGCACCTGCTCTGATAACCAGCCCGGTGTCCTTATTCAGGTCTATGAAGGAGAGAGAGCCATGACCAAGGACAACAACCTTCTGGGCAAATTTGAATTGAGTGGCATTCCTCCTGCTCCTCGTGGCGTGCCACAGATTGAAGTAACCTTTGATATTGATGCCAATGGCATCCTAAATGTTTCTGCTGTTGACAAGAGCACTGGCAAAACCAACAAGATCACCATCACCAACGACAAGGGCAGGCTGAGTCAGGAGGAAATTGAGAGAATGCTGCAGGATGCAGAAAAGTACAAAACTGAGGATGATGCCCAGCGGCAGAAGATCGCAGCCAAGAACTCCCTGGAGTCCTATGCCTTCAACATGAAGAGCGCAGTGGAGGATGAGAACGTGAGAAGTAAGATCAGTGAGGAAAACCAGAAGAACATCATTGACCAGTGCAACCAGGCAATATTGTGGCTGGAGCACAATCAGATGGCAGAGACGGAGGAGTTTGAGCACAAGCAGAAAGAGCTGGAAAAACTCTGCCAGCCCATCATTGCCAACCTGTACCAAGGAGGAGCAGCAGGGGGATCTTGCAGAGCCCAGGCTGGAAAAGGCACTTCGTCCACCGGACCAACCGTGGAGGAGGTGGATTAAAAGAGTGTAAAGAACTTGGGTTTAATGCACTGTACTGGTGAACATTGTACAATTGTACCTATACATAGTCTATAAATGGCTGCCTCCTCAGATATTTACACGGCCTATGATTCTTTCATGATCGGTAGCACAAGTGGGATTATTGTACTCTTATAACTAGACAGTGCTGCTTGATTTAGAAAAGATTTTGTTGTTTATGTAATGCAGATCTCCTCCAGTGTCTATGTAACTATACCAGTCATCAAGTGACCTGACCAAATTTTGAACTGTATTGTGCTCTGATTTTTTTTAAGCTGTTTGTTACGATATATAATTGTTCTCTGGTGGACTCTAAAATGATGTTTTTAATAAAGTTGTTTTAAATTCTATCTCTTGTTTTGTACCTTTTAATTTTGCATTAAAGCATGTGAGTTTGGTTTAGTTACTGAGTAACATCTCAGCAAGGCATCATATTGCAGTTTTCAATTCATTTCAGTGGTCATGTGGCCAACCAGTTCCCTGCATTATTGTCTCAAAACCCAAGAAAAATGTTAACCCATTTGAGGTATGTTAATATAACACGTTTCATAGTCTCAGGAAATCCCAAATATTCTTCACAGCCGCTGAATTACATTTGAGGTGTATTCACTGTGTAGACAAAGACAGCGTCCAACTTAAGAAACAGCAATTCGCTGAGTAACCTGGTCATCTTGTTTTGTTGATGGATGAATGTTGGCCAGGACATTGGGAGAACGCTGTATTGTCCCTCGAGGAAAGTGGGATCCACCTGCACTGGCAGGCAGGGCCTCTGTTCAACTGTTCCTCAATCAGCTAGGAGGAAGAAAATTTATACTGGTGTCTGGGGCACGTACAACAGCAAAACCCAGCAATCTTCTAGCACTTTTAACTCACTGTTTCTGATTGAAACATAGAAGATTCTGAGGGGGATTGAGAGGGTAGATGCTGAGAGGTTGTTTCTCCTGGCTGGAGAGTCTAGAACTAGGGGGTCACAGTCTCAGAATAATGGGGTGGCCATTTAAGACTGAGATGAGGAGGAATTTCTTCACTCAGAGGGTTGTGAATCTTTGGAATTCTCTACCCCAGAGGGTGGTGGATGCTGAGTAGTCGAGTACATTCAAGTCTTAGAAAGATAGATTTTTGGCCTCCAGGGGAATCAAGGGATATGGGTACCGGGCAGCAAATTGGAGTTGAGGTTGAAGATCAGCTATGATCTTATTAAATGGCAGAGCAGGCTCGTGGGGCCATATGGCCTACTCCTGCTCCTAATTCTTATGTTCTTAACATGTCCCAAAGTGCTTCACAGAGAGAGTAACCAAAAAGTAACACTGAGTCAAAGAAGGAGGCATTAGGATGGGTGGACAAAAGCTTGGTCAAACAGGTGGGTTTTTGGACGAGACCGGGAAACTAGTGGTGGGGAACATGGAGATGGCAAAAACGCTGAACAAATATTTTGTATCAGTCTTTACAGTGGAGGACACTAAAAATATCCCAACACTGGACAAACAGGGGGCTATAGGGGGGGAGGAGTTAAACACGATTAAAATCACTAAGGAGGTGGTACTCAGTAAGATAATGGGACTAAAAGCGGATAAATCCCCTGGACCTGATGGCTTACATCCTAGGGTCTTGAGAGAAGTAGCCGTAGGGATTGTGGATGCATTAGTGGTAATTTTCCAAAACTCCCTGGATTCAGGAAAGGTCCCAGCAGATTGGAAAACTGCTAATGTAACGCCCTTATTCAAAAAGGGAAGTAGACAAAAGGCTGGAAACTATAGACCAGTTAGCCTAACATCTGTGGTTGGTAAAATGTTGGAGTCCATTATTAAGGAAGCAGTAACAGGACATTTGGATAAGCATAATTTAATCGGACAGAGTCAGCATGGTTTTATGAAAGGGAAGTCATGTTTGACAAACTTGCTCGAATTCTTTGAGGACGTAACAAACAGGGTGGATAAAGGGGAACCAGTGGATGTGGTATATTTGGACTTCCAAAAGGCATTTGACAAGGTGCCACACAAGATTACTGCACAAGAAAAAAAATCACGGGATTGGGGCTAATATACTGGCATAGGCAGAAGATTGGCTATCTAACAGAAAACAGAGAGTTGGGATAAATGGTTCATTCTCGGGTTGGCAACCAGTGACGAGTGGTGTTCCGCAGGGGTCAGTGCTGGGACCCCAACTCTTTACAATCTGTATTAACGATTTGGAGGAAGGGACCGAGTGCAACGTATCCAAGTTTGCCGACGATACAAGGATGGGAGGGAAAGCAGTGAGAGAGGAGGACATAAAAAACCTGCAAAAGGACATAGACAGGCTAAGTGAGTGGGCAGAAATTTGGCAGATGGAATATAATGTTGGAAAGTGTGAGGTTATGCACTTTGGCAGAAAAAATCAAAGAGCAAGTTATTATCTAAATGGAGAGAAACTGCAAAGTGCTACAGTGCAATGGGATCTGGGGGTCCTGGTGCATGAAACACAGAAAGTTAGTATGCAGGTACAGCAGGTGATCAGGAAGGCCAATGGAATCTTGGCTTTTATTGCAAGGGGGATGAAGTATAAAAGCAGGGAAGTCTTGCTTCAGTTATACAGGGTATTGGTGAGGCCACACCTGGAATACTGCGAGCAGTTTTGGTTCCCGTATTTAAGAAAAGATATACTTGCTCTCGAGGCAGTACAGAGAAGGTTCACTAGGTTGATTCCGGAGATGAGGGGGTTGACTTATGAGGAAAGGTTGAGTAGGTTGGGCCTCTACTCATTGGAATTCAGAAGAATGAAAGGTGATCTTATCGAAACATATAGGATTGTGAGGGGGCTTGATCGGGTGGATGCGGTGAGGATGTCTCCACTGATGGGTGAGACTAGAACTAGGGGGCATAATCTTAGAATAAGGGGCTGCCCTTTCAAAACTGAGATGAGGAGAAACTTCTTCACTCAGAGGGTAGTAAATCTATGGAATTTGCTACCTCACAGAGCTGTGGAAGCTGCGACATTAAATAAATTTAAAACAGAGATAGACAGTTTCCTAGCTGATAAGGGAATAAGGGGTTACGGGGAGCGGGCAGGGAAGTGGACGTGAGTCTAGGTTTGGATCAGCCATGATTCTATTGAATGGCGGAGCAGGCCCGAGGGGCCATATGGCCTACTCCTGCACCAACTTCTTATGTTCTTATGTTTTATGAATAGTCTCAAAGGAGGTGAGGTTTAGGGAGCGAATTCCAGAGTGTGGGGACTAGTCGGCTGAAGGCACAACCACAGCCTGTGGGGCGAAGGGAGAGGGCAGGGAGGAGGGGGATGGGGATGGACAAGCAGCCAAATTCAGAGAAACTGAGTGTGAGTGTGTGCTGTGGTGGGGGTGGACTTGGTGGGTTTGGGGGATTGTAGAACTGTAAGAGGTTAGAGATAGGGAAGGGCAAGGCCATCAAGGTACCTAAATGTGAGGATTTAAACATGGGACGTTGAGGGACAGGAGCCAATGTAAGTCAGCAAGGGTGGGGTGTTGGGCAAATGAAAGTTGGTGCAGGATAGGAATGAGGCAGCAGAGTTTTGGATGAGCTGAAATTCATGAAGAGTGGCAGATGGGAGGATAGTTGGTGAGATTAGGGTTGGTGAGGTTAAAGAAAAGCTGTAAATGCTGGAAATCAAATAGAAACAGAAAGTGCTGGAAATGCACAGCAAGCCCAGTCAGTATCAGAGTGAAGTTAACTACAGGTGGGAATCTTCAACTGAAATGCCCAGTAGATGAGGGGGAGGGGGGTTGTCCATACCTGAAACACTAGCCTGTCCGTTTCTCGTTACAGATGTTGAAAGGTCTATTGCACAATTCCATCAATTTCACCACCTTTAAAGAAAAGAAAGTCTTACATCTATACAGCACCTTTCTCAAAGCACTTTACAGCCAATGAAGTACTTTTTGAAGTGGAGTCACTGTTGTAATGTGGGAAACGCGGCAGCCAATCAGCGCACAGCAAGCTCCCACAAACAGCAATGTGATAATGACTAGATCATCTGTTTTTGTTATGTTGGTTGAGGGATAAATATTGGCCAGGACACCGGGGAGAACTCCCCTGCTCTAATTCGAAATATTACCACTGGATCTTTTAAGTCCACCTGAGAGAGCAGGTTTTAATGTCTCTTCAGAAAGACGGCACCTTCGACAGTGCAGCACTCCCTCAGTACTGCACTGGATGTGTCAGCCTAGATTTTTTTTTGTGCTTAAGTCTCTGGAGTGGGGACTTGAACTCACAACCTTCTGACTCAGAGGCGAGTGTGCTGCCCACTGAGCAACAGCTGACACTGCAATCGTTTAGCACTACCAGTAAATAAATTACAAAAGATTATTGCAAAAACAGGCAGAATACTTTCCGTGGCTGAGTTACAAGACAGCAAGTTGAATTTACATGTATGAGTTAGATTTGCCACCCCTTTTACAGGGCCCAAAATAAAGTGTGCAGGGATCCTCTTTTGGTAAAACCATAAATTTAGACAGATAAAAAACTGTAAATAAACCATTAAAACTGTAAATAAACCAATCAAACTGTAATAAACCAATAAAACTTCAAATAAACCTTAATAATCAAATTAAAATTTGGTTCTCCAGCCCAATTATGCACTCCAGTCCCCGCGGCGCCCACCGGTCACGAAAGTGATCTAGCGCGCCGGCGGACACCGCGTGCTCCAGCTCTAGGGCCAGTGTGTGTGCAGGGATTGGGGCAGTTTTATTCTGTTTAAAGATTTTATATTAAGTACACCAGCAGCTCCCCCTGGTGTTGGGGAGCTTCATGTTGAAGACCTGGGGATTTTGCAGTCAATGGATTTGTTCAATTAATTCTAGTGATAGATACTTCACTGTAAACCCCACAATGATGAATGGAAAAACATCTACCAAAAAAAGGCAATGAAATCTCAAATCAGGACTTTTGCTGGATGATTTACATTAAAAGTAAAGTCTGCTCAAAGGAAGAGACTCTGGCCAACAGATGGAGAGTAATTGAACCACACAGACTGGGAAGGGTCCTCAGTCTGAGCAAAAGGAGCTAATCTTGGCCGGGGCAGCAATACAAGTGCTACAATCTGCCCCGACACCCTTCGGTTGGAAGGGAAAGTCTCCACTTCTGCTTACAGACCAGTGGCCGCGTCACAAGGATGAGAATTTTAAAATCGAAGCGTTGCCGGACCAGGAGCCGACACAGGTCAGCGAGCACAGGGGGCGATGGGTGAACGGGACTTGGTGCGAGTTAGGATTCGGGAGGCAGAGTTTGGGATGAGCTCGAGTTTAGTTTAACGTAGACGGAAAAAAATCCCAAGGCGCTTCGCAGAGGCGTAATCAATAATCATAAAAAATAAAACAAATCAGAGATTGAAGTGACATTTAATGTTGTATTTGGGGCCTAACCCACCCCATGAATGAGCTGCCCAGAGCACAGGAGCTGTTGCTGACACTCAGAGGGAGAACATGCTGCTCCTGATCGAGTTTCACTTTATTTCTAAGCCCAGCTGATCGAAGCCCAGTCCATTCCCCATCCTCTCCCCGTTCCCTCCCCTCCTCCCTTTCCCCGGATCCCGGGACAACTTTCTGGCTCTTTCCAGAAGATCCTCCCCCGGACTCGCTGCTTCCAGAAGCCTCTCGGACTCTCCTCTCGGACTCTCGGCGTCTCGCTGACCCGCCGCGCTCTGATTGGTCGCCGCCTCAGAACCTCCGCCAATTACCGGCGGGGAGCTCACCGAGCCGCACCCTGATTGGTCGGCGCCGCCGTCACTCAGCCGCCGGGCGCCGCCTACCCCGTGGCACTGAGACTATATAAAGGGGCGGAGCTGCGAGTCCCAGAATCACAATCCACTGGGAGAAGGCACCAGTTGGCAGTTGGGTTATTGCAGGCGGAGGACTCGACTGGAGCAGCAACAGCAGAAACTGAATTGAGGGGATTGTTACCGAGAGAGAAAGATGCCAGCAGCCAAGGGAACAGCCATCGGCATCGACCTGGGCACCACCTACTCCTGCGTGGGGGTCTTCCAGCACGGCAAGGTGGAGATCATCGCCAATGACCAAGGCAACCGCACCACCCCCAGCTACGTGGCCTTCAACGACACCGAGAGGCTCATTGGGGACCCGGCCAAGAACCAGGTGGCGCTGAACCCGCCCAACACCGTCTTTGATGCTAAGAGGCTCATCGGGAGGAAGTTCGATGACCCAGTGGTCCAGGCTGACATGAAGCACTGGCCCTTCCAGGTGGTGAGCGATGCGGGAAAGCCCAAGGTCAAGGTTGAGTACAAGGGTGAGGATAAAACCTTCTACCCCGAGGAAATCTCTTCCATGGTGCTGACCAAGATGAGGGAAACGGCAGAGGCTTACTTGGGCCACGCCGTCACCAACGCTGTTATCACTGTGCCCGCTTACTTCAATGACTCCCAGCGCCAGGCAACCAAAGACGCTGGTGTGATCGCTGGTCTCAATGTCCTGCGTGTCATCAATGAGCCGACGGCAGCTGCCATTGCCTACGGTCTAGACAAGAAGGGCAGAGGTGAGCACAATGTTCTCATCTTTGACTTGGGTGGTGGAACCTTCGATGTCTCTATTCTCACCATTGACGACGGTATCTTTGAAGTGAAATCGACGGCTGGTGACACCCACTTGGGAGGAGAGGACTTTGATAATCGCATGGTCAGTCACTTCATTGAAGAGTTCAAGCGTAAGTACAAGAAGAACATCATTCCGAACAAGAGGGCGGTCAGGAGGCTGAGGACAGCCAGCGAGAGAGCAAAGAGAACCCTGTCTTCCAGCACCCAAGCCAGTATCGAGATTGACTCTCTGTTTGAAGGCATAGACTTCTACACTTCCATCACCAGGGCTCGGTTTGAGGAGCTGAATTCTGACCTGTTCAGAGGCACTCTGGAGCCAGTGGAGAAAGCTCTGAGAGACGCCAAGTTGGACAAATCGCAGATCCGTGACGTCGTCTTGGTCGGGGGCTCCACCCGAATCCCCAAGATCCAGAAACTGTTGCAAGATTTCTTCAACGGCAGGGAGCTGAACAAGAGCATCAACCCTGATGAGGCCGTGGCCTATGGGGCAGCTGTACAAGCGGCTGTTCTGATGGGGGACAAGTCTGAGAATGTTCAGGATCTGCTTCTCCTGGATGTCGCTGCTCTGTCTCTGGGTCTTGAGACAGCAGGAGGGGTCATGACCACACTCATCAAGCGGAACACCACCATTCCCACCAAGCAGACCCAGATCTTCAGCACCTGCTCTGATAACCAGCCCGGTGTCCTTATTCAGGTCTATGAAGGAGAGAGAGCCATGACCAAGGACAACAACCTTCTGGGCAAGTTCGAGTTGAGTGGCATTCCTCCTGCTCCTCGTGGCGTGCCACAGATTGAGGTGACCTTTGATATTGATGCCAACGGCATCCTAAATGTTTCTGCTGTTGACGAGAGCACTGGCAAAACCAACAAGATCACCATCACCAACGACAAGGGCAGGCTGAGTCAGGAGGAAATTGAGAGAATGCTGCAGGATGCAGAAAAGTACAAAACTGAGGACGAAGCCCAGCGGCAGAAGATCGCAGCCAAGAACTCCCTGGAGTCCTATGCCTTCAACATGAAGAGTGCAGTGGAGGATGAGAACGTGAGAAGTAAGATCAGTGAGGAAGACAAGAAGAAGATCATTGACCAGTGCAACCAGGCAATATTGTGGCTGGAGCACAATCAGATGGCAGAGACGGAGGAGTTTGAGCACAAGCAGAAAGAGCTGGAAAAACTCTGCCAGCCCATCATTGCCAACCTGTACCAAGGAGGAGCAGCAGGGGGATCTTGCAGAGCCCAGGCTGGAAAAGGCACTTCGTCCACCGGACCAACCGTGGAGGAGGTGGATTAAAAAACTAAAGAATAAGAATTCACACTGGAAATCCATCACATAATAACTTTGGACTCTAACTTGTGTAATATTGAGCCCTAAGCCTGTTGTTTATGGCTGGCAGTGGAGGACTTGGCTGAGATAGATATTGTCAGGTCAATACTGAGGGCTCTGTTTCCACTGTAATAGCACAATTATGATGACAGTGCCTGTTCGTTTCAGTTGTCTTGTAGCTGTGGCATGCAGACTGTTAAAATTTAAGTGACTTGACATATTGATTTGCTGAATCCCTTTTCACAGGGTCAGGGTAATTAGCATCTTGTTGAAATTTTTATGTATGGAAGTAGCCTCGATGTACAGATCGGAACTTTATTGTTAAGTGGTTCCTTTTATACTTTGTTTGTAGCATAAACTTGCTCACAGCCGGACTGACCTTTTTTAAAAACCTAATAAAATGTTTATATACTTACTTATTTATTGGTGGTGCTTTCTGCCAGCGAGTCATCTCTTGAAAATTTTTTGTTTGATTTACACTCTGAATTACTGATCAGTATTTCTATATTTTGCCACTGCAACTTGTTTCCTGCACACGTTGATCACCATCGCCATGGGTTATTTCCATTCCGGTGCATGAGTGAGAAAGACTTGCATTTATATTGTGCCTTTTGTGACCTCAGGCCATCCCAAAGTGGTTCACAGCCAATGGAGTGCTGTTTCTGAAGTGCAGTCAATTAATACAAATAAAATCAACAGAACTTCAAACTTCAGTTACGGAACAATTGCACAAGAAATGTTTTGCTTGGCAGAAGTTAAATGATAATACAAAGGGAGGGGGAAAAGTCAAGTCTCTTGTAAATTGTAAACATAGAACATAGAAACATAGAAGATAGGAGCAGGAGTAGGCCATTCGGCCCCTTGAGCCTGCTCTGCCATTCAATGAGATCATGGCTGATCATCCAAATTCAGTACCCTGTCCCTGCCTTCTCCCCATATCCCTTGATCCCTTTAGCCTCAAGAAATATATCTACCTCCTTCTTCTTGAATATATTTAATGATTTGGCCTCCACTGCCTTCGGTGGTAGAGAATTCCACAGGTTCACCACTCTCTGGGTGAAGAAATTCCTCCTCATCTCTGTCCTAAATGGCTTACCCCTTATCCTTAGACTGCGACCCCTGGTTCTGGACTCCCCCGCCATTGGGAACAGCCTTCCTGCATCTAATCTGTCTAGTCCTGTTAGAATTTTATAAGTTTCAATGAGATCCCCTCTCATTCTTCTAAACTCTAGCGAATATAAGCCCAATCGACCCAATCTCTCCTCATACGTCATTCCTGCCATCCCAGGTATCAGTCTGGTGAATCTTCGCTGCACTCCCTCCATGGCAAGAACATCCTTCCTCAGATAAGGCGACCAAAACTGCACTCAATACTCAAGGTGTGGACTCACCAAGGCCCTGTACAACTGCAGCAAGACATCCTTGTTCCTGTACTCAAACCCTCTCGCTACGAAGGCCAACATACCATTTGCTTTCTTAACCGCCTGCTGCACCTGCATGCTTACCTTCAGCGACTGGTGCACAAGAACACCCAGGTCTCGTTGCACTTCCCCTTCTCCCAATCTGTTGCCATTCAGATAATAATCTGCCTTCCTGTTTTTGCCACCAAAGTGGATAACCTCGCATTTATCCACATTATAATGCATCTGCCCAATCACCCAACCTGTCCAAATCATACTGGAGTTTCTCGGCATCCTCCTCACAGCACACACACCCACCCAACTTTGTGTCGTCTGCAAACTTGGAGATATTACATCTAGTTCCCTCGTCTAGATCATTAATATATATTGTGAATAGCTGGGGGCCTAGCACCGATCCCTGCGGTACCCCACTAGTCACTGCCAGCCACTCGGAAAAAGACCTGATTGTAACGACGTTACAAGCTCTGCAAGGCCGCGTATATTTTCTCCCTGTAATGAAATCTGTTTGTCTTGCCTGTATCCGTTTTGCACTCATGTATATTACCCTCCCCCACACGGTGTATAGTTTCACTTCCTCTTTCCTGACTAACCTGGAAGGTTCCAGGTCTTGGCTCTTGGCTCCGCCCCTGACTTCTCTTACTTAAAGATCTCGGGATCTGTATGACTCATTCCTGTGAGCCAGTCGGTGTGTTGAGATGTTAGCTCTGATCTTAGTGATTAAAAGCCAACTTGTTAAAGTCTATAACTTCTAGTTTTGTGTTTATTGAAGGCACATCACTCCCCCAAAGTCATTATAGGCTGGATGGATCTCTCACTCCAGTCAATGCATTTGCACAAGCGCAGCGTGCGCTGCTGCCAGTAGCCTAACTCACACCAGGTCCCGTCCACCCCTCACCCCCTGTGCTTGTTCCACCAGTGGTGCTCCTGCCTTCAGCTGCCTGGGCTCGAAGCTCTGAAATTCCCTCCCTAAACTTCTCCAACGCTCATCCTTTTAAGACGCTCCTTTAAAAGCTACATCTTTGACAAAGCTTTTGGTCACCTGTCCCTAATATCACTTTATGTGGCTTTGTGTCAAATTTTGTCTGAAAACGCACCTGTGAAGCGTCTTGAGACATTTTATTATGTTAAAGGTGCTGTAGTTGCCCTGGTCAAAAAGACAATATCCATGCAAGCACACCATTGGCACATTACCATACGCTGTCTGCTTTTTAAAAATTCGTTTATGGGATGTGGGCGTCGCCGGCAAGGCCAGCATTTATTGCCCATCCCAAATTGCCCTTGAGAAGGTGGTGGTGAGCCGCCTTCTTCAACCGCTGCAGTCCGTGTGGTGAAGGTGCTCCCACAGTGCTGTTAGGGAGGGAGTTCCAGGATTTTGACCCAGCGACGATGAAGGATCGGTGATATACTTCCAAGTCAGGATGGTGTGTGACTTGGAGGTGGTGGTGTTCCCATGCGCCTGCTGCCCTTGTCCTTCTAGGTGGAAGAGGTCACGGGTTTGGGAGGTGCTGCCGAAGAAGCCTTGGCGAGTTGCTGCAGTGCATCTTGTAGCTGGTACACACTGCAGCCATGGTACGCTGGTGGTGGAGGGAGTGAATGTTTAAGGTGGTGGATGAGGTGCCAATCAAGCGGGCTGCTTTGTCCTGGATGGTGTCGAGCTTCTTGAGTGTTGTTGGAGCTGCACTCATCCAGGCAAGTGGAGAGTATTCCATCACACTCCTTACTTGTGCCTTGTAGATGGTGGAAAGGCTTTGGGGAGTCAGGAGGTGAGACACTCGCCGCAGAATACCCAGCCTCCGACCTGCTCTTGTTGCCATAATATTTATGTGGCTGATCCAGTTAAGTTTCTGGTCAATGGTGACCCCCAGGATGTTGATGATGGGGGATTCGGCGATGGTAATGCCGTTGAATGTCAAGGGGAATTGGTTCAAGGTTTAAAGCAAATCAAACCAGACCAACAGAAACCAACCTTCCTGGATGATAAATATTTATCCAATTTATTTGAGCCCCACAAACAGTCTCTAGGTACATTGCCGTTACTCAGCCAGGAGCCTGGCCTGTCTTGTGAGCCTGCTCTGCCTCCTATTAAAACAGCCCTGCTCGGTTTCTGCTGAAGGTAGGCTGAACGGTCTCTCTCAAGACACCACAGTCCAGCAAGCTCAATAGCACAGCTCAGAAGCATCACTTCCCCAGCTCCGACAGCAGGTGGCACTGTTGCACTCTGCAACTGTTCACCAACAAGTGCCCTCAGTGTCAAAAGGCAATAAGGCAATTACACAGCTCAATAGGTCCTTCTACTTCAAAAGCAAGACTCCGAGAGACATCTGCAGCCACTTCTAGGCCCTTAGCCAAGGAATTCCCTCCCTAAACCTCTCCGCCTCTCTCTCCTCCTTTAAGACGCTGCTTAAAACCTACCACGAACAAGATGCTCATTGGTACGGCAGGTGCAGTGTTTGATCTGCATGCTCACCCTTAGCTCACTGGCAGCCTCTGACTCAAGAAGATCGTGGGTTCAAGTCCCACTCCAGAGACTTGAGCCCATAATCTAGTAATGAGGGAGTGCTGCACTGTCGGAGGTGCCGTCTTTCGGATAAGATGTTAAACCGAGGCCCTGTCTGCCCTCTCAGCTAGATGTAAAAATTCCCATGGGCACTATGCGAAGAAGGACAGGGGAGTTCTCTCGGGTGTCCTGCCAAGATTTATCCCTCAACCAACATCAGGACAAAAACAGATTATAGAAACATAGAAACATAGAAGATAGGAGCAGGAGTAGGCCATTCGGCCCTTCGAGCCTGCTCTGCCATTCAACGAGATCATGGCTGATCATCCAAACCCTAGCACCCGGTCCCTACACCGACAGCCATCCCACCCAAGCCCTAACCCCGTAACCCCACGTATTTAATCCCCCCTAACACTAAGGGCCAATTTTTACCATGGCCAATCAACCTAACCCGCACATCTTTGGACTGTGGGAGGAAACCGGAGCTCTGCTCATTTATCTCATTGCAGTTAGTGGGATCTTGCTGTGTGCAAATTGGCTGCTGAATTTCCATACCTTATAACAGTGACTACACATTGAAGAAGTAAGAACTGACTTGCATTTATAGAGTGCCTTTCATGACCTTAGGATGTCCCAAAGCGCGTTCTCCCTGGTGTCCCGTCCATTATTTTTCCCTCAACCAATATCACTGAAAAACACATTGCCCCGTACTTTGCGGTCAGCGGCGAAGCAAAGGCGTTTGGCGCTGTTCCCGACGTTATCTTCGCACAAAGGTCTCGCGATCTCTTTGGCGAGAAGGCTCAGGTTTTCCGACACATAGTTGAAATCAGTGGAAGTTAATGGGGATTCCAAGCTGTCTAAGCAGCCAATCAAAATGCAGAGTTCTCACAGACAGCAAACCAGGAAGTGAATAAGCGCCTTTGATTTAAACTGTTTAAAAATGTTAGAGAGAGCAAAACAAAGATTGGCTCTCACATGGGGAAAAGGCAAAGCTGAAGTAAAGATGAATAAACTTTTTTAAAAAAGTAAAATTATTTTTTAATTTCTTAAAAATGTATTTTTTATTAAAATGGATAAATTTGACACCCCACAAAATTAAAATTAGTTTTTCAAAGCCATAGTCTTTGTTTAGCAGTCAATACGCTGTTAAAACCCCAGTTACACCTAATCCAAAAGGGCCTAATTTTTAATGTGATATTTAACCGCGGAAGAGCCAATGTTTTTGTCAGTTTCCATAATTTGACAGATTACACTGATTGCCAGATCTGGGGGTGGGGGGGTGGGGTCACTACACAGCCAGTGTCGGAGCAGTGAATGCCAGACCGCAACTTCAGGATTTCCACGCTAGGCTGCGCATACGCTAAATCCTGAAGTTGCGGTCAGTTTCAAAGGCGAAATGACGGAGAATGCTGCCAGTTCGCCGTCATCAGGACCGCAGATTCCGGACCATTATCTGCTCATTCTCACATTGCTGTTTGTGGGACCTTGCTGTGCGCCGATTGACTGCTGTGTTTCCTACATTACAGCAGTGACTACACTTCAAAGGCTTTTCATTGGCTGTCGAGCGCTTTGGGACCTCCTGAGGTTGCAAAAGGAGCTATATAAATGCAAGTAGGTAAGGTACGGTAGCATAGTGGTTATGCTACTGGATTAGTATTCCAGTAGGCCTGGACTAATGATCTGAGCAACATGAGTTCAAATCCCACCATGGAAGCTGGGGAATTTAAATTCAAATAATTAATTAAATAAATCTGGAATTAAAAAGCTAGTATCAGTAATGGTGACCATGAAACTACCAGATTATCGTAAAAACCCATCTGGTTCACTAAGGTCCTTTAGGGAAGGAAATCTGCTGTCCTTACCCGGTCTGGCCTATATTTGACTCCAGACCCACAGCAATGTGGTTGACTATTAGCCTCCCTCTGAAATTGCCGAGGAAGCCACTTATTCAAGAAGGCGGCTCCCCACCACCTTCTCGAGGGCAATTAGGGATGGGCAATAAATGTTGGCCTTGCCAGCGATGCCCACAGCCCAAGAATGAATTAAAAAAAGATCTTTCCTTCTTTAGAGGAGGGGGAGAAAACTGGAGAAAAACACAAAGGACTCATGTTATAAACAGAACCTGTTTCATGGATGAGCAAAATGCTGGTTACATTTAAGCCTTGGCTTTGACCATTTGGTGGAGATGAAGTGAGGCCAACAACTTCACCAAGAAAAGGGCAAAACCTCTCCCATCTCCTCCCAACCTATCCATCCGCTTATGCTGGGGCCCAGCACAACATATAGTTGCCAGGGGTACAAGACAATTTAATCTGGATGATTATGGGTGGGTATAAAATCCTGGCAGTGGTGGCTGGGAGAGAGGCATGAGATTCCGACGTGAATTCCAGGCGAGGCAGGAGACCCTCCCCTCCTCTCCGGCAGTGTGTGAGATCCCAGACCCTCACCCAACGCAGGCCTGACTGATAGCCCGGCATTTAAAGGGTTATGTGTGGGGAAAATGCTATTAATAAGCAGCACTTACCTCACCCTCATGACTGCTGGGAAACTCTGTTGCCTAGCAATGGCACGGCCAAGGAGGTAATAGCCAATTGCATATTTGTGATGCTGCCTATCATAAAGCCAAGCAGCGGAGTGGCAGGACGAGCAACATTTGACTGCGCCGTCCTCCAGCTGTATACCCATGAGTGGATCCATCGACTGCAGCTTACTTTGAATCACAGAATCACAGAAACCCCACAGTGCAGATAGAGGCCATTTCGGCCCATCGAGCCTGCACCGACACATATCCCACCCGATCCCCGTAACCCCTACACCAACACATATCCCACCCTATCCCTGTAACCCCACGTATTTAATCCCCCTAACACTAAGGGTCAATTTATCATAGCCAATCAACCTAACCCGCACATCTTTGGACTGTGGGAGGAAACCGGAGCACCCGGAGAAAACCCACGCAAACACGGGGAGAATGTGCAAACTCCACACAGACAGTCGCCCGAGGTCGGATTCGAACCCGGGTCTCTGGCGCTGTGAGGCAACAGTGCTAACCACGATGCCACCGTGCCACTATGTCACTTAATGCCGGATTTCAAAACTGTCGCACTCAGAGTCAGTCGGGGCTGCGCTCGGCTCTGGCCAAAGCCTGTTGTCAATGTTTAGCGGAGACACAAGGGGGCTTGGCCTGTTCAATATAGATCCCCAATGGCCTAGTGGGTAAAGAAGAAAAAAGAAAGACTTGCATTTCTACAGCTCCTTTCACGACCTCAGGACGTCCCAAAGCGCTTTACAGTCTATGAAGTGCACTTTGAAGTGTAGTCACTGTTGTAATGCGGGAAACACGGCAGCCAATTTGGGAACAGCAAGCTCCCACAGACTGTAATGTGGTAGTGACCCGATCATTTGTTTTTGTGATGTTGGTTGAAGATTAAATATGGGCCCAGGACACCGGGGAGAACTCCCCTCAAAATAGTGCCATGGAATCTTTGGCGTCCACCTGAAAGGACAGACAGGGCCTCGGCTTAACGTCTCACCCGAAAGACGGCACCAATATCTATCCCTCAAACAACATCATTAAAAAAAATCAGAATATCTGGTCATTATCTCATAGTTGTTTGCGGGGCCTTGCTGTGCGTAAATTGGCTGTTCCTACATTACAACAGTGGCGACACTTCAAAAGTACTTTATTGCTTGTAAAGCGTTGTGGGACATCCTGAGGTTGTGAAAGGCGCTCTTTAAATGCAAATTCTTCCTGTCCTTTATTTTCCACCTCCCTAGACCAGGTGTACTGAGTCCGTTGGTGACGTACCCACTGCTACCCTGCTCGGATCAGGACCTGGGGCTCTCCTGGCAATGCCTCAGTACCACACAGACTTGCCAAGGATTGTCCTGGAGTTTCAGGGCATTAAAGATTGACCTCCTGGACACTGCTGCAAGCAACCTTGGAGAAAAATCACATAGAATTGCATAGGATATACGGCACCGAAACAGGCCATTTGGCCCAACCAGTCCATGCCGGTGTTTTTGCTCCACTCGAGCCTCCTCCCGTCTTTTCTCATCTAAATCTATCAGCATAACCCTCTATTCCCTTCTCCCTCATATGCTTGTCCAGCCTCCCCTTAAATGCATCTATACTATTCGCTTCAACCACTCCCTGTGGTAGCGAGTTCCACATTCTCACCACTCTCTGGGTAAAGAAGTTTCTTCTGAATTCTCTATTGGATTTCTTGGTGACTATCTTATATTGATGGCCTCTAGTTTTGCTCTTCCCCACAAGTGGAAACATTCTTTCTGTATCCACTCTGTCAAAACCTTTCATAATTTTAAAGACCTCTATTAGGTCACCCCTCAGCCTTCTCTTTTCAAGAGAAAAAGAGACCCAGCCTGTTCATCCTTTCCTGATAGGTATACCCTCGCATTTCTGGTATCATCCTTGTAAATCTTCTCTGCACCCTCTCTAGTGCCTCTATATCCTTTTTATAATATGGCGACCAGAATTGTACACAGTACTCCAATTGTGGTCTAACCAAGCTTCGATACAGGTTTAGCATAACTTTTCTACTTTTCAATTCTATCATAGGGGCATTCCAAAAGAAATGTGTGCTTTTTCCCATTTTCTATGAACACTTTTGTTTATTCGTTATAAAAAGTACTGCAAGTGGGCCTAAAAAGGGCTGTTTTACTGGGTGGGATGGCTGGAAGTGGACAGGCATATGACAAAACCTCCAGGAATATGTCCAACCCCAGTTGGCAACATAGGACAAGAGGAGGCCATTCAGCCCCTCGGAGCTGCTCCACCATTCAATCAGATCATAGCTGATCTGCACCTCAACTCCATTTTCCCCACCTTTGCTCCGCATCCTTTGATACTCTGACCTAACATAGGCAGCCCTGGCACCGTGCTGGGCACTGTATTCACTCATTAAGCCACCCTGGGAAGTAACTCGACTCCTATTTCACTTTAGGAGTTGCCAACTCTGGTTGGCCGTATTCCTGGAGGCTTCATCGCATGACCTCCTGCCTCCAACCGCCCTACCCGCTCAAGCAACCTTTTTTCCCTGCATTTTCCAATAGCTCTGAAAGAGTTAAAAGGACTAAAATAAGGGAATTTAGGAACCGAGCATATATCCACTGTACATGTCCCATAGGGAAGTATGATGGAATGTGACCAAATGGTCAAACTGTCAGCTGCTACCTGAATAATGTGCCCAAACTTTTAGCTACCAATTGAGGAATGTGGTAAAGATAACATATGGGGTCACAGGACTATGTAACGGTCAAAATGTGCACACAGGTCGCAAGAATTTGCACCCAAAATCAACTGCATGATGTAAGCCACGACTTAGAACAAAGAAATTGTATATAAGGCAGGGGATCTTAGCGATCGGAGAGCATTCATCCCAGCATGAGTGTCTCCCCTGTCGGCTTGTAAATAAAGTTGCTT
Source organism: Somniosus microcephalus (assembly GCF_052327205.1). Classification (NCBI taxonomy): domain Eukaryota; kingdom Metazoa; phylum Chordata; class Chondrichthyes; order Squaliformes; family Somniosidae; genus Somniosus; species Somniosus microcephalus. The sequence continues at coordinate 144,012,783 of NW_028225179.1, forward strand.
TACTGAACAAACCTTCGGACTCCAAGTGATTGATTGGGAATAAGGCGGGCATCGACCCTTTATATTAGAGGGTCCGTCTCGGGGAGAAGAAGCTCTCCCGGGTTACCCTTACAAGCTCTAACCAATAAGTGAAAGTGTTCAAAGACAATGGAAAGAAAAAACACATTTTTTTTAATGCTTTTTCTCCTGGGTGGGCACTGTGCTGGAGATCAATCTTCAATCCCTGGAGACTCCAGGGCAATCCTGGAGGGGTTGGCAACGCTCATTCCTGGGTTGAGAAGGTGTAGATCAAAGTGCACGGTGAATTCCAGCCCTGCTCATTGATCCTGCCAAGCCTCTGCAGCCCATGCCTTCCCCATGGCTCTCAACTCCAGGTGTGTCATTCACAGCTCCACAATGTATTTATTTATGCCTGGCAGGGCAACATCATCCTTCATGAATGGAATAGTCTCTCCTCCCTCCTTCCCCCCACCCCCTGTCGCAGTCTGCCTCGTTCATTTCAAACTGACCATGGATTCTGTGAGACAGAATCTCTCCTCATGCAGCCTCTGTGTTTGTCTCTTGTTTATATTCTCAGGGCTTTCAGATTCAGGTAAGGCAACAGGAACGGACATTATTATTATTGTTATATAGCTGTCGACATCTCGTCTGCAATCAATTATAACCAGAAACAAGCCTGAAATAACTGCAACAGAAAAAAAAAGCACGTCGGGTTAGCTGAGATCGATATACTTGTTTAAACGGGCCAAGTGAAATGTACGAATGATATTTAGTTTATTAAAGGAATTCACAGTTTGAAGGAGCCTGCAGAATATATCATCTCGGTCTGCAAGTAAGATTCCGTACGGTGCGAAGGGATTCGAATTTGGAAGGAAAAATCCTTATTTTATTTTAGTTTGTCAGTTTAAAAAAAAAAAAAATAAAAGCATTCCAATTTAAGCTGTTTAGAGGAAAGAGGAGTTTGAGGGATGCGGTGGGAGCATTCCCTGCTCTACCTGTAGATCAGTGCAAGAAGAAATGGGAATGCGAGGAGGACCAATGTGTGAGGGAAGAGGTCGCAGGCAGGAGGAGGATCGGGGTGTGGGTTGCGATGACTGACCTCTATCTGTGGCAGCTGGGACCTGTGCCCTGGCGCACACTGCCCACTTGCTGTGAGAGCTCCAAGGGTTAACTTATGAGGAGAGATTGCATAAACTAGGCTTGTATTCCCTGGAATATAAAAGATTAAGAGGCGACTTGATTGAGGTTTTTAGGACTTTGAAAGGAATTGATGGGGTAGATGGAGAAAAACTTTTTCCGCTGGTTTGGGGCGGGGGGGGGGAGTCAAGGACAAGGGGACATGACCTTCAAATCAGAACCAGGCCATTCAGGAGAGAAGTTAGGAAGCATTTCTTCACACAAAGGGTGGTAGAAGTGTGGAGCTCTCTCCCACAATCAGCAGTAGATGCCAAGCTCAATTAATCATTTTAAATCTGAGATCGATAGATTGTTGCTCGCCAAGGGTATTAAGGGTTATAGGGCCAAGGCGGGTAAATGGAGTTAGGATACAGATCAACCATGATCTTATTGACTGGCGGAACAGACTCAAGGGGCTGAATGGCCTCCTCCTGTTCCTATGTTCCTATGCTAGGAAATGTTGCCCGCGGGTTTGTTGAGTGTTACACTGGGAGTCTATCAGCAGGAATTTCACACTGGGGCGAGGGGAGAGGGAATTTGCCGTTGCGTTTTGGATGCTGGTTGTGCAAAATTGGGAATGACGGGATCGGTCACTGGCATCAGCTTCCGATTCAGGAATATTCTGATTTGAGTGAACGGATTAGCAGATGTGTGCTTCGGTTTAGAAACAAGTCCAGGGGCTTGAGCACATAATCTGGAGCTGACACTCCCACTGCAGTACGGTGGCATAGTGGTTAGCACCGTTGCCTCACAGCGCCAGGGACCCGGGTTCAAATCCGGCCTCGGGCGACTGTCTGTGTGGAGTTTGCACATTCTCCCCGTGTCTGCGTGGGTTTTCTCCGGGTGCTCCGGTTTCCTCCCACAGTCCAAAGATGTGCGGGTTAGGTTGATTGGCCATGATAAAAATTGGCCCTTAGTGTTAGGGGGGATTAAATACGTGGGGTTACGGGGATAGGGCTTGGGTGGGATGGCTGTCGGTGTAGGGACCGAGTGCTAGGGTTTGGATGATCAGCCATGATCTCGTTGAATGGCGGAGCAGGCTCGAAGGGCTGAATGGCCTACTCCTGCTCCTATCTTCTATGCTTCTATGTTTCTATGTTAGTACTGAGGGAGCACTGCACTGTCGGATGAGACATTAAACTGAGGCCCCATCTGCCCTCTCGGGTGGACGTGAAAGATCCCATGGCACTTTTCGATGAAGAGCAGGGGAGTTATCCCCGGTGTCCTGGGCCAGTATTTATTCCTCAGCCAACATCCCGAAAACAGATTAGCCCAGAAATTCGGGTCCCAACGGGTGAGTACGCACGGGGTACTCACGCGTAGGCCCAACGAAAGTGCCGGTTTCGTGCATGCACTGCGCATGCGCGGGAAACCGGCACTTCCGTTCCCCTGAAAGAAGGGGTTCAGTGGTCGAACGAGTGCGCCGGAGAGGCAGCGCGTGCGCATTGAACTTACGGTGTTTTTTGCAGGTTTCTCCGGGAGGGTAAGTCTCCAGCAGTTACACTTTTAAAAAGCAGGCGCAAGGCCTGCTTTTAACAAGGTAAGTGGTGAATTAATTAAAATTAAAACATTTTTTCCACAGGTTTATTATTTTTAAATACTTTAAAGAAAGATAAGTTTATTTTTAACCCTGTTAGAAAATGTAATTAATTTTTTCAAAAATTTAAATTATTGTTTAAAATAGTTACTGCATGTAATTTATAGTTACTTTAAAAATGTGATTTAAAAAAAAAATTATTTGAAGTTTTAGTGAAGTTTTGGGGCTTATAGTATTTATAGGTTTGACAGCTCTTCCTGTCAAACTTATGAATGAAGCATTCCCTGCTACCATTGGCTCTCCATGGCCCACGTGATCCCAGGGGACACTTCGAACTAACTGCGCCCCTGGGATACGCAAGCACTGCGCGCCAGCAGTTGGAGGAGGCCCAGGATCGGAATCCCACGTGGGCTCACAGCTCAACGGCCGGCGCGCAAGGTAAGTGCAGGTCGGGGGCTTGCACCCGCGGGAAGCCTCTGACCCGAATTTCTGGGCCATTATCTGGTCATTATCACATTGCTGTTTGTGGGAGCTTGCTGTGTGCAAATTGGCTGCCTTGTTTCCTACATTACAACAGTGACTACACTTCAAAAAATGTGTCATTGGCAGTAAAGCAGAGGTCATGAAATGCGCTATAGAAATGCAAGTCTTTCTTTAATTCAGTCATGGAATCTCCAGCCCTATCTCCAGCCCTATGGTGATCTTTACATGGACTTGGTAATGTTTTTTACCCTCCCTTCAATTATTATGTGATATGTAATGGCTATGGTACTGAACTACTGTGAGTTCAAATCCCACCATAGTGAGTTGAGAAATTGAATTCAATAAATCTGCTAAGATGTGGCCTGGTGCCAGGAGAAATGAAAAAGCCCAACTAGTTCACGGAGAGAAAGAACTTGCATTTATATAGCGCCTTTCATGACCTCAGGACGTCCCAAAGTGCTTTACAGCCAATGAAATACTTTTGAAGTGTGGTCACTGTTGCAGTGTAGGGGAAACCAACAACAACAACAACTTGCATTTATATAGCCACCTTTAACGTCGTAAAATGTCCCACGGTGCTTCAGACAAAAAAATTGACACCGAGCCAAAGAAGCAGCCATTATGACAGATGACCAAAAGCTTGGTCAAAGAGGTAGGTTATAAGCAATGTCTTAAAAGAGGATAGCGCGGCAAAGAGGTTTGGGAGGGAGTTCCAGAGCTCAGAGACTAGACGGCTGAAGGTATGGCCGCCAATGTTGGTGAAGGAAGTGGGGGATGCGCAAGAGCCCAGAGTTGGTACACGGCAGCCAAAATCGCACACAGCAAAGGCCCCACAACTGCCAACGAGCTAACGAGCATATTATGTAATTTTTCGTGGTGTTGGTTGAGGGATAAATGTTAGCCAGGGCACCGGGGAGAACTCCCTCTGCTCTCCTTCGGAATAGTGCCATGGGATCTGTGACGAATAAGCTGCCGCCTCTCACAGCCTAGACTCACACAAGAAAAGGGGCCATTTGACTAAGGAAAAATTGGGAATGACAGCCATGGATCTGTAACGAAGCATGTCACAACGCCTTCGGAAGAGGAGGTGAATTTATTTTAAATGAACTGACTTCAGTATTTAGATTCCATGATTTGGTGACTCATTGTAAACATAAACTGCTATTTTCGTTCAACAAATCTAAATAGCTATTTTTCTTTCACCTGCTGTCTCTCCAGCCCCCACCAACCCACCCGCCCCTGTCCCCACCTAAAGGCACTGACGCATGCTGCAGTACCATCCCAGGGGTGCAAAGTGATGGCAGACTGGCTGTATGGGAAATCGGGAGCGCCCTCACTGGGAATGGCTCCATGGTGCTATATTATCGGTGCCTCTCTTTTCCCGTGAAAATCCCGCCCTTTCCTGGGAGCCAGTCTGCCCCTAGTGTCAGAAGGCCCTCTCTGGCAGGGGCTAGAGCAGCATTGCCCACGTCCTTGTTCCCCGGATGGGGGCAATGCCATCAAGGCCGCAAGTCTTGCCAATCCCAAATTCAAGAACGTGGGCCTTCTTCAGGCTGACACTCCCAGTGCAGTGCTGAGGCTGCTGCGCTGTCAGAGGTGCCGTCATTCAGATGAGACGTTAAACCGAGGCCCCGTCTGCTCTCTCAGGTGGACGTGAAAGATCCCATGGCATTATTTCAAAGAAGAGCAGGGGGAGTTCTCCTGATGTCCTGGGCCAATGTTTATCCTTCAACCAACATCACTAAAAAAACAGATGATCTGGTCGTTATCAGATTGCTGTTTGTGGGAGCTTGCTGTGCACAAATTGGCTGCCATGTTTCCCACATTACAACAGTGACTACATTTCAAAAGTACTTCATTGGCTGTAAAGCACTTTGGGAAGTCCTATATTTGTGAATGGTGCTATATAAATGCAAGCCTTTTACTAGTGAGTGTAGAGTTTGAGGTTACGCCCTCAGTCCAGCTCCTTTAGGAGTTGTACTGAGGTTGTGAAATCTCACTACTGTTAAAGCTGAACTATCTATTTCCTTGCCCCATTCGTTGAGAGATGTTTGCCAATACCCTCCCTAATCCTCTCCACCTCTCTCTCCTCCCTTAAGACGCTCCTTAAAACCTACGGCTTTCAACGAGGTTTTGGTCACCTGTCCTAATAGCTCCTTATGTGGCTCGGTGTCACATTGTTATAAATCTCATCATTCATCAAGAAACTACTCGTGAAATAACGCTGGACGGCCAGCTGGTGGCGCCGTCCAAGGAGTATAAATACTCGGGCGTCGGCCCCAGCTTGTCAGGGACATTTTGTAAGACAAGGAACTAGTGAAGTACAACTAGACCTCCATGTTCTGAAACAAATTCATTAAATTGACGTAATAAAACTCACTACACACTTGGTTTGAGCATAAAGCAAGGCTTTAATCAACTTGTTTCAGAACATGGAGGTCTAGTTGTACTTCACTAGTTCCTTGTCTTACAAAATGTCCCTGGGCAAGCTGGGGCCGATGCCCGAGTATTTATACTCTTTGGACGGCGCCACCAGCTGGCCGTCCAGCGTTATTTCACAAGTAGTTTCTTGATGAATGATGAGATTTATAACACACATTATCATCACAGATCACAGATCACAGAAACCCCACAGTGCAGATAGAGGCCATTTCGGCCCATCGAGCCTGCACCGACACATATCCCACCCGATCCCTGTAACCCCACGTATTTAATCCCCCTAACACTAAGGGTCAATTAATCATAGCCAATCAACCTAACCCACACATCTTTGGACTGTGGGAGGAAACCGGAGCACCCAGAGGAAACCCACGCAAACACGGGGAGAATGTGCAAACTCCACACAGACAGTCACCCGAGGCCAGATTCGAACCCGGGTCCCTGGCGCTGTGAGGCAACAGTGCTAACCACTATGCCACCTGTTTGATAATCGCTCCTGTGAGGCACCTTGGGACGTTTTACTACGTTAATGGTGCTATATAAATTCAAGTTCTTGTTGATGTTGGAAAAAGACAGAATTGGTCTCAGCTGTGATCACCACCCCACCAACTAGTGTTGCAATGAGAGTGATAGCACACATTTTGTCAATGGTGCTACACACTAATGAATTGAATTCCTCGCTGAGCTGTTTGGCTATCTCATTGGTTGAATATTGATGCCAGTGTGTTCATTGAGAGCTTGTCGACGTACTGCCGATCATTTTGATGCGCTGTTCTTTCTAGCCCTGTGTCATTCATGCTGTGGATAATTAGTCTCATTTGCACTCGAAAGCTATCCAATCAATGATCTTTTGGGGCTGAGCCTTCTCATCAGTTCCAAAGACTGAAAGCTTGGGTCCGTGTCAATGTGCGCGAGCACTCATTGATAACCCGTTGCTAGGCAATGCGAAGCTTGACACTTTATGATCTCATTAGCGGCTAGTCTCTGATAATTGACTGCTGCAGCTGTTTGGGAAAGGTTTACAAAGGGCTACTATTAATTTCCAGCTCGGTCTTTTTTCCTTCTTGCATTGTTCGTTTTTGCAGTAGACGTTGCTTCCTGAACCCAGCCCCCGCCCTCGCACCCCCCCCAACCTCAGTTTGACTCGTATGACTCTGTAACCTCCTCCAGCCCTACAACCCTCCGAGATCTCTGCGCTCCTCCACTTCTGCCCTCTTGAGCATCCCCGATTTTCATCACTCCACCATTGGCGGCCGTGCCATCAGCTGCCTAGGATCCTAAGCTCTGGAATTCCCTCCCAAACTTCTCCGCCTCTCTTTCCTGCTTTAAGATGCTCCTTAAAACCTTATGTGGCTCGGGGTGACTTTATGTTTGATAATCGCTCCTATGAAGCGCCTTGGGATGTTTTACTACGTTAAAGGTGCTATATATAAATGCAACTTGTTGAGGTAGATGTTTGAGTTCTGGCGACAGAATGGCACAGTTCTGGTGTAAATCCAGCCAGAAGTAATTGCACACAACAGGGCGAAGTTGGTCTTTGGAAAAAGCGCAAAACGGTAATGGGGCTGCCGATTCGCCATCCCTCATTTCATGCTACCGTCAAAGACAAATTTCACAGGAAACATAAGGAACAGGAGGTGACCATTCAGCCCCTCGAACCTGTTCCACCATTCAATGAGATCATGGCTGAATTTCAGCCCCAGTGTTACTGGATCAGCTCAGTTCTATCATTACTCACAGCCCCTCGGTGCATCTTTGGCCGGTGCGGGGAGCTGGCCTAATGGGGAAACTGGAACAACATGGGGTAGGTGGAATTTAAAGGGATGTAGCTTCTTAAAAGTAAGTGGCATGGGGGGGGAGGATAGCGGTTTAAAAAAATTGTAGCCTTTAGAAAGCTGCCCGTGTCCTAACTCGCTCCAACTTCCGTTCACCCATCACCCCTGTGCTCGCTGACCTACATTGGCACCCGGTTAAGCAACGCCTCGATTCAAAAATTCTCATCCGTGTTTTCAAATCTCTCCATGGCCTCGCTCCCTCCCTATCTCTGTCATTTCCTCCAGCCCCACAACCACCACCCTCCCGCCGAGATATCTGCATTCCTCTAATTCTGCCCTCTTGAGCATCCCTGATTATAATCGCTCAACCATTGGTGGCCGTGCCTTCAGCTGCCAAGACCCTAAGCTCTGGAATTCCATCCCTAAACCTCTCCGCCTCGCTACTTCTCTTTCCTCCTTTAAGACACTCCTTAAAACCTACCTCTTTGACCAAGCTTTTGGTCATCTGCCCTAATATCTCCTTATGTGGCTCAGTGTCAAATCTTGTTTTATAATGCTCCTGTGAAAGGCCTTGAGACATTTTGCGATGTTAAAGACACTATATAAATGCAAGTTGTTGTTGACTATCTCTATGCCAACATCAGAGCGGGTTCCTGCTCCTGATCACTATATAGTGATTTCCCACCGGAAAATTAATGTGTGGACGACGGTGGGTAGAACAGAGGTCAGGCTAGGCTGTGCCCGCCATGACCGAGACCCATTGTCCGGGCCCATGTGGGCAAGGTACCAGAGGGCAGCCGGTGCCCATGGAACTGTAACCCCCCGGGAAGAGTCAGTGCCCTCAGGAGGGGAAGAGGAAGAAAATTGAAGGGGGAAAAGCATTTTCGCTTTGTGCAGCAACTTCCTCCCACCCCGAAAATAAAACCAGTGTTGTACAAGGTTTTGACAACAATCTGCCATTGCTACGAACATCTAATCCCGGGAAAAGTGCTGCATTTGCTTTCAACAGGTAAAGAAATTCAGCTGCTCCTGGTAAACTGATCTGAGCATCTGTGCAACAGGTTCCCTCCCTCCCACATTCAACCAGCAATCCAAATATTTACACAGAGAAAACACTGGTTAGCTTGAGCATGCACAGACGTCATCTTTCCCATGCTGCACCTGCCATTCAGTATCCATGGTTACTGCGATGGACTCAGGAGCCATCCAGTTTTTTGATTCATCAGAAATTCTACATTGTATCTTTTCACAATACAATTCTAGTGAGGTCAAAATGGGCAAATGTAAATGGGTTTGTGCAAACAGCTAACTGGAACGGGGCTTGCTGCTGCCTTTCTGTACGTGCGTGAATGCGCAAGGCTCCGTCTAAAGCCATTGCAGCCGTGGCTCAGTGGGTCGCACTCTCTCACCTCCGAGTCAGAAGGTCAAGGGTTCAAGTCCCCACTCCAGGGACTTGTAATCTAAACCGGCACTCCCGGTGGCAGTGCTGAGGGGGTGCTGCGCTGTCGAAGGCATTGTCTTTCGGATGAGACGTTAAACCCGTCTGCCCATTCGGCTGGAGGTGAATATTCCCACAGCCACTATCTCAAAGAAGAGCAGTGGCGTTCTCCCCGGTGTCCTGGCTGATGTTTATCCCTCAACCAATGTCACAAAAGCAGATTATCTGGTCATGTATCTCACTGCTGCTTGTGGGAGCTTGCTGTGCGCAAATTGGCTGCCGCGTTTTCTACATTACAACAGTGACTACACTTCAAAAAGTACTTCATTGGCTGTAAAGTGCTTTGGGGTGTTTTGAGGTCTTGATATCAATCCAAGTCTTTCTTTCTTTAGTGCAACGGTTCTGGTGCCTAAACTAGTAATGAAGCAGTCCATGTCCGCATGCAACAAGACCTGGACAATGTTCAGGCTTGGGCTGATAAGTGGCAGGTAACAGTCATGCCACAGAAGTGCCAGGCAATGACTATCTCCAACAAGCGAGAGTCTAACCACCGCCCCTTGACATTCAACGGCATTACCATCACCGAATCCCCCACTATCAACATCCTGGCGGGGGGTCACCATTGACCAGAAACTTAACTGAACCAGCCACATAAATACTGTGGCAACAAGAGCAGGTCAGAGGCTAGGTATTCTACAGCGAGTGTCTCACCTCCTGACTCCCCAAAGCCTTTCCAGCATCTACAAGGCACAAGTAAGGAGTGTGATGGAATACTCTCCACTTGCCTGGATGAGTGCAGCTCCAACAACACCATCCAGGACAAAGCAGTCCGCTTGATTGGCACCCCATTCACCACCTTAAACATTCACTCCCTCCACCACCGGCGTACCATGGCTGCAGTGTGTACCATCGACAAGATGCACTGCAGCAACTCGCCAAGGCTTCTTTGGCAGCACCTCCCAAACCCGCGACCTCTTCCATCTAGAAGGACAAGGGCAGCAGGTGCATGGGAATACCACCACCTCCAAGTTCCCCTTCAAGTCGCACACCATCCTGACTTAGAAGTATATCACCGATCCTTCATCGTCACTGGGTCAAAATCCTGGAACTCCCTCCCTGACAGCCCTGCAGGAGTACCTTCACCACACGGAGTGCAGTAGTTCAAGAAAGCGGCTCACCACCACCTTCTCAAGGGCAATTAGGGATGGGCAATAAATGCTGGCATTGCCAGCGACGCCCTGATCCCATAAACGAATAACAAAAAAAAACAAGAGTGTGTGAGGTTTAAATCCCACTGCGACAAGTTGTCAAAATGAATTCAACAAATTTGGTGCTGTTTTGAAAAAAAAATGGCCAGGAACCCTGTAGAAGTTCAACTGATGTCCTTCAGGGAAGAGAAGCAGCCAGTCCTGCCCAAGCCTGGCCTACATGTGACTCCAGTACCACACCAATATCCTGTGAAGTGGCCTATCAAGCCAACCAGCTGTAAAGACAATTAGTATAAAGCAAGAATTTCAACTACCTTCTCAGGGAGACTAGGGACGGGTAATAAATGCGGCCTTGCCAGTGACGCCCATGTCCTGGGGACTATTTTATTTTTTTAAACGTTCAGACTTCTCTGGAGTTTGTGAAGCTGTGAAGACTTTGGATTGTCCCAGTTGCCCATTGAAACTATAATCAAAATTATAGATTTTCCGTATTTGGGATCATTTGTTTGTCCTATAAGATGATGTCCACTTAGGATCGAGCTATTGGTATTGCCCAATAGGTGTTGGAAGAAGCAAGGCTCGGCCAGGCAATAGAAATAGTTACTGTGGATGATAGAATGGAATCATAGAATGATACAATGCAGAAGGAGGCCATTCGGCCCATCATGTCTGTGCCGGCTCTGAGAAAGAGCTGTCCAATTAGACCCACTCCCCCTGGAGAACAATCCCAGCTTCTCCAGTCCCTCCACATAACTGAAGTCCCTCATCCCTGGTGCTATTCTAGTAAATCGCCTCTGCACCCTCTCCAAGGCCTTGATCATTGGGCTGTAGGCTTAATAAGTGGAATTTTCCAAGATTAGCAGGACCATGCACAAAATAAGGGGCTTTTTGGAAAATCACGTGTGCCCTTACCCACAAGTTAATGGGCAGAAAACCGCGTGCACTACACCTGTTATTCTCTGTTAAGTCACCCGCCATGTGTGAAGCCGGAAGCGCAGGGCCTCAGGAAACTCTGGCCAGACTCAATCGCATGCTTGGCGCAGGGACTGGAGTCACATATAGGCCAGACCGGGTAAGAATGGCAGGTTTCCTTCCCTAAAGGGTTAACCCTTTACCAACCTCTTACAATTTGCAACTAGTGGGTGGACATTCGCAATCCAGCAAACTCGCTCACTCATCTCTTCCCATTTCCATTTTAGTGTCAGCCAGTGGCTCAGTGGGTAGCACACTTGCCTCTGAGTCAAGAAGGTTGTGGATTCAAGTCCCACGCCTGGGACTTGAGTACATGAAGTTAGGCTGACACTCCAGTGCAGTACTGAGGGAGTGCTGCACTGTCAGAGGTGCCATCTTTCAGATGAGACGTTAAACCGAGGCCCCGTCTGCTCTCAGGGGGACACAAAAGGTCCCATGGCCCTATTTCGAAGAAGAGCAGGGGGAGTTCTACCCGGTGTCCTGGGCCAATATTTATCCCTCAATCAACTTCACTAAAACAGATGATCTGGTCATTATCACATTGCTGTTTGTGGGAGCTTGCTGTACGCAAATTGGCTGCCGTGTTTCCCAAATTACAACAGTGACTCCACTTCAAAAAGTCCTCCATTAGCTGTAAAGCGCTTTTGGGATGTCCGGTGGTTGTGAAAGGCGCTATATAAATGCAAGTCTTTCTTTTTCAAACAAAAAATGCAGGGTTAAGGTGAACAGTCTACAGGAGATCTAGGAATTACAACCTAGGAACCTACCTTCTGCCCTCTCAGCGCGCCTCAGCAATATCACTCACGCCTCTGAATCAGGAGGTTCTCGGTCCAAGCCCCACCTTAGGGCTTCAGTGCAACACCGAGGAAGCGCTGCATTGTGGAGGTGCCGTCTTTCTGATGAGACGTCAAACCGAGGTCCTGCTCGGGAGAATATAAACGATCCCGTGGCACTAGATAGAGAGAAGGAAGTTTGCCCGGTGAGCTGGTTAGTGTTCACCCCACCGCCAACACCACCGAAAACAGGTTATCTGGACATTTGCTGTTTGCGGGCCCTTGCTGTGCGCGAATTGGCTGCTGCGCTTGCCCACAAGACAACAGTGACTACACTTGAAAGGTCATTCATTGGCTGTGAAGCCCCGTGGGACGTCCTGAGGATGTGAAAGGTGCTAATAAAACACCACACAGCATTTGTATAACCCCCTTGTACATCGTTGCACAACCTTTCCTTCGAATGTCCCACAACTTTACACTGGTGTTCATAGAGGCAGAGGCCACTAACTCTCCCAAAAGGATGGAAGTCTAAACTCTAGATGTTGGCTTTGTGTCCTGACAGTATCCGAAGAATCTTGGCTGCTTCCAAATCCCGTATTCTTAGGGATCCAGACTGTCAGACTGCAACAACCAACAAGAGTCTTTGAACTGAATACACTCGACTGGTGTGTTGTGGCCTGTAAGATTCATAATACAGTTGGGTTTGCTGACAGACTGTAAGTTGACTCGACAGTCCTCTCCACCTGTGGCCGATAGTCTGCCCCGAGTGCTCGCCCCCAGCACCAGACAGGTTACATTACTGGTGTGAGCATCAAGCTCTTTCTCTTTACAGTTTGGGAACAGGGAACAGTTCCGGGTCTCGCTTCCGTTGCTACATATCAATTGCTTCTTGAATTCTCATTTTCTTATTTCTTCCGTCTTGCCCACAGCTTCCCAGTGCCCCAGACATCTAGACTGCGCCCTTCGCCGTCGCAACCCCTGTCCATCAGGGTCACAGGACTGCGGCCCCTGTCTCCCCCACTACCAAGAGGACGATGACGGCAAGTGTGCGCTCGCTGGACATCAGAGGCATGGTGAGTGGAGCATATTTAACCTAAATGACCTCATGTTTACAGCACAGGAACAGGCCGTTCGGCCAATAAGGAATTCAGGAGAAACCTCTTCACCCAGAGTGTGGTGAGAATGTGGAACGTGCAAAAATCTAGGCTGACACTCCAGTGCGGCACTGAGGGAGCACTGCACTGTTGGAGGTGCCGTCTTTCGGATCAGATATTAGTCCGAGGCCCCGTCTGCCCTCTCAGGTGCACGTAAAAGATCCTGTGGCACTCTTTCGAAGAAGGGCTGGGGAGTTCTCCCTGGTGTCCTGGGGCCAACATTTATCCCTTAATCAACACCATTTAAAAAAAAATGGATTACCCGGTCATTACCACATTGCTGTTTATGGGATCTTGCTGTGCGCACATTGACTGCCGCGTTTCCTACATTACAACAGTGGATACACTTCAAAAGTGCTTCATTGTCTGTAAAACACTTTGGGAGGTCCTAAGGTCGTGAAAGGTGCTATATAAATGCAAGTCTTTCTTTTCTTTCTTGTGCTCCACACGAGCCTCCTCCCACCTTACTTCATCTCACCCTATCAGCATGTCCTCTATTCCTTTCGCCCTCTTGTGCTTATCCAGCTTCCCCTTAAATGTATCTATACTATTCGCCTCAACCACTCCCTGTGGTAGCGAGTTCCACATTCTCACCACTCTCTGGGTAAAGAAGTTTCTCCGGAATTCCCGATTGGATTTATTAGTGACCATCTTGTATTTGCGGCCCCTAGTTCTGGTCTCCCCTGACAACTGGAAACATCTTCTCTGCGTCTACCCTATCAAACCCCTGCATAGTTTTAAAGACCTCCATCAGGTCCCCCCTCAGCCTTCTCTTTTCCAGCCTCTTCTCTGTTTTTATTTCTGGTCCAGTCTGTACCTCGGGGCACCTGCGGGTTTTATGGCAAGCAGCGAATCAGCGGCTGTGTTTGAGGGGTGGTTCCACCGGAACATTCCGCGGCAGGAACTGGGGGCTCCAAATGAAGGAAGTCAAGGACTCTGCAGCAATGTACTCAGCAGTTTATGTGCTTATCGCCTGCCCGACATAGTTGACCTCCACCCCCATTCCCTCCAGCAAGGTACAGCCTGGGAATAGACCCAGCTCTAGCACCTGGTCCACTGATCTAATGACCGAAGAGAGGAACCAGAGAAAGTCGCAGTGAAATTAGACCTTCATTTAACTGCAACTCCTCTTAAAGAAGCCCTACACTTCCGATAAAGCTGTTCCTATTGTTTTGTTACTCATCTGGGGTAGTTTCCTTTAAACAAGGAGGATAGGGAGTAAGATAAAGACCAGCAGAATCAGGGTTTAAAATTTGAGGTTTGCTTTGTTAGTGATGAAAACATAGAATTTGCAGCACAGAAACAGGCCATACGGCCCAACAGGTCTGTGCCAGTGTTTACGCTCCACACCAGCCTCCTCCCACCCCTCTTCATCTCACCCTACAGGCAGAATCTTCTATTCCTTTCTCCCTCGTGTGTTTATCTAGCTTCCCTTTAAATGCATCTATGCTAGTCCCTCTTATCTTTAAAATAAATCTTAACAGTCAACCTTTTGATATAGGGAGAAATTGTTTCCACTGGCAGGAGGGTCGGTAACCAGAGGACACTGATTTAAGATAAATGGCAAAAGAGCCGGAGGGGAGATGAGGAGATGATTTGCGCACAGCAAGGTCCCACAAACAGCAATGTGATAATGACCAGTGTGGTAAACCACTGTTTGTATTCCACTGTGTACATGCCTGGACATGCCTCGGCTGACTCCTCCCACAAGTCCTAGTATAAAGGCGACTGCTCCCCAGCCCTTTGTATTTCTGGACCGGTTGACCACTCGAGGCAGACCTTCATTCTTTTGTTAATGGGAGCCTTTAGTTACTCTCTTAACTCTCAGTCTTTTATGAGTAATTCATAGCGCATCAATTTTATTAACAAAATTTTTATAATGGAGAAGATCCTCACACCAGCATGCCTGGACTTAGATCATCGGGAGGCGGACTCATCCACCAAGTTTACTCACTGGCTTAAGTGTTTCGAAAAATTCCTGACCGCCTCCGCAGCAATCAAATCGGACGAGGACAAACTGGATGTCCTGACCTCCAAAGTGAACCACCGAGTGTACTCGGTCATCCAAGACGCGACCTCGTACGCGGACGCTATCAAGCTCCTCAAGGACCAGTACACGCGCCCAGTGAACGAAGTGTACGCCAGGCACCTTCTGGGGAGTCGTAAACAACAACCTGGGGAATCGACCGTGGAATACCTTCAGGCACTGTCTGTGCTTGGCCGGGCCTGTGGTTGTAAGGATGTAAAGGCCGCCGTGTACACAGAGGAACTTATCCGGGACGCTTTTGTAGCGGGCCACAGATCCAATTACACCCGACAGTGACTGTTGGAGCAGAGTGACCTCGACCTCAACAAGGCCTCTGAACTCGCACTATCATTGGATGCAGCCTACCGGGGCATGGATGCCTACTCCTCTGCACAGTGGACGCCGCGGGGAATGACAGCCTGGGACACGGTAGGACCACCTCATAGCGCCGTGCCACCCCAGCCACACCCCAGCAACGGCCCAACTACCGCAGCAGTGTCCCAAGGCCAGACAGCAGTGCCCCAAGGCCAGAAATGCTACTTCTGTGGCCAGGCAAAACACCCCAGAGCGCGCTGCCCGGCGAAAAACGCGATCTGCTCGGGCTGCGGGAAGAAGGGACACTACGCTAACGTCTGCAGGGCCAAAGCCACCCCGAACCCCAGCAGCGCCGCGTGTGGGCCATGCGGGCCGCCATCTTGGGCCTCCCCGGCCATGTGCGAACCACCAGTACAGCAGCCATTTTGGACGCCTCCAGCCACATGGGGATCATGGACGCCGCCATCTTGGATGACAGCCGGAACGCAGCAGGCCCCCAACACCGCCTCATCTGATACCCACAGCGACACACCGACCCCTACGCTGGCATCCGTTACACTGGACCAAGCGAGACCGCACCAGCTGGCCAGTTCCACAATGGACATTAAGGTAAATGGCCACGATACAACCTGCCTTTTTGACTCTGGGAGCATGGAGAGCTTCATCCACCCCGACACGGTGCGGCGTTGCTCTCTCCCAGTCCTGCCTGCGCACCAGCGGATTTCTATGGCCTCCGAGTCCCAGTCGGCGGACATCGGCGGCTACTGCGTAGTGACACTCGTAGTAGACGGGACCGTGTACGATCATTTTAAACTTCTGGTCCTGCCCGACCTCTGCGCTGCCGTCCTGCTGGGGTTAGATTTTCAGTGCCACCTTAAAAGTGTTACGATGGCGTACGGTGGACCCCTACCCCCACTCACAGTCCGCAGCCAGCAGCTCCCAAATTGCCCGCCGCGCACCAGGTGCAACCTCTCCACACTCAGAGTCACCCCCCCCCCACTGTTTGCTAACCTCACCCCCGACTGTAAGCCCATCGCCACAAAGAGCAGGCGATACAGTGCCGGGGACAGGGTTTTCATTAAAACCGAAGTGGAGCGGCTCCTGAAGGAAGGGATTATTGAGGGCAGCACCAGCCCCTGGCGAGCCCAGGTTGTGGTCGTTAAGACCGGCGAGAAGCAGCGCCTGGTCATCGACTACAGCCAGACAATAAATCGCTACACCCTGCTGGACGCCTACCCACTCCCCCGCATAGCTGATATGGTCAACCAGATCGCGCAGTACCGCATCTTCTCGACCATTGACCTGAAATCAGCGTACCACCAGCTCCCTATCCGCCCTGAGGACCGCCAGTATACTGCCTTTGAGGCAAATGGCCGCCTCTACCACTTCCTTAGGGTTCCCTTTGGCGTCACCAACGGGGTCTCCATCTTCCAAAGGGAGATGGACCGGATGGTAGATCAAAATGCGTTGCAGGCCACTTTCCCATATCTGGACAATGTGACCATCTGCGGCCGTGACTTGCAGGACCATGACGCAAACCTCGAAAAATTCCTCCGCACCGCCCAACTCCTGAACCTGACATATAACAAGGAGAAGTGCATATTCCACACAAACCGCCTCACCATCCTTGGCTGTGTTGTAGAACACGGAGTCATCGGCCCCGACCCCGACCGGATGCGTCCCCTTATGGAACTCCCACTGCCCCACTGCCTCAAGGCCCTGAAGAGGTGCCTAGGGTTTTTCTCCTATTATGCCCAGTGGGTCCCCTACTATGCGGACAAGGCCCATCCGCTGATCAAGTCCACCTCTTTTCCCTTGACGGCAGAGGCCCGCTTAGCCTTCCACCGTATCAAGGAAGACATTGCCAAAGCCACCATGCACGCAGTGGACGAATCCATCCCCTTCCAGGTGGAAAGCGACGCGTCCGACTTTGCCCTGGCCGCTACCCTCAATCAGGCGGGGAGACCCGTGGCCTTCTTTTCACGAACCCTCCAAGGCCCGGAGACCAGACACCCCGCTGCTGAGAAGGAGGCCCAGGCGATTGTGGAGGCTGTGCGTCATTGGAGGCACTACCTGGCCGGAAAACGATTTACCCTGCTCACTGACCAACGTTCAGTTGCTTTCATGTTTAACAACAAGCAGAGGGGCAAAATCAAAAATGACAAGATCTTGAGGTGGAGAATCGAACTTTCCACCTACAATTACGAGATCTTGTACCGGCCCGGGAAGCTCAATGAACCCCCGGATGCGCTATCGCGTGGCACCTGCACCAGCGCGCAGATCGATAGACTGCGGGCCCTCCACAATGACCTCTGCCACCCGGGGGTCACCAGGTTCTTCCACTTCATCAAGGCCCGCAACCTGCCTTACTCTATTGAGGAGGTCAGGACCATGACCAGGAACTGCCAAGTCTGCGCTGAGTGCAAACCGCACTTTTATAGACCAGACAGGGTCCACCTGATAAAAGCCACTCGCCCCTTCGAGCGCCTGAGCGTTGATTTTAAAGGGCCTCTCCCCTCCTCCGACCGCAATGTGTACTTCCTCAATATTATTGATGAGTACTCCCGTTTCCCATTCGCCATCCCCTGCCCGGACATGACCAGTGCCACGGTCATTAAATGTCTGAACAACCTCTTCACCCTGTTCGGTTTCCCCAGCTATATCCATAGCGACCGGGGCTCATCGTTTATGAGCGACGAACTCCGTCAGTACCTGCTAACTAGGGGTATTGCCACAAGCAGGACCACCAGTTACAACCCCTGGGGGAACGGACAGGTGGAAAGAGAAAATGCGACAGTTTGGAAGGCCGCCCTGCTAGCCTTAAAGTCTAGGGGCCTTCCAACCTCCCGCTGGCAGGATGTGCTCCCCGATGCGCTCCACTCTATTCGGTCACTGCTCTGCACTGCCACTAACGCCACCCCTCATGAGAAAATGTTTGTCTTCCCAAGGAAGTCCACATCGGGGACATCGCTACCGCCATGGCTGACGTCCCCAGGGCCGGTCCTACTGAGAAGGCACGTGAGGACCCGTAAAACGGACCCCCTGGTCGAGAGGGTCGACCTCCTCCACGCCAACCCCCAGTATGCTTACATTGCATACCCGGACGGGCGGGAGGACACAGTCTCCATAAGAGACCTTGCACCCTCGGGGGCCGCAGTAGCCCACTACTCACTACCACCACCCCCCCCACGATCCGATATCCAGCCCCAGCAGACTGCAGGCCTGGGCCCCGCGACCCGCTCGACATCTACGAGGACGACACGCCTGTGCTACAGCCTACGCAGGACTCGACGCCGGAAGCTCCACTACCCCTGCTGTCGCCACGCCGATCACAGCGGCAGACAAGACCTCCGGAGAGACTCCAATACACTAACTTTTAATACACTTCACCCCGCCGGACTCAATTTTAAACAAGGGGTGAATGTGGTAAACCACTGTTTGTATTCCACTGTGTACATGCCTGGACATGCCTCGGCTGACTCCTCCCACAAGTCCTAGTATAAAGGTGACTGCTCCCCAGCCCTTTGTATTTCTGGACCGGTCGACCACTCGAGGCAGACCTTCATTCTTTTGTTAATGGGAGCCTTTAGTTACTCTCTTAACTCTCAGTCTTTTATGAGTAATTGATAGCGCATCAACCAGATCATCTTTTTTTTAGTGATGTTGATTGAGGGATAAATATTATCCAGGACATCCGGGAGAACTCCCCCCGCTCTTCTTCGAAATAGTGGCCATGGGACTTTTACGTCTGCTTGAGAGAGCAGACGGGGCCTCGGTTTAACGTCTCGTCCGAAAGACGGCACCTCCGACAGTGCAGCACTCCCTCGGTACTATGCTGGGAGGGTCAGCCTAGATTTTGTGCTCAAGTTTCTGGAGTGGGATTTGAACCCTTGACTTACTGACTCAGAGCCGAGAGTGCTGCCCACTGAGCCACGGCTGACCCGCTAAAGAGAGATACCAGGGGTGATCCGTCGATCAGACACGCGTGGGTGCAGGAAACAACAGGCGTGCAGGCCTGGGCGGATAACGTGGAGGCCATGGGCACCTAATTCCCGGAGCACAGCTCCCTGCGAGAGCCCCTGCTGTCAGGAGCATGTGAAGGGCAATCAGCCCTTGAATCTCATGTAATTTCCTTTAGCAAACAGGCAGTGAAAGGGGCCAACACAGTGAGGCGAGCTTATTATAGAAGAGAGCAAACACCACTCAATAATTGAAATGCTATATGTTCCTTTCATCAGGAAACACATTTTTTTGTGGCTTCTACTAGATTGAGCAGAGTGAACCAGTAGGGGAGGGGAGGGTTCTGTATCGCCCCCAAAGGTGCCAAATACCCTCTGGCATCTCGCACAAGTGGACATTCTTTATGTCTGACCCACTGCACCGCCCAGTCCCAGAGGGTGAAAGGACAGAGTCTGACCCACTGCACCACCCAGTCCCAGAGGGGGACAGGACAGGGTCTGACCCACCACACCACCCAGTCCCAGAGGGGGAAAGGACAGTGTCTGACCCACTGCACCACCCAGTCCCAGAGGGTGAAAGGACAGTGTCTGACCCACTGCACCACCCAGTCCCAGAGGGTGAAAGGACAGTGTCTGACCCACTGCACCACCCAGTCCCAGAGGGTGAAAGGACAGTGTCTGACCCACTGCACCACCCAGTCCCAGAGGGTGAAAGGACAGTGTCTGACCCACTGCACCACCCAGTCCCAGAGGGGGAAAGGACAGTGTCTGACCCAATGAATCACCCAGTCCCAGAGGTGGAAAGGACAGTGTCTGACCCACTGCTCCACCCAGTCCCAGAGGGGGAAAGGACAGTGTCTGACCCACCGCACCACCCAGTCCCAGAGGGGGAAAGGACAGTGTCTGACCCACTGCTCCACCCAGTCCCAGAGGGGGAAAGGACAGTGTCTGACCCACTGCACCACCCAGTCCCAGAGGGGGAAAGGACAGTGTCTGACCCACCGCACCACCCAGTCCCAGAGGGTGAAAGGACAGTGTCTGACCCACTGCACCACCCAGTCCCAGAGGGTGAAAGGACAGTGTCTGACCCACTGCACCACCCAGTCCCAGAGGGGGAAAGGACAGTGTCTGACCCACTGCCCAGTGCTTACATTTTAAATAATGCTAGAAAGGAGTTAAAGTTGTCAGTAAATACAATTGCTGAGGCCTGGGTTTGGGGAATTAGCTCCTGTTGTGTGAGGGAGGGAACAGAAACCTATAAAACAACGTATTGTCCAACACCTCTGTTTGCACAGGACAAGGTTATTGAGTCACATTTTAATCAGCCAGGACGCTGTTTAGAAGAGATAAAGCAGGGAAATATAACATGCTGGAGGACCTGCTCAGCCTCCATGCCGTACGAGAGTTTCTGTTATGAGGGTTCTCCTGCACCTTTTTCTCCTCTCTTTGATATTCGGCACACCTGCTAATTGCAACTCTGGTGAGTACAGCACTGTCAGGCCTGAATATTTTCGCTTAAAGAAAAAAAAAAGAAAAAAATTGCAGGGATCTGGGGAAAGAGCGGGGTAGTGGGACTAACTGGATAGCTCCTCAAAGGAGCCGGCATAGACTCGACGGGCCAAATTGCCTCCTTCTGTGTTGTACTGCTGCATGGTTCTATGGCCTTAAGTGTGATGCCTCCCATGCCCAAACAATCTCCGGGGTGCGGGGGGGGGGAGAGTGCATTTCTCCAGGGGTTCTCTCACTCGTCCGCCAAGGCTTCGTGTAGACGATCCGAGGGAACACCTCAAAAACGGCGCCGGCGCCTTGGGACGGTTTTCTACGTTAAAGGCGCTATATAAATGCACTTTGTTGTTGCGAGTGGCTGAGGTGTGTCAGCCATGGCTCAGTGGGTGGTGCTCTGTCTCCCCTCTGGGTCAGAAGGTCGTGGGTTCAAGTCCCCACGCCAGAGACTTTGAGCACAAAAATCCAGGCCGACACTCCCAGCGCAGTGCTGAGGGAGTGCTGCACTGTCGGAGGTGCCGTCTTTGGGACGAAACGTTAAACCGAGGCCCCCTCGTCTGCTCTCTCAGGTGGACGTAAAAGACCCCATGACACTCTGTGGAAGAAGAGCAGGGGGAAGTTCTCCCCAGTGTCCTGGGTCAACATTAGTCCCTCAACCAACATCACTAAAAAACAGATTGTCTGGTCATTGTCTCATTGCTGTTTGTGGGAGCTTGCTGTGCAGAAATTGGCTGCTGCGTTTCCCACATTACAACAGTGACTAGATTTCAAAAATACTTCATTGGCAGTAAAGCACTTTGGGACGTTCTGGGCTTGGGAAAGGCGCTATATAAATGCAAGTTCCTGCCTTTCGAGTCAGTGTTTTCAGAAGAGGAGGGCAGAGAACTCCAGGGTGTAAAACAGCCCAAAAGCTGGCTTGTTTTGTGTTGCTAAACGATTTCCCAGCAGTTGCTCGACAGCCTTTAGGGCTCAGAGTGTTAACACTGAACTTTGCCTCGAGAGAGTCAAAGGGTCCCGGTGGGGTAAATTGGACAATGGACTGCGGAAAGAGTGGGGCAAACGGCCTGATCCTGTTGCACGCTTTCTCGGTAGACCACATACTGTCCTCCCCTGACCACCACACACCTGCACCTTGCAGCAGGCAACACTGGCTAGCGATCATAGAAACATAGAAACATAGAAGATAGGAGCAGGAGTAGGCCATTCGGCCCCTCCAGCCTGCTCCGCCATTCAATGTGATCATGGCTGATCATCCAAATTCAGTACCCTGTCCCTGCCTTCTCCCCATATCCCTTTAGCTTTAAGAAATATATCTAGCTCCTTCTTGAATATATTTAATGAATTGGCCTCAACTGCCTTGTGTGGTAGAGAATTCCACAGGTTCACCACTCTCTGGGTGAAGGAATTCCTCCTCATCTCTGTCCTAAATGGCTTACCCTTATCCTTAGACTGTGACCCCTGGTTCTGGACTCCCCGACCATCAGGAACATCCTTCCTGCATCTAGTCCATCTAGTCCTGTTAGGATTTTATAAGTTTCAATGAGATCCCCTCTCATTCTTCTAAACTCCAGCGAGTATAAGCCCAATCGACCCAATCTCTCCTCATATGTCATTCCTGCCATCCCAGGTATCAGCCTGGTGAATCTTCGCTGCACTCCCTCCATGGCAAGAACATCCTTCCTCAGATAAGGCGACCAAAACTGCACACAATACTCAAGATGTGGTCTCACCAAGGCCCTGTACAACTGCAGCAAGACATCCTTGTTCCTGTACACAAACCCTCTCGCTACAAAGGCCAACATACCATTTGCCTTCTTAACCGCCTGCTGCACTTGCATGCTTACCTTCAGCGACTGGTGCACAAGGACACCCAGGTCTCTTTGCACTTCCCCTTCTCCCAATCTATTGCCGTTCAGATAATAATCTGCCTTCCTGTTTTTGACACCAAAGTGGATAACCTCGCATTTATCCACGTTATATTGCATCTGCCATGCTTCTGCCCAATCACCCAACCTGTCCAAATCATCCTGGAGTTTCTCGGCATCCTCCTCACAGCACACACACCCACCCAGCTTTGTGTCATCTGCAAACTTAGAGATATTACATCTAGTTCCCTTGTCTAGTTCATTAATATATATTGTGTATAGCTGGGATCCAAGGACCGATCCTTGCGGTACCCCACTAGTCACTGCCTGCCACTCAGAAAAAGACCCATTTGTTCCAACTCTTTGTTTTCTGTCCGCCAACCAGTTCTCTATCCAAGTCAATACCTTGCCCCCAATCCCATGTGCCTTAACTTTACATGCTAATCTCTTATGTGGGACCTTATCGAAAGCCTTTTGAAAGTCCAAATACACCACATCCACTGGTTCTCCCCTATCTATTTTACCAGTTACATCCTCAAAAAATTCCAGTGGATTAGTCAAGCAGGATTTACCTTTTGTAAATCCATGTTGACTTTGTCCGATCCTGTCACTGTTTATCAAGTGCTCGGCTATTACATCTTTTATAATGGACTCTAGCATTTTCCCCACTACCGATGTCAGGCTTACCAGTCTATAATTCCCCGTTTTCTCTCTACCACCTTTTTTGAATAGTCGGGTAACATTAGCTACCCTCCAATCCATGGGTACTGTTCCAGATTCCATCGAATGTTGGAAGATGATCAGCAATGCATCTACTATTTCTGGGGCCACTTCCTTAAGTACCCTAGGATGTAGATTATCAGGCCCTGGGGATTTATCGGCCTTCAATCCCGTCAATTTCCCTAACACCATTTCCCTACAAATACTGATTTCATTCAGTTCCTCCCTTTAATCAGATCCTATGTTCCCCGACATCCGATCAGGAGCAGGAACCCTGGCTGGGAAGGGGGTGGGAAACACTGCGGTGTGGGGGCTGGGGAGCGGTTTAAAGTTTAAAGTGAGCAATCATTTGCATTATTAGAAACCAGCAATCTTTTTCAAAACTGCAACTTTATTATTGTGAGAACCATCAGCTCGAGCAGCCCACGGGTGCCACAGTGAATTCCCTCCCCTCACCTGTCCGGGTGCCACAGTGAATTCCCTCCCCTCACCTGTCCGGGCGCCACAGTGAAGTCACTCCCCTCACCTGAAGGGGGCGCCACAGTGAATTCCCTCCCCTCACCTGAAGAGGTGCCACAGTGAATTCCTTCCACTCGCCTGAAGAGGCGCCACAGTGAATTCCCTCCCCCCACCTGCAAGGGCGCCACAGTGAATTTCTTCCCCTCACCTGAAGAGGCGCCACAGTGAATTCCTTCCCCTCGCCTGAAGGGGTGCCACAGTGAATTCGCTCCCCTCACCTGAAAAGGCTCCACAGTGAATTCCCTCCCCTCACCTGAAAAGGCTCCACAGTAAATTCACTCCCCTCACCTGAAGGGGTGCCACAGTGAATTCACTCCCCTCACCTGAAGGGGTGCCACAGTGAATTCACTCCCCTCACCTGAAGGGGGGTGTCACAGTGAATTCCCTCCCGTCACCTGAGGGGGGTGTCACAGTGAATTCACTCCCGTCACCTGAGGGGGGCTGCGCCACAGTGAATTCACTCCCCTCACCTGAGGGGGCCGCCACAGTGAATTCCCTCCCCTCACCTGAGGGGGCCGCCACAGTGAATTCACTCCTCTCACCTGAAGGGGCGCCACAGTGAATTCCTTCCCCTCACCTGAAGAGGGTGCCACAGTGAATTCCCTCCCCTCACCTGTCCGGGTGCCACAGTGAATTCGCTCCCCTCACCTGAAGGGGGGTGTCACAGTGATTTCCCTCCCCTCACCTGAGGGGGGCGCCACAGTGAACTCCCTCCCCTCACCTGAGGGGGGCACCACAGTGAACTCCCTCCCCTCACCTGTCCGGGCGCCACAGTGAATTCGCTCCCCTCACCTGAAGTGGTGCCACATTGAATTCCCTCCCCTCACCTGAAGGGGGGTGTCACAGTGAATTCCCTCCCCTCACCTGAGGGGGGCGCAACAGTGAATTTCCTCCCCTCACCTGAGGGGGGCGCAACAGTGAATTTCCTTCCCACACCTGAGGGGGGGGTGCCACAGTGAATTCCCTCCCCTCACCTGAAGGGGGCGCCACAGTGAATTCCCTCCCCTCACCTGTTTCGGCGCCACAGTGAATTCCCGCCCCTCACCTGAAGGGGTGCCACAGTGAATTCCCTCCCCTCACCTGTTCGGGCACCACAGTGAATTCCCTCCCCTCACCTGAGGGGGTGCCACAGTGAATTCCTTCCCCTCACCTGAGGGGGTGCCACAGTGAATTCCCTCCCCTCACCTGAGAGGGTGCCACAGTGAATTCCTTCCCCTCACCTGAGGGGGGTGCCACAGTGAATTCCCTCCCCTCACCTTAAGGTGGAGCCACAGTGAATTCCCTCCCCTCACCTGAGGGGGGGTGCCACAGTGAATTCCCTCCCACTCACCTGAGGGAGGCGCCACAGTGAATTCCCTCCCCTCACCTTAAGGTGGTGCTGTAGGAATTGACGAATTACTAACTAAGAACTGAGGTCGACTCAGGCGATCAAACAAACAGGTTTTTAATGTAAAACTAAACAAGTTTAAGCAGTTTGTTAAGATCGATACAGGAGAACCACGAAAACAGGTCTGTACAAGATGAAGCTTCCACGAGGACTGCCAGGGCGATCCCGTGGATGGCATCATGACGTCATCACGTTTTTCCCGCGCTTGGATGGTCACGTGATTAGCGGCATGACGTCATCGCGTTTGCCCGCGCTTTTAAAGGGACCACGCCCCGTACATGCAAACAGTATGTACAAACAGAGAAATAACTAACAGACTGGTACAGGCTTAGGTTGGAGTAAAACATCATTAAAGGGAATTATATACAGTTGCTCAGAGTCCCCTAGTGGCTCTGCCACATGCGCCCCCCCCAGAATTCTCATTAATGGAAAAAGTCAAACGGTGAGGGGGTCTGACAAGCCTGTCAGAACGGCTCCTGTACTCCCGAAGTGGAGGCTGCTGGACGGCTGGCGGTGGAACGGGCGATTGCACTTGGTCTGGCGTGGCGACGATGGGTGGCCGACCTCGTCTTGGCGGCTGTGCTGTCTCGACGGGGCAGTCGAGGTCAAAGTGTGCTGGCTTTAAACAGTCGACTGAAATGTGGTCCGGTTTACCGGCGACCTCTACCATGAAGGTTTTGTCTCCTGCCTCTAACACGCGGAAAGGACCAGTATATGGGGCCTTGAGCGGATCCCGATGCGCATCGTGGCGAATGAAAACGTATTCAGCCTTTGTTAGCTCTGTGGGAACGTGCGATCTCTGAGGTCCATTGTGCGAAGTGGGGACCGGCGCGAAACATCCGGCCGCCTCCTTGTGACTGTTAAGCTGGCCTGACGCGGACCATGGCTCCGTCGGCGTTGGCAGGAAATCCCCTGGGACTCGCAGCGGCTGACCATATACCAACTCTGCAGAGGAAGAGTGAAGGTCTTCTTTGGGGGCCGTGCGAAGGCCCAACAGGACCCACGGTAGCTTGTCCGCCCATCCAGCATCCTGGAGGTTGGCCCGCAGGGCGGCTTTCAGCGATCGGTGAAAACGTTCACAGAGGCCATTAGCTTGTGGGTGGTAGGCTGTGGTGCGGTGTAATTTGACACCGAGTCTCTGGGCCACTGCATTCCAGAGTTCGGAGGAAAACTGCGGTCCCCAATCCGAAGAAATGTCAGCGGGCACTCCAAAGCGGGCGACCCAGGAAGAAATGAACGCCCTGGCCACGTCCGCCGAAGTAGTGGATGACAGGGGGACCGCCTCTGGCCATCTGGTGGTGCGGTCTACCATGGTCAGGATGTGAGAGAAACCATGGGAAGGTGGAAGTGGTCCTACCAGGTCCACATTGATGTGGTCAAAACGCCGCTCTGGAACTGCGAAGGTGGCCAATGGGGCCTTGATGTGGCGCTGTACCTTGGCCTTTTGGCAGACCACGCAGGTGTTGGCCCAGTCACGGACATCTTTGTGCATGCCATGCCATACGAACTTTGCTGACATCAGCTTCTGCGAGGCCTTCATCCCTGGGTGTGACAAACCATGTATGGCGTCGAACACTTTACGGCGCCAGATGCCCGGCACGACCGGGCGAGGGTCCCGTACGGAGACTTCACACAACAGCGTGGTACCTGCCGCATGGAACCTGACGTCGGCCAACCGGAGGCCAGCGACGGCCATTCTGTAGGCTTGGACTTCTGGGTCTGAGGTTTGGTCCGCTGCCATCAGGGCGTAATCGATGCCCAAATGAACGGTATTGACGGTCGCGCGGGAGAGGCAGTCTGCCACCAGGTTGTCCTTACCGGCCACGTGCCGTATATCCGTGGTGAATTCGGATATGTAGGTCAGTTGACGTTGCTGTCGGGATGACCACGGTTCGGCAGTCTTGGCCATGGCAAAAGTTAGTGGCTTATGGTCCACGAAGGCGGTGAACGGACGTCCCTCCAGGAGGAAGCGAAAATGGCGGATGGCCAGAAAGAGGGCGAGCAACTCCCGGTCGAACGTGTTATATGCTCTCTTGTTCCACCGTAGTTGACGGCTGAAGAACGCCAATGGCTGCCACGTCCCGTTCACCCACTGCTCTTGCACGGCGCCGATTGCGTAGTCTGACGCGTTGGTGGTGAGGGCGATGGTGGCTCCTGGCAGCGGGTGTGCCAGCATGGTTGCGTTGGCTAAGGCACTTTTGGTGTCGACGAAAGCTCGGGCCATGTCATCCGTCCAGTCTACCGGGTTCTTGCCAGTATTGCCCTTGAGGGCCTCGTACAGGGGCTGCATGAGTAGTGCTGCGTTAGGCACGAAACGGTGGTAAAAGTTTACCATGCCTAGGAATTCCTGCAGGGCCTTAATGTTTTGTGGGCGTGGTAAGGATATCACCGCCTCTACCTTCGCTTGTAAAGGAACCGCTACCTCTGCGGTGATGCGATGCCCCAGGAAATCGATTTGTTGCAGGCCAAACTGACACTTGGCCGGGTTGATAATCAGGCCGTGTTGGCTGAGGCGTCGAAACAGGGTGTGTAGGTGGCAGATATGTTCCTCTTTAGTGGAACTGGTGATTAGAATGTCGTCCAGATAGACGAAAATGAACTTGAGGTCCCGCAGCACAGAGTCCATCAGGCGTTGGAAAGCCTGGGTGGCGTTCTTTAATCCAAACGGCATTCGCAAAAACTCGAAGAGGCCGAATGGGGTAATGACCGCAGTCTTCTGGACATCCTGTGGGTGCACTGGGACCTGGTGCTAGCTCCGTATGAGGTCGACTTTAGAGAAGACGGTGTTCCCAGCCAAATGGGCAGAGAAATCCTGGATGTGGGGGATCGGGTACCGATCAGGAGTCGTGACGTCGTTCAGGCGTCGATAGTCGCCGCATGGCCGCCATCCGCCATCCGCCACCAGGCTTCGGAACGATATGAAGGGGCGAAGACCAGGGACTATTCGACCGGTGAATAATCCCTAACCATTCCATAGTAGCAAACTCCGCCTTTGCGACCGCCAGCTTGCCAGGATCTAGGCGCCAGGCTCGCGCGTAGACCGGGGGGCCATTGGTGGTGATGTGGTGTTCCACACCATGTTTCGTGGCTGTGGAGGAGAACGTGGGTCTTGTCAGGTCGGGAAATTCGGCGACCAGACGAGCGAACTCGTCAGGAGTCGGGAAAGCACAGGCGACGGAGCGCGATGTCGTGTTACTGCGGTAACAAGGGATGGAATTGAAAGTTGCCGTGTTGATCAACCGTCGGTTCTTCACGTCGACCAGCAGGCTGTTGGCGCACAGGAAATCCGTGCCGAGAATGGGTTGAGAAACCTTGGCCGTAACGAACTCCCAATGAAATCGTTGCCCCCCGAAGCAAACCTCCACACGCCGTCTGCCGAAAGTCCGAATCGCTCCGCCATTGGCCGCTTCAAGGGCGAGGCCGTGCTTCCCTGCCTGTACATCGAGGGCGGACGCTGGCAAAATGCTGCACTGTGCTCCGGTGTCGCACAGAAAACGACGGCCGGAGAGCGTATCGGTAATGAAAAGCAACTTGCCGGCGTTGCCGATCGCCATGGCGGCCGTGGGGCGCCCGTTAGACCCGTTCCTGATAAGTCGCAGTTGTTTTTTTGGGGGTAAGTTGCAGGGATGGCGGCAACGCCTCGCCTTCGCGCCAAACTGCGCGTGGCAGAAACACAGCCCAGCAGGCTGACGAGCTGGTGTGGCGTCTGTGGGGGATGGGCGCCTCGTGGTGGCGTCTGTGGGGGATGGGCGCCTTGTGGCGGTGCAGTACTGCTGCGGTACCGCGAAGATTTTGTCCGCCTCTGCCATGAGTGCCGCGCAGTCTTCTACCTTGGATCTGGCCAGGGCAGCTTGCACCTGCTCAGGCAGCTGGCTGAGGAATAGTTCCCGAAAAAGGAAGCATTCCGGTTCAGAGCCCAGGAGTGT
This sequence comes from Somniosus microcephalus, assembly GCF_052327205.1. Classification (NCBI taxonomy): domain Eukaryota; kingdom Metazoa; phylum Chordata; class Chondrichthyes; order Squaliformes; family Somniosidae; genus Somniosus; species Somniosus microcephalus. The sequence continues at coordinate 144,041,958 of NW_028225179.1, forward strand.
GAGCATTTGGCTCATCAATTCCAAAGGCTTGGAGTCCCCAAGCCCGGGCATGGCGAGCAATCGACGTGCGCGCTCCGATTTAGTGAGCCTGAAGACTTGCAGCAACCGCGCCTTGATGGTTTCATACTTGCGCTCCGTTGGAGGGTTCTCGAGGAGGCTGATGATCCACGAGGCAGTGGAGCTGTCGAGTGCGGAGACCACGTAGAGATATTTAGTTTGATCTGCAACGATGTCTCTCAGGGCGACTGGGCTTCGACCTGGATGAACCACGAAGTCGCCTACTGCTCCCGGAACTGCGGTAGCTTCAACGAAACGGCGTTGGCCTCCATGTTGTGTTCTTTTTGTGAAAAACATTCACAAAAGACGGGGTCACCAATGTAGGAATTGACGAATTCCTAACTAAGAACTGAGGTCAACTCAAGCGATCAAACAAACAGGTTTTTAATGTAAAACTAAACGAGTTTAAACAGTTTGTTAAGATCGATACAGGAGAGCCACGAAAACAGGTCTGCACAAGATGAAGCTTCCACGAGGACTGCCAGGGCGCTCCCATGGATGGCGTCATGACGTCATCACGTTTTTCCCGCGCTTGGGTGGTCACGTGATTAGCGGCATGACGTCATCGCATTTGCCCGCGCTTTTAAAGGGACCATGCCCCGTACATGCAAACACTATGTACAAACACAGAAATAACTAACAGACTGGTACAGGCTTAGGTTGGAGTAAAACATCGTTAAAGGGAATTATATCCAGTTGCTCAGAGTCCCTTAGTGGCTCTGCCACAGTGAATTCCCTCCCCTCACCTGAGGGGGGGTGCCACAGTGAATGCCCTCCCCTCACCTTAAGGTGGTGCCACAGTGACTTCCCTCCCCTCACCTGAAGGGGTGTCACAGTGAATTCCCTCCCCTCACCTGAGGGAGGCCACACAGTGAGTTCCCGCCCCTCACCTGAGGGGGGCGCCACAGTGAATTCCCTCCCCTCACCTGAGGGTGGTGCCACAGTGAATCCCCTCCCCTCACCTGAGGGTGGAGCCACAGTGAATTCCCTCCCCTCACCTGAGGGTGGTGCCACAGTGAATTCCCTCCCCTCACCTGAGGGTGGAGCCACAGTGAATTCCCTCCCCTCACCTGAGGGTGGTGCCACAGTGAATTCCCTCCCCTCACCTGAGGGTGGTGCCACAGTGAATTCCCTCCCCTCACCTGAGGGTGGTGCCACAGTGAATTCCCTCCCCTCACCTGAGGGTGGAGCCACAGTGAATTCTCTCCCCTCACCTGAGGGTGGTGCCACAGTGAATTCCCTCCCCTCACCTGAGGGAGGCGCCACAGTGAATTCCCTCCCCTCACCTGAAGAGGTGCCACAGTGAATTCCCTCCCCTCACCTGAGGGAAGTGCCACAGTGAATTCCCTCCCCTCACCTGAAGAGGTGCCACAGTGAATTCCCTCCCCTCACCTGAGGGAGACGCCACAGTGAATTCTCTCCTCTCACCTGAGGGAGGCGCCACAGTGAATTCCCTCCCCTCACCTGAGGGTGGTGCCACAGTGAATTCCCTCCCCTCACCTGAGGGAGGCGCCACAGTGAATTCCCTCCCCTCACCTGAGGGTGGTGCCACAGTGAATTCCCTCCCCTCACCTGAGGGTGGTGCCACAGTGAATTCCCTCCCCTCACCTGAGGGAGGCGCCACAGTGAATTCCCTCCCCTCACCTGAAGAGGTGCCACAGTGAATTCCCTCCCCTCACCTGAGGGAAGTGCCACAGTGAATTCCCTCCCCTCACCTGAAGAGGTGCCACAGTGAATTCCCTCCCCTCACCTGAGGGAGACGCCACAGTGAATTCTCTCCTCTCACCTGAGGGAGGCGCCACAGTGAATTCTCTCCCCTCACCTGAGGGTGGTGCCACAGTGAATTCCCTCCCCTCGCCTGAAGAGGTGCCACAGTGAGTTCCCGCCCCTCCCCTGAGAGGGTGGTGCCACAGTGAATTCCCTCCCCTCACCTGAGGGAGGCGCCACAGTGAATTCTCTTCCCTCACCTGAGGGAGGCGCCACAGTGAATTCCCACCCCTCCCCCGAGAGTGTGGCGCCACAGTGAATTCCCTCCCCCCACCGGAGGCAGGCCTTCAAATGCCTCTGAGCCTCAGGGGCACCAGCGAGGAGCAGGCCCAAGTTGCCTCGCACAAGCTCCGTCCCCCGGGTATCTCAGCCCCAGGCTCTCAAATTGCTTCTTTTTTAACAAATCTTTTTCCCCACTGCAGGTGGCCGAATTAACTCTGCCTCTGAATTTATTTTAAAATTAGGATTGAAATTCTGAGGGACCTTTCTCCTTTACTCTTGTTTCAGGTTGGAACCCAAAAGCTGAAGGACCCGATGACGTCACTGGCCTAATCCACGCGCTGTTGGCACAAGGGGAGAAACTGGCAGCCACGCCAGCGGCAGACCCTGAGATGAATAGTAGGAGCTCTTAGTAAACTAGGAATCAGCTGATTGAACTGGGCCCTGGCCCTACCCCAAGGGCCCAGCGGGTTTATCCAGCGAGTATCTGGGTACCGCACTGAGACCAGAAATGTCCGAGGTTCAAACCCTGGTCTGTGTTGGATTAATTGTTCTCGGACTGCGCTCTAAGAGGGCTCGGCACCCCTGGCTAGGCAGTGGGAAAAATCGGCAACAGTTCCTGCTCCAGAGAAGAACATACAAAATAGGAGCAGGAGTTGGCCATACGGCCCCTTGAGCCTGCTCCACCATCCAATAAGATCATGGCTGATCTTCGACCTCAACTCCACTTTCCTGCACTATCCCCATATCCCTTGATTCCCCTCGAGTCCAAAAACCTATCAATCTCTGCCTTGAATATACTCAACGACTGAGCCTCCACAGCCATCTGGGGTAGAGAATTCCACAGATTCACAACCCTCTGAGTGAAGAAATTTCTCATCATCTCAGTCCTAAATGGCCGACCCCTTATTCTGAGACTGTGACCCCTGATTCTGGACACCCCAGCCAGGGGGAAATAGCCTCTCGCCATCTACCCTGTCAAGCCCTCTAAGAATCGCTATCCAGGTGATACACCAGAAAGTGTGCACTTCCTGCCCCACAACCCTCCGAGATCTCTGCGCTCCTCCAATTCTGGCCTCTTACACATTTCCGATATCTTTCACACCACCATTGGCGGCCGCGCCTGCACCCTGAGTGCTGGAATTCCCTCCCTAAAGCTCTCCGCCTCTCCACCTCTCTCTCTCTCCCTTTAAGACGCTCCTATTTGATCAATCTTTTGGTCATCTGATTGTTTGATGATAATGAGTGTATTTGCTACGTTAAAGGTGCTGTATAAATGCAAGTTGTTGTTGTTGTGTGGATGTCAGGTGAGCGCAGGATCCGGCAGGGCTGTGATGCACACCATGGTCAAACAGCGTGCTGGTACATCACTATCTGGGATACGCAGGAGGAAAGGGCACTTGGCTGAGAGGGAGGATGACTGTAGCTTTGCAAAGAGACTAGAGAGGAGAGGAGAGGAGTGGAGGAATGAAAACTGCGGAAAAGCTGATTTTGATAAGAAATCTTCATGAGGGAATGGTTCGGAACTCCAACAGCGCCCCCATGGGTCCGAATCTGGTGTTGCCACTCCACGGTCACGTCACTCCGACTGGCTTTTTCTTTCCTCTCTGTCCCCAGTTTGCTTTCCTGGGGAAGAGGCTGAGGTCTGGCTTCCTAATTGAGCCTGATCCTGAATGAACCAAACCTATACACCCACCTCCGTGGCTCAGTGTGGTAGCACCCTTGTCTCTGAATCAGAAGGTTGTGGGTTCAAGTCCCCACCCCAGAGCCTTGAGCACAAACATCTAACCTGACACTCCAGTGCAGTGCTGAGGGAGAGCCAGCTTTCGGATGAGACTTTAAACCGAGGCCCCGTCTGCTCTCTCAGGAAGATGTCAAAGATCCCATGACCACTATTTCAAGCAGGGGAGTTCTCCCCAGTGTCCTGGGCCAATATGTATCCCTCAATCAACATCACTAAAACAGATGGAAAAACTCAGCAGGCCAGGCAACATCTGTGGAGAGAGAAACAGAGTTACCATTTCAGGTCAAAACCCTTCTTCAGAACTGAGAAAAAAAATTATATTTTTATATATTTTTTATCCGCACCTTTGGTTTGTGCCTTTTCCTTTTTTCTCTCCCGCATGGCAGCTGTCTCTCCTTCTGCCAACGCATTTCACACTTCATCTAGAGCCATCTTTTGTCTCTTTACCTGTCCTATTACCATCTCGTCTCGTCTTGAATACCTCCTAATGTCTCTTCACCTCCCAGACCTTCCCTTTTGTCCTTTCATTCCCCTCCCCCATTTCCCAGCCCCCAAACTGGCCTTTTAATCTGTTTCATTTCCTGCCTTTTTTTTCTCAGTTCTGAAGAAGGGTTTCGACCTGAAACGTTGCCTCTATTTCTCTCTCCATGGATGTTGCCTGGCCTGCTGAGTTTTTCCAGCGTTTTCTGTTGTTATTTTGGATTTCCAGCATCCGCAGTATTTTGCTTTCACTAAAACAGATGATCTGGTCATTATCACATTGCTGTTTGTGGGAGCTTGCTGTGCGCAACTTGGCTGCCGCGTTTCCTACATTACAATAGTAAGTACTTCATTGGCTGTAAAGTGCTTTGGGGTGTCCGGTGATCATGAAAGGCACTGTGTAAATGCAAGTCTTTCTTTCTTAATATAATCCAGTGGTATATCACTGTGTTACACGTCAAAATATAATCCAGTGGTATATCACTGTGTTACATGTCAAAATATAATCCAGCGGTAAATCACTGTGTTACACGTCAAAATATAATCCAGTGGTATATCACTGTGTTACACGTCAAAATATAATCCAGTGGTATATCACTGTGTTACACGTCAAAATATAATCCAGTGGTATATCACTGTGTTACACGTCAAAATATAATACAGTGATATATCACTGTGTTACACGTCAAAATATAATCCAGTGGTATATCACTGTGTTACACGTCAAAATATAATCCAGTGGTATATCACTGTGTTACACGTCAAAATATAATACAGTGATATATCACTGTGTTACACGTCAAAATATAATCCAGTGGTATATCACTGTGTTACACGTCAAAATATAATCCAGTGGTATATCACTGTGTTACACGTCAAAATATAATCCAGTGGTATATCACTGTGTTACACGTCAAAATATAATCCAGTGGTATATCACTATGTTACACGTCAAAATATAATAGTGGTATATCACTATGTTACACGTCAAAATATAATACAGTGATATATCACCGTGTTACACATCAAAATATAATACAGTGATATATCACTGTGTTACACGTCAAAATATAATCCAGTGGTATATAACTGTGTTACACGTCAAAATATAATGCAGTGGTATATCACTGTGTTACACGTCAAAATATAATCCAGTGGTATATCACCGTGTTACACGTCAAAATATAATACAGTGATATATCACTGTGTTACATGTCAAAATATAATCTAGTGGTATATCACTGTGTTACACGTCAAAATATAATAGTGGTATATCACTGTGTTACACGTCAAAATATAATCCAGTGGTATATCACTGTGTTACACGTCAAAATATAATCCAGTGGTATAGCACTGTGTTACACGTCAAAATATAATCCAGTGGTATATCACTGTGTTACACGTCAAAATATAATCCAGTGGTATATCACTGTGTTACACAGCAAAATATAATCCAGTGGTATATCACTGTGTTACACATCAAAATATAATCCAGTGGTATATCACTGTGTTACACATCAAAATATAATAGTGGTATATCATTGTGTTACACATCAAAATATAATACAGTGGTATATCATTGTGCTATACCCTCTGATAAAATGCAGTATTATATAACTGTGTTAAGCCCTCTGATAAAATACTGTAGTATATCACTGTGTTATACTGCTGATATATCACAATGGCATATCACTCTGCTTAACCTTGTGATATAATCCAGTGGTATATCACTGTTATACCTTGATATAATACAGTGATATACCTTGATATATGCTACACTGTGATATAATCCATTGGTTCTAATTGTTTTACCCCATGATATAATTCAGTTGTTTCTAACAATGTTACGATATACCGCTGGGAAGGTTCAATGTACCTAAGGTTCAGTGGTGTTGTGGACAGAGTTGAACACTGGCTCCACTCACTTTTCTTTGTCCGAGACCCCTCTCTACCTTCTGTTGAGATATGTAAATTGATCAGATTGGCATTAATAAGAGACCTCGCATGTCGGCCAGTTTCATAAAGGTGATAGCGGTGAAGGTCAAGGGTCATGATGTGTGCCAGTCACAACCGCAGGGTTTTGTTATCATTATTCTTACAGCCACTCTCAGTGAACCACGCCTCGCCCCCACATACACCAGAGGTGCCACCAGCCCCAGCAATTCGTCGGGACCTTCCCAGAGCACCGAGGAACCATGGGCCACGGTGAAGACCACGGCACAGAGTCGCTCCAGATCTGGCAGAGAAGGACGCAAGGAGTCATCGCGCTTACTGAATGACATGGTCTCACTGAGTAGGTAGCGAGAATCCAGTCTGGATTTAGGGCGGGGTGGTAGGGGCGGTGGGCAGGCTGGGGGGAATGGCATTGACATGAACCCACTTTTATATAAAAACTGATAGAAAAATGTGTCAGTGGAGGTGCAGAGAGGTCGATGGCTACCGATCTGGATCAGGAAGCCCCAACGGATTGTTATGAACGTAAGAAATAGGAGCAGGAGTCGGCCATACGGCCCCTCGAGCCTGCTCCGCCATTCAATAAGGTCATGGCTGATCATCGACCTCAACTCCACTTTCCCGCCCCATCTCCATATCACTTGATTCCCTAAGAGTCCAAAGATCTATTGATCTCAGCCTTGCAACGAAGATTCACCAGACTGATACCTGGGATGGCAGGAATGACGTATGAAGAGAGATTGGGTCGATTGGGCTTGTACTCGCTGGAGTTTAGAAGAATGAGAGGGGATCTCATTGAAACTTATAAAATTCTAACAGGACTAGACAGACTAGATGCAGGAAGGATGTTCCCGATGGCAGGGGAGTCCAGAACCAGGGGTCACAGTCTAAGGATAAGGGGTAATCCATTTAGGACAGAGATGAGGAGGAATTTCTTCACCCAGAGAGTGGTGAACCTGTGGAATTCTCTACCACAGAAGACAGTTGAGGCCAATTCATTAAATATATTCAAGAAGGAGTTAGATATATTTCTTAAGGCTAAGGGGATCAAGGGATATGGGGAGAAGGCAGGGACAGGGTACTGAATTTGGATGATCAGCCATGATCGCATTGAATGGCGGAGCAGGCTCGAGGGGCCAAATAGCCTACTCCTGCTCCTATCTTCTATGTTTCTATGAATATACTCATTGGGCTAGATTTTCGGGGAGCCGTCAGGTGGAGTTTCAGGCGTGTGGGGGGGGGAAAATCTTGACAAATGAAATTTCAGTCTGTGACGTCACCTGTTGCCGGGTGGCCCTTAATTGGCCGGCTGAGCCCGCTGGGCGGGCTTAACAAGGTCAATCAAGGGAAAATCGCACGGATTGGCCCGACGTCGAAGTAGGCGGGTCAAAAACCCGAAAGGGGAAGTCCCGCCTTCTTCCCGACAGGTTCGGCAAAATCGACCTCAATGACTCAGCATCCACAGCCCTCAGGGCAGAGAATACCAAAGATTCACAACCCTCTCAGGGAAGAAATTTCTCCTCATCTCAGTCTTAAATGGCTGACCCCTTATTCTGAGACTATGCCCCCTGGTTCTAGACTCTCCAGCCAGGAGGAACAACCTCTCAGCATCTACCCTGTCAATCCCCTTCAGAATCTTATATGTTTCAATGAGATAGTTTCCTCTCGCAGGCCCAAGGCCGCTGACTCTACTGACAATGATCTGACTGGGATCACGGACAATTCTTCAAGCTCACATGGCTGCACTGTGATGCAGGCAAAGTAGGGTTTGTATAGACAGAGCAGAGCTCACCCGCAGAACCATTGTCTACTAACGCTCTCCCCTTTTTACCTCTCTTCCCAGGCCTGGTTATCATCTGCACAGTGACTGGCTTCTTTGGACTGGTTGTGGCTGGTTTATGCTGGTACAGGTGAGTCCCCACTGCTTATAATCTCTGCACTTCTCCAGTTCTAGCCTCTTGCGCATCCCCGATTTTCATCGCTCCACCATTGGCGGCTGTGCCTTCAGAGGAACACGGTCACAACATAAGACATAAGAAATAGGAGCTGGAATAGGCCACTTGGCCCCTCGAGCCTGCTCTGCCATTTTATAAGATCATGGCTGATCTTGGGCTCAAAGCCACTTCCCCACCCGCTCCCCATAACCCTTCACTCCCTTATCTTGCAAAAATCTGTCTATCTCCACCTTAAATGTATGTAATGACCCAGCCTCCACGGCTCTCTGGGGCAGAGAATTCCACAGATTTACTCCTCATCTCAGTTCTAAAAGGGCGACCCTTTATTCTAAAACTGTGCCCCCGAGTTCTAGATTTCCCCACGAGGGGAAACATCTTCTCTGCATCTACCTTGTCGAGCCCCCTCAGTATCTTATATGTTTCAATAAGATCATCGCTCATTCTTCTAAACTCCAATGAGTAACTCCTGCTTAACCTTTCCTCATAAGTCAACCCCCTCATCTTTGGAATTAACCTAGCGAACCTTCTCTGAACTGCCTGCAATGCAAGTATATCCTTCCTTAAATAAGGAGACCAAAACTGTGCGCAGTACTCCAGGTGTGGTCTCACCAATACCCTGTACAGTTGTAGCAGGACTTCCCTGCTTTTATACTCCAACCCCCTTGCAGTAAACACGTACACCTCCAGTGGAAGCTCTGGAATTCCCTCTCTGAACCTCTCCTCCTCTAAGGTGCTGCTTAAAACCTACCTCTTTGACCAAGCTTTTGGGTCATCTGTCCTAATATCTCCTTATATGGCTCGGTGTCAAATTTTGTTTGATAATCACTCCTGTGAAGTGTCTTGGGACGTGTTACTACATTAAAGGCGCTATGTAAATACAAGTTTTTGTTGTTGAAAGCTCTTTTTAGACTTGCACGGTGCTTTTTACGTTTGATGAGCGTTGCTGATAGCAGCTTCTCTCCAGTCAGCACAATCCCAAGTATAAAGAGCAGACGGCCAGTCACTTGGTAGAGCCAGATGTCATGGACCAAGGGCCTCTCGCGTGTGAGCCAACCCCTGGTGTCCGCACTCCTCTACAATTGGGTCACTGCGGAGCCAGGCAGGCCCCACGACAACGGAGGGAGGGGGAGTAGAGGGCGGGGAGGGAGAGAGGGAGGGGAGATGGATTGGGGGAGAGGGAGAGGGGGAGAGGAGAGGGTGAGGAGAGAGGGGAGCAGGGTTAGGGGAGAGGGGAATGTGAGGTGAGAGGTGGAGGAGAGAGGGGTTGAGGGAGAGGGAGATGGGAGTGTAGAGGGGAGGAGAGAGGGGTTGGTGGAGAAGGGGATGTGAGGTGAGAGGTGGAGGAGAGAGGGGAGAGGTGTTAGGGGGAGGTAGGTGGAGAGAGGGGAGATGGATTGGGGAGAGGGAGTGGGGGAGAGGAGAGGGTGAGGAGAGAGGGGAGCGGGGTTAGGGGAGAAGGGGAGTGAGGTGAGAGGGGGAGGAGAGAGGGGTTGAGGGAGAGGGGATGGGAGGATAGAGGGGGAGGAGAGAGGGGTTGGGGAGAGGGGGATGGGAGGGTAAAGGGGGAGGAGAGGGGAGAGGGGTTGGGGGAGGGAGGTGGAGAGAGGGAGGGGAGATGGATTGGGGGAGTGGGAGTGGGGGAGAGGAGAGTGTGAGGGGAGAGAGGGGGAAGAGAGGGGAGAGGGGAGAGGGGTTGGGGAAAGGGGCGGGATGGGAGGGGGAGGAGAGGGGGAGAGGGGTTGGGGAGAGGGGTTGGGAAGAGGGGAGGGAGGGAGGGGAGGGAGGGGAGAGGGATGGAAAGAGGGAGAGGGGAGAGAGGTCACATTGTTCATTTCACCACTTGGACTTCAGTTCAAAACCAGTCCAGAGGGAGAGGATGAAAACCTCACTCCGCCTGCTAGATAGAAGCAGGCAGCAGGAATTAGTTTTGGGGGCAGATTGACTCCAGTTCCTGAAACAAAACCAAAAACTTCAGGAAACGCTCAGCGGGCCAGGCAGCATCTGTGGAGAGAGAAACAGAGTTAATGTTTCAGGTCGATGACCCTTTGTTAAGACTGGAAGAAGTTAGAGATGTAACAGTTTATAAGCAAGTGCAGGGGCAGGGAAAGCGGGGAGGGGAGAGAAAGAACAAAAGGGAAGGTCTGTGATAGGGTGGAGGGCAGGAGAGATTAAATGACAAAAGGGATGATGGTGCAAGGCACAAGAGGGTGGTACTGGGACAAGTAAAGGAACAAGAGATGGGTCGAGAGGAGCTGTAAATGGCAGCAGCAGAACCATTACCAACAGCTGCTGTCCGAGAAAAGGGAGCAGTGGTTCTGATCTGAAATTGTTAAACTCGATATCGAGTCCAGAAGGCTGTAAAGCTCCTCATTGAAAGACGAGGTGTTGTTCCTCACGCTTCCATTGAGCTGCAGTCCCTGCTGGGTTTGGGCCCAGACCAGACAGGCCTACCTAATTCAGCAGCAAAGTAGTCAACCGCATGCAGGGAAAATGTCACACTGGGGCAGTAGGGGACACTCTTCTGAGGCTGGAGGTGGGGCTCATTTTTTGGGGCAGAGTAAAGAAGGCTGTATGCTTATCCAATTCAGTTGTACTTGACATTCACTGGATGTTCAGAGATGATGGAACAAGGGCAGGACAGTGAAGAGGGAGTTTTCCTCTGTATCTAACCCGTGCTGTACCTGCCCTGGGAGTAACAACAGAAAATGCTGGAAAACTCAGCAGGTCAGGCAACATCCGTGGAGAGAAATTTGAGTTGACGTTTCGGGTTGGACCCTTCTTCAAAACTGGAAAGGAAAGAAACTAGATCGAAGGCAGGGCTGCGATCAGACAAAAGAATAAAAGAAACAAAAGAAGTAAAAGAGATTAGAAGCTGGACGAGATGGTAATAGGCTGGGATTAGGTGTAAAGTGTACTGGCAGGGCAAAAGATAGCTGCCAGGTGTGAGAGAGAAACAAAAGGAAAGGGGGGGGGGAAAGGAGTGGAACAATTACAAGAGAAAATGAAATGGGGGCCGAGCTTATGATCTGAAATTGTTGAACTCGATATTGAGCCCGGAAGGCTGCAGACTGCCCTGGGAGTGTTTGATGGGACAGTGCAGAGGGAGCTTTACTGTGTATCTAACCCGAGCTGTACCTGCCCTGGGAGTGTTTGATGGGAAAGTGTAGAGGGAGCTTTACTCTGTATCTAACCCGTGCTGTACCTGCCCTGGGAGTGTTTGATGGGACAGTGTAGAGGGAGCTTTACTCTGTATCTAACCTGGGCTATACCTGCCCTGGGAGTGTTTGATGGGACAATGTAGAGGGAGCTATACTCTGTATCTAACCCGTGCTGTACCTGCCCTGGGAGGGTTTGATGGGACAGTGTAGAGGGAGCTTTACTCTATATCTAACCCGTGCTATACCTGACCTGGGAGTGTTTGATGGGACAGTGTACAGGGAGCTTCACTCTGTATCTTACCCGTGCTATACCTGACCTGGGAGTGTTTGATGGGACAGTGTAGAGGGAGCTTCACTCTGTATCTAACCCGTGCTATACCTGACCTGGGAGTGTTTGATGGGACAGTGTAGAGGGAACTTTACACTGTATCTACCCCGTGCTGTACCTGCCCTGGGTGCATTTGATGGGACAGTGTAGCAGGAACTTTACTCTATCTAACCCGTGCTGAACCTGCCCTGGGAGTGTTTGATGGGACAGTGTAGAGGGAGCTTTACTCTGCATCTAACCTGTGCTGTACCTGCCCTGGGAGTGTTTGATGGGACAGTGTAGAGGGAGCTTTACTCTGTATCTAACCCATGCTGTACCTGCCCTGGGAGTGTTAGATGGGACAGTGTAGAGGGAGCTTTACTCTGTATCTAACCCGTGCTGTACCTGCCCTGGGAGTGTTTGATGGGTCAGTGTAGAGGGAGCTTTGCTCTGTATCTAACCCATGCTGTACCTGCCCTGGGAGTGTTTGATGGGACAGTGTAGAGGGAGCTTTACTCTGGATCTAACCCGTGCTGTACCTGCCCTGGGAGTGTTTGATGGGACAGTGTAGAGGGAGCTTTACTCTGTATCTAACCCGTGCTGTATTTGACCTGGGAGTGTTTGATGGGACAGTGCAGAGGGAGCTTTACTCTGTATCTAACCCGTGCTGTACCTGACCTGGGAGTGTTTGATGGGACAGTGTAGAGGGAACATTACTCTGTATCTAACCCGTACTGTACCTGCCCTGGGAGTGTTTGATGGGACAGTGTAGAGGGAGCTTTACTCTGTATCTAACCCGTGCTATACATGACCTGGGAGTGTTTGATGGGACAGTGCAGAGGGAGCTTTACTCTGTATCTAACCCGTGCTGTACCTGCCCTGGGAGTGTTTGGTGGGACAGTGCAGAGGGAGCTTTACTCTGTATCTAACCCGTGCTGTACCTGACCTGGGAGTGTGTGATGGGACAGTGTAGAGGGAGCTTTACTCTGTATCTAACCCGTGCTGTACCTGACCTGGGAGTGTTTGATGGGACAGTGTAGAGGGAACTTTACTCTGTATCTAACCCGTGCTGTACCTGCCCTTAGAGTGTTTGATGGGACAGTGTAGAGGGAGCTTCACTCTGTATCTAACCTGTGCTGTACCTGCCGTGGGAGTGTTTGATGGGACAGTGTAGCGGGAGCTTTACTCTGTATCTAACCTGTGCTTCACCTGCCCTGGGAGTGTTTGATGGGACAGTGTAGAGGGAGCTTTACTCTGTATCTAACCCATGCTGTACCTGCCCTGGGAGTGTTTGATGGGACAGTGTAGAGGGAGCTTTACTCTGTATCTAACCCGTGCTGTACCTGCCCTGGGAGTGTTTGATGGGACAGTGTAGAGGGAGCTTTACTCTGTATCTGAACCGTGCTGTACCTGCCCTGGGAGTGTTTGATGGGACAGTGTAGAGGGAGCTTTACTCTGTATCTAACCCATGCTGTACCTGCCCTGGGAGTGTTTGATGGGACAGTGTAGAGGGAGCTTTACTCTGTATCTAACCCGTGCTGTACCTGCCCTGGGAGTGTTTGATGGGACAGTGTAGAGGGAGCTTTACTCTGTATCTAACCCGTGCTGTACCGGACCTGGGAATGTTTGATGGGACAGTGTAGAGGGAACTTTACTCTGTATCTAACCCATGCTGTACCTGCCCTGGGAGTGTTTGATGGGACAGTGTAGAGGGAGCTTTACTCTGTATCTAACCTGTGCTGCACCTGACCTGGGAGTGTGTGATGGGACAGTGTAGAGGGAGCTTTACTCTGTATCTAACCCGTGCTGTACCTGACCTGGGAGTGTTTGATGGGACAGTGTAGAGGGAGCTTTACTCTGTATCTAACCCGTGCTGTACCTGCCCTGAGAGTGTTTGATGGGACAGTTTAGAGGGAGCTTCACTCTGTATCTAACCCGTGCTGTACCTGCCCTGGGAGTGTTTGATGGGACAGTGTAGAGGGAGCTTTACTCTGTATCTAACCTGTGCTGTACCTGCCCTGGGAGTGTTTGATGGGACAGTGTAGAGGGAGCTTTACTCTGTATCTAACCCGTGCTGTACCTGCCCTGGGAGTGTTTGATGGGACAGTGTAGAGGGAGCTTTACTCTGTATCTAACCCGTGCTGTACCTGCCCTCGGAGTGTTTGATGGGACAGTGTAGAGGGAGCTTTACTCTGTATCTAAACCGTGCTGTACCTGCCCTGGGAGTGTTTGATGGGACAGTGTAGAGGGAACTTTACTCTGTATCTAACCCGTGCTGTACCTGCCCTGGGAGTGTTTGATGGGACAGTGCAGAGGGAGCTTCACTCTGTATCTAACCCGTGCTGTACCTGCCCTGGGCGTGTTTGATGGGACAGTGTAGAGGGAGCTTCACTCTGTATCTAACCCGTGCTGTACCTGACCTGGGAGTGTGTGATGGGACAGTGTAGGGGGAGCTTTACTCTGTATCTAACCTGTGCTGTACCTGACCTGGGAGTGTTTGATGGGACAGTGTAGAGGGAGCTTTACTCTGTGTCTAACCTGTGCTGTACCTGCCCTGGGAGTGTTTGATGGGACAGTGTAGAGGGAGCTTTACTCTGTATCTAACCCATGCTGTACCTGCCCTGGGAATGTTTGATGGGACAGTGTAGAGGGAGCTTTACTCTGTATCTAACCCATGCTGTACCTGCCCTGGGAGTGTTTGATGGGACAGTGTAGAGGGAGCTTTACTCTGTATCTAAACCGTGCTGTACCTGCCCTGGGAGTGTTTGATGGGACAGTGTAGTGGGAGCTTTACTCTATATCTAACCCGTGCTGTACCTGCCCTGGGAGTGTTTGATGGGACAGTGTAGAGGGAGCTTTACTCTGTATCTAACCCGTGCTGTACCTGCCCTGCGGGTGTTTGATGGGACAGTGTAGAAGGAGCTTTACTCTGTATCTAACCCGTGCTGTACCTGACCTGGTAGTGTTTGATGGGACAGTGCAGAGGGAGCTTTACTCTGTATCTAACCCGTGCTGTACCTGACCTGGGAGTGTTTGATGGGACAGTGTAGAGGGAAATTTACATGTATCTAACCCGTGCTGTACCAGCCCTGGGAGTGTTTGATGGGATAGTGTAGAGGGAGCTTTACTCTGTATCTAACCTGTGCTTTACATGACCTGGGAGTGTTTGATGGGACAGTGTAGAGGGAACTTTACTCTGTATCGAACCCGTGCTGTACCTGCCCTGGGAGTGTTTGATGGGACAGTGCAGAGGAAGCTTTACTCTGTATCTAACCCGTGCTGTACCTGCCCTGGGAGTGTTTGATGGGACAGTGCAGAGGGAGCTTTACTCTGTATCTAACCCGTGCTGTACCTGACCTGGGAGTGTGTGATGGGAGAGTGTAGAGGGAGCTTTACTCTGTATCTAACCCGTGCTGTACCTGCCCTGGGAGTGTTTGATGGGACAGTGCAGAGGGAGCTTTACTCTGTATCTAACCCGTGCTGTACCTACCCTGGCAGTGTTTGATGGGACAGTGTAGAGGGAGCTTCACTCTGTATCTAACCCGTGCTGTACCTGACCTGGGAGTGTGTGATGGGACAGTGTAGGGGGAGCTTTACTCTGTATCTAACCTGTGCTGTACCTGACCTGGGAGTGTTTGATGGGACAGTGTAGAGGGAGCTTTACTCTGTATCTAACCCATGCTGTACCTGCCCTGGGAATGTTTGATGGGACAGTGTAGAGGGAGCTTTACTCTGTATCTAACCCATGCTGTACCTGCCCTGGGAGTGTTTGATGGGACAGTGTAGAGGGAGCTTTACTCTGTATCTAAACCGTGCTGTACCTGCCCTGGGAGTGTTTGATGGGACAGTGTAGAGGGAGCTTTACTCTGTATCTAACCCGTGCTGTACCTGCCCTGCGGGTGTTTGATGGGACAGTGTAGAAGGAGCTTTACTCTGTATCTAACCCGTGCTGTACCTGACCTGGTAGTGTTTGATGGGACAGTGCAGAGGGAGCTTTACTCTGTATCTAACCCGTGCTGTACCTGACCTGGGAGTGTTTGATGGGACAGTGTAGAGGGAAATTTACATGTATCTAACCCATGCTGTACCAGCCCTGGGAGTGTTTGATGGGATAGTGTAGAGGGAGCTTTACTCTGTATCTAACCTGTGCTTTACATGACCTGGGAGTGTTTGATGGGACAGTGTAGAGGGAACTTTACTCTGTATCGAACCCGTGCTGTACCTGCCCTGGGAGTGTTTGATGGGACAGTGCAGAGGAAGCTTTACTCTGTATCTAACCCGTGCTGTACCTGCCCTGGGAGTGTTTGATGGGACAGTGCAGAGGGAGCTTTACTCTGTATCTAACCCGTGCTGTACCTGACCTGGGAGTGTGTGATGGGAGAGTGTAGAGGGAGCTTTACTCTGTATCTAACCCGTGCTGTACCTGCCCTGGGAGTGTTTGATGGGACAGTGCAGAGGGAGCTTTACTCTGTATCTAACCCGTGCTGTACCTACCCTGGCAGTGTTTGATGGGACAGTGTAGAGGGAGCTTCACTCTGTATCTAACCCGTGCTCTACCTGACCTGGGAGTGAGTGATGGGACAGTGTAGAGGGAGCTTTACTCTGTATCTAACCCATGCTGTACCTGCCCTGGGAGTGTTTGATGGGACAGTGTAGAGGGAGCTTCACTCTGTATCTAACCTGTGCTGTACCTGCCCTGGGAGTGTTTGATGGGACAGTGTAGAGGGAGCTGTACTCTGTATCTAACCTGTGCTGTACCTGCCCTGGGAGTGTTTGATGGGACAGTGTAGAGGGAGCTTTACTCTGTATCTAAACCGTGCTGTACCTGCCCTGGCAGTGTTTGATGGGACAGTGTAGAGGGAGCTTTACTCTGTATCTAACCCGTGCTGTACCTGCCCTGGGAGTGTTTGATGGGACAGTGTAGAGGGAGCTTTACTCTGTATCTAACCCGTGCTGTACCTGACCTGGGAGTGTTTGATGGGACAGTGCCGAGGGACCTTTACTCTGTATCTAACCCGTGCTGTACCTGACCTGGGAGTGTTTGATGGGACAGTGTAGAGGGAACTTTACTCTGTATCTAACCCGTGCTGTACCTGCCCTGGGAGTGTTTGATGGGACAGTGTAGCGGGAGCTTTACTCTGTATCTAAACTGTGCTATACATGACCTGGGAGTGTTTGATGGGACAGTGTAGAGGGAGCTTTACTCTGTATCTAACCCGTGCTGTACCTGCCCTGGGAGTGTTTGATGGCACAGTGCAGAGGGAGCTTCACTCTGTATCTAACCCGTGCTGTACCTGCCCTGGGAGTGTTTGATGGGACAGTGTAGAGGGAGCTTCACTCTGTATCTAACCCGTGCTGTACCTGACCTGGGAGTGTGTGATGGGACAGTGTAGGGGGAGCTTTACTCTGTATCTAACCCGTGCTGTACCTGACCTGGGAGTGTTTGATGGGACAGTGTAGAGGGAACTTTACTCTGTATCTAACCCGTGCTGTACCTGCCCTGAGAGTGTTTGATGGGACAGTGTAGAGGGAACTTTACTCTGTATCTAACCCGTGCTGTACCTGACCTGGGAGTGTTTGATGGGACAGTGTAGAGGGAGCTTTACTCTGTATCTAAACCGTGCTGTACCTGCCCTGGCAGTGTTTGATGGGACAGTGTAGAGGGAGCTTTACTCTGTATCTAACCCGTGCTGTACCTGCCCTGGGAGTGTTTGATGGGACAGTGTAGAGGGAGCTTTACTCTGTATCTAACCCGTGCTGTACCTGACCTGGGAGTGTTTGATGGGACAGTGCCGAGGGACCTTTACTCTGCATCTAACCCGTGCTGTACCTGACCTGGGAGTGTTTGATGGGACAGTGTAGAGGGAACTTTACTCTGTATCTAACCCGTGCTGTACCTGCCCTGGGAGTGTTTGATGGGACAGTGTAGCGGGAGATTTACTCTGTATCTAAACTGTGCTATACATGACCTGGGAGTGTTTGATGGGACAGTGTAGAGGGAGCTTTACTCTGTATCTAACCCGTGCTGTACCTGCCCTGGGAGTGTTTGATGGCACAGTGCAGAGGGAGCTTCTCTCTGTATCTAACCCGTGCTGTACCTGCCCTGGGAGTGTTTGATGGGACAGTGTAGAGGGAGCTTCACTCTGTATCTAACCCGTGCTGTACCTGACCTGGGAGTGTGTGATGGGACAGTGTAGGGGGAGCTTTACTCTGTATCTAACCCGTGCTGTACCTGACCTGGGAGTGTTTGATGGGACAGTGTAGAGGGAACTTTACTCTGTATCTAACCCGTGCTGTACCTGCCCTGAGAGTGTTTGATGGGACAGTGTAGAGGGAACTTTACTCTGTATCTAACCCGTGCTGTACCTGACCTGGGAGTGTTTGATGGGACAGTGTATAGGGAACTTTACTCTGTATCTAACCCGTGCTGTACCTGCCCTGGGAGTGTTTGATGGGACAGTGTAGAGGGAGCTTTACTTTGTATCTAACCCGTGCTATACATGACGTGGGAGTGTTTGATGGGGCAGTGTAGAGGGAACTTTACTCTGTACCTAACCCATGCTGTACCTGCCCTGGGAGTGCTTGATGGGATAGTGCAGAGGGAGCTTTACTCTGTATCTAACCCGTGCTGTCCTGCCCTGGGAGTGTTTGATGGGACAGTGCAGAGGGAGCTTTACTCTGTATCTAACCCGTGCTGTACCTGCCCTGGGAGTGTTTGATGGGACAGTGCAGAGGGAGCTTTACTCTGTATCTAACCCGTGCTGTACCTGGCCTGGGAGTGTGTGATGGGACAGTGTAGAGGGAGCTTTACTCTGTATCTAACCCGTGCTGTACCTGACCTGGGAGTGTGTGATGGGACAGTGTAGAGGGAGCTTTACTCTGTATCTAACCCGTGCTGTACCTGCCCTGAGAGTGTTTGATGGGACAGTGTAGAGGGAGCTTTACTCTGTATCTAAAACAACAAAAACAACAACTTGTATTTATATAGCACCTTTAATGTAGTCAAACATTCCAAGGCACTTGACAGGAGTGTTATAAGACAAAATTTTGACACCAAGCCACATAAGATGAAATTAGGGCAGGTGACCAAAAGCTTGGCCAAAGAGGTAGGTTTAAAGAGAGGTAGAGAGGCGGAGACGTTTAGGCAGGGAATTCCAGAGCTTGGGACCCAGGCAACAGAAGGCACGGCCACCAATGGTTGAGTGATTATAATCAGGGATGCTCAAGGGGGCAGAATTTGAGGAGCGCAGATATCTCGGGGGAGTTGTGGGGCTGAAGGAGATTACAGCGATAGGGAGGGGCGAGGCCATGAGGGATTTGTAAACAAGGATGAAAATTTTGAAATCGAGGCATTACTTAACCGGGAGCCAAAGGAGGTCAGCGAGGACAGAGGTGATGGGTGAATGGAACTTGGTGCAAGTTAGGACACGGGCAGCCGAGTTTTGGATGACCTCAAGTTTACGTAGGGTGGAATGTGGGAGGCCAGCCAGGAGTGCGTTGGAATAGTCAAGTCTAGAGGTAACAAAGGAATGGATGAGGGTTTCAGCAGCAGATGAGCTGAGGCAAGGGCGGAGACGGGCGATGTTACGGAGGTGGAAATAGGCGGTCTTAGTTATGCTGCAGATATGTGGTCGGAAGCTCATTTCGGGGTCAAATATGACACCAAGGTTGCGAACAGTGTGGTTCAGCCTCAGACAGATGTTAGGGAAAGGGGTGGAGTCAGCGGCTAGGGAATGGAGTTTGTGGGGGGGACCGAAAACAATGGCTTCGGTCTTCCCAATATTTAATTGGAGAAAATTTCTGCTCATCCAGTGCTGGATGTCGGACAAGCAGTTTGACAATTTAGAGACAGTGGAGGGGTCGAGAGAAGAAGTAGTGAGGTAGAGCTGGGTATCGCCAGCGTACATGTGGAAACTGACGCCGTGCTTTCGGATGGTGTCACCAAGGGGCAACATGTAGATGAGAAATAGGAGGGGGCCGAAGATAGATCCTTGGGCGACACCAGAGGTAACGACGTGGGAGTGGAAAGAGAAGCCGTTGCAGATGATTTTCTGGCTACGATTAGATAAGAATGGAACCAGGCGAGTGCAGTCCCACCCAGCTGGACAATGGTGGCGAGGCGTTGGAGGAGGATGGAGTGGTCAACCGTGTCAAAGGCTGCAGACAGGTCAAGAAGAACAAGGAGGGATAGTTTACCTTTGTCACAGTCACAAAGGATGTCATTTGTGACTTTGATGAGAGCCATTTTGGTACTGTGGCAAGGGCGAAAACCTGATTTGGGGGGGGATTCAAACATGGAGTTCCGGGAAAGATGGGCATGGATTTGGGAGGCAAAAACAGATTCAAGGACTTTGGAGAGGAAAGGGAGGTTGGAGATGGACGGAGGGATCAAGGGTTTTTTTTGAGGAGAGGGGTGATGACGGTAGATTTGAGGGAGAGGGGGACAGTACCTGAGGAGAGAGAACCGCTATCAATGTCAGCTAACATGGGAGCCAGAAAAGGAAGTTGGGTGGTCAGCAGTTTGATGGGAATAGGATCGAGGAAGCAGGAAGTGGGTCTCATGGACAAGATGAGCGTGGAGAGGTCAAGAGGGGAGGTCGGAGAGAAACTGGAGAAAGATGCAGTTTCAGGGCTAGGGCAGGGGGGAAACTTAGAGGAAGTTTGGCCCGGTGGGCTAGGGGAAGGAAGGGAAGTGGCAGAGGCAGCTGAACGGATGATCTCAATCTTAGAGACAAAGAGATCCATGAGCTCCTCACACTTGTTGTTGGAGGTGAGGGTAGAGGAGACAGGGGAGAGGGGTTTAAGAAGATGGTTAGCAGCAGAGAATAGAAGCCGGGGGTTATCTTTGCATTCCAGATTGATCCTGGAATAGTGAGCAGTTTTGGCAGATGTGAGCAGGACCCGATAGTGCTTTATGTGGTCCAGCCAGATCTGGCGCTGAATGGCTAAACCAGTTGTCCGCCATATCCATTCAAATCTGCGTCTCTTAGACTTGAGGGAGCAAAGTTGAGAGCCGTACCAGGGGGAACAGCCAGGGTGAGAGAGAGCAATGGTTTTAATAGGGACCAGGGCATCAAAGGTGGTGGTGAGGGTGTGGTTGAGCAGATCGGTAGCTGCAGAAATGTCATGGTGAAAGGATGGCCAAAGGCTGGACAGTTGTAAGAGAGTTTAGAGAGATTTATTTCCAGGTGCGGACACAGAAGGAAGTAGGGTTGGGTGAGGAAAGGGGGATGTGGGTGGAGAGCGATAAAAGGAAGTGGTCAGAAATGGCCTTAGCTGTGATTGACACGATGGGAGTAGCGAGGCCACGAGAGATGGCAAGGTCGAGGGGGTGACCGTGACTATGGGTTGGGGAGTTCACATGGAGGGAGAGACCTAACCCATGCTGTACCTGAAGCCAAAGTATTTAAAAGAACTGTCAGCTCATAACCTGTCTGGCAAAAGTGTCACTTGGAGTAGCCACATCGACCTCAATCAAAATTCTGCATATTAGATTCAAATCGCTTGCACCAACACTTAATTCATTTATTCAGCAAAATGCCTTTACTTCCATCAGACACCAGGTGTCACACAAACCCCAAATTCAACTTACCGGCTGGTGACAGTCTGTATTATACTCCACTCCTGGTC
The DNA here is from genome assembly GCF_052327205.1 of Somniosus microcephalus. Taxonomy (NCBI): domain Eukaryota; kingdom Metazoa; phylum Chordata; class Chondrichthyes; order Squaliformes; family Somniosidae; genus Somniosus; species Somniosus microcephalus. The sequence goes on from NW_028225179.1 coordinate 144,063,228, forward strand.
TTACAGTGAGGAGCTGGACTGTGTCTGTATTACACTCCACTCCTGGTCTTACAGTGAGGAGCTGGACTCAGTCTGTATTACACTCCACTCCTGGTCTTACAGTGAGGAGCTGGACTGTGTCTGTATTACACTCCACTCCTGGTCTTACAGTGAGAAGCTGGACTCAGTCTGTATTACACTCCACTCCTGGTCTTACAGTGAGGAGCTGGAGTCACTCTGTATTATACTCCAGTCCTGGTCTTACAGTGAGGAGCTGGACTGTGTCTATATTACGCTCCACTCCTGGTCTTACAGTGAGGAGCTGGACTCAGTCTGTATTACACTCCACTCCTGGTCTTAAAGTGAGGAGCTGGACTCAGTCTGTATTACACTCCACTCCTGGTCTTAAAGTGAGGAGCTGGACTCAGTCTGTATTACACTCCACTCCTGGTCTCAATGAGGAGCTGGACTCAGTCTGTATTACACTCCACTCCTGGTCTTACAGTGAGGAGCTGGACTGTGTCTGTATTACACTCCACTCCTGGTCTTACAGTGAGGAGCTGGGCTCAGTCTGTATTACACTCCACTCCTGGTCTTACAGTGAGGAGCTGGACTCAGTCTGTATTACACTCCACTCCTGGTCTTACAGTGAGGAGCTGGAGTAACTCTGTATTACAGTCCACTCCTGGTCTTACAGTGAGGAGCTGGAGGCACTCTGTATTACACTCCAGTCCTGATCTCAGTGAGCAACTGGACTCGGTCTTTATACAGTCCACTCCTGGTCTTACAGTGAGGAACTGGACTCAGTCTGTATTATACTTCACTCCTGGTCTTACAGTGAGGAGCTGGACTGTGTCTGTATTACACTCCAGTCCTGGTCTTACAGTGAGGAGCTGGACTGTGTCTGTATTACACTCCACTCCTGGTCTTAAAGTGAGGAGCTGGACGCAGTCTGTATTACACTCCACTCCTGGTCTCAATGAGGAGCTGGACTCAGTCTGTATTACACTCCACTCCTGGTCTTACAGTGAGGAGCTGGACTCAGTCTGTATTACACTCCACTCCTGGTCTTAAAGTGAGGAGCTGGACTCAGTCTGTATTACACTCCACTCCTGGTCTCAATGAGGAGCTGGACTCAGTCTGTATTACACTCCACTCCTGGTCTTACAGTGAGGAGCTGGACTCAGTCTGTATTACACTCCACTCCTGGTCTTACAGTGAGGAGCTGGGCTGTGTCTGTATTACACTCCACTCCTGGTCTTACAGTGAGGAGCTGGACTGTGTCTGTATTACACTCCACTCCTGGTCTTACAGTGAGGAGCTGGACTGTGCCTATATTACACTCCACTCCTGGTCTTACAGTGAGGAGCTGGACTGTGTCTGTATTACACTCCACTCCTGGTCTTACAGTGAGGAGCTGGACTCAGTCTGTATTACACTCCACTCCTGGTCTTACAGTGAGGAGCTGGACTGTGTCTGTATTCCACTCCACTCCTGGTCTTACAGCGAGGAGCTGGATTCAGTCTGTATTACACTCCACTCCTGGTCTTACAGTGAGGAGCTGGACTGTGTCTATATTACACTCCACTCCTGGTCTTACAGTGAGGAGCTGGACTCAGTCTGTATTACACTCCACTCCTGGTCTTACAGTGAGGAGCTGGACTCAGTCTGTATTACACTCCACTCCTGGTCTCAATGAGGAGCTGGACTCAGTCTGTATTACACTCCACTCCTGGCCTTACAGTGAGGAGCTGGACTGTGTCTGTATTAGACTCCAGTCCTGGTCTTACAGTGAGGAGCTGGACTGTGTCTGTATTACACTCCACTCCTGGTCTTACAGTGAGGAGCTGGACTGTGTCTGTATTAAACTCCACTCCTGGTCTTACAGTGAGGAGCTGGACTGTGTCTGTATTACACTCCACTCCTGGTCTTACAGTGAGGAGCTGGACTCAGTCTGTATTACACTCCACTCCTGGTCTTACAGTGAGGAACTGGACTCAGTCTGTATTACACTCCACTCCTGGTCTAAATGAGGAGCTGGAGTCAGTCTGTATTACACGCCACTCCTGGTCTTACAGTGAGGAGCTGGACTCAGTCTGTATTACACTCCACTCCTGGTCTTACAGTGAGGAGCTGGAGTTACTCTGTATTACACTCCACTCCTGATCTCAGTGAGCAACTGGACTCGGTCTGTATTACAGTCCACTCCTGGTCTTACAGTGAGGAACTGGACTCAGTCTGTATTATACTTCACTCCTGGTCTTACAGTGAGGAGCTGGAGTCACTCTGTATTACACTCCAGTCCTGGTCTTACAGTGAGGAGCTGGGCTGTGTCTGTATTACACTCCACTCCTGGTCTTACAGTGAGGAGCGGGAGTCAGTCTGTATTACACTCCACTCCTGGTCTTACAGTGAGCAACTGGACTCAGTCTGTATTATACTCCACTCCTGTTCTTACAGTGAGGAGCTGGACTGTGTCTGTATTACACTCCACTGCTGGTCTTACAGTGAGGAGCGGGAGTCCGTCTATATTACACTCCACTCCTGGTCTTATAGTGAGGAGCTGGACTCAGTCTGTATTACACTCCACTCCTGGTCTTACAGTGAGGAGCTGGACTCAGTCTGTATTACACTCCACTCCTGGTCTTACAGTGAGGAGCTGGACTCAGTCTGTATTACACTCCACTCCTGGTCTTACAGTGAGGAGCGGGAGTCCGTCTATATTACACTCCACTCCTGGTCTTACAGTGAGGAGCGGGAGTCCGTCTATATTACACTCCACTCCTGGTCTTACAGTGAGGAGCTGGACTCAGTCTGTATTACACTCCACTCCTGGTCTTACATTGAGGAGCTGGACTGTGTCTGTATTACACTCCACTCCTGGTCTTACAGTGAGGAGCTGGGCTGTGTCTGTATTACACTCCACTCCTGGTCTTACAGTGAGGAGCTGGACTGTGTCTGTATTACACTCCACTCCTGGTCTTACAGTGAGGAGCTGGGCTGTGTCTGTATTATACTCCACTCCTGGTCTTAAAGTGAGGAGCTGGACTCAGTCTGTATTACACTCCACTCCTGGTCTCAATGAGGAGCTGGACTCAGTCTGTATTACACTCCACTCCTGGTCTTACAGTGAGGAGCTGGACTCAGTCTGTATTACACTCCACTCCTGGTCTTACAGTGAGGAGCTGGGCTGTGTCTGTATTACACTCCACTCCTGGTCTTACAGTGAGGAGCTGGACTGTGTCTGTATTACACTCCACTCCTGGTCTTACAGTGAGGAGCTGGACTGTGCCTATATTACACTCCACTCCTGGTCTTACAGTGAGGAGCTGGACTGTGTCTGTATTACACTCCACTCCTGGTCTTACAGTGAGGAGCTGGACTCAGTCTGTATTACACTCCACTCCTGGTCTTACAGTGAGGAGCTGGACTGTGTCTGTATTCCACTCCACTCCTGGTCTTACAGCGAGGAGCTGGATTCAGTCTGTATTACACTCCACTCCTGGTCTTACAGTGAGGAGCTGGACTGTGTCTATATTACACTCCACTCCTGGTCTTACAGTGAGGAGCTGGACTCAGTCTGTATTACACTCCACTCCTGGTCTTACAGTGAGGAGCTGGACTCAGTCTGTATTACACTCCACTCCTGGTCTCAATGAGGAGCTGGACTCAGTCTGTATTACACTCCACTCCTGGCCTTACAGTGAGGAGCTGGACTGTGTCTGTATTAGACTCCAGTCCTGGTCTTACAGTGAGGAGCTGGACTGTGTCTGTATTACACTCCACTCCTGGTCTTACAGTGAGGAGCTGGACTGTGTCTGTATTAAACTCCACTCCTGGTCTTACAGTGAGGAGCTGGACTGTGTCTGTATTACACTCCACTCCTGGTCTTACAGTGAGGAGCTGGACTCAGTCTGTATTACACTCCACTCCTGGTCTTACAGTGAGGAACTGGACTCAGTCTGTATTACACTCCACTCCTGGTCTAAATGAGGAGCTGGAGTCAGTCTGTATTACACGCCACTCCTGGTCTTACAGTGAGGAGCTGGACTCAGTCTGTATTACACTCCACTCCTGGTCTTACAGTGAGGAGCTGGAGTTACTCTGTATTACACTCCACTCCTGATCTCAGTGAGCAACTGGACTCGGTCTGTATTACAGTCCACTCCTGGTCTTACAGTGAGGAACTGGACTCAGTCTGTATTATACTTCACTCCTGGTCTTACAGTGAGGAGCTGGAGTCACTCTGTATTACACTCCAGTCCTGGTCTTACAGTGAGGAGCTGGGCTGTGTCTGTATTACACTCCACTCCTGGTCTTACAGTGAGGAGCGGGAGTCAGTCTGTATTACACTCCACTCCTGGTCTTACAGTGAGCAACTGGACTCAGTCTGTATTATACTCCACTCCTGTTCTTACAGTGAGGAGCTGGACTGTGTCTGTATTACACTCCACTGCTGGTCTTACAGTGAGGAGCGGGAGTCCGTCTATATTACACTCCACTCCTGGTCTTATAGTGAGGAGCTGGACTCAGTCTGTATTACACTCCACTCCTGGTCTTACAGTGAGGAGCTGGACTCAGTCTGTATTACACTCCACTCCTGGTCTTACAGTGAGGAGCTGGACTCAGTCTGTATTACACTCCACTCCTGGTCTTACAGTGAGGAGCGGGAGTCCGTCTATATTACACTCCACTCCTGGTCTTACAGTGAGGAGCGGGAGTCCGTCTATATTACACTCCACTCCTGGTCTTACAGTGAGGAGCTGGACTCAGTCTGTATTACACTCCACTCCTGGTCTTACATTGAGGAGCTGGACTGTGTCTGTATTACACTCCACTCCTGGTCTTACAGTGAGGAGCTGGGCTGTGTCTGTATTACACTCCACTCCTGGTCTTACAGTGAGGAGCTGGACTGTGTCTGTATTACACTCCACTCCTGGTCTTACAGTGAGGAGCTGGGCTGTGTCTGTATTATACTCCACTCCTGGTCTTACATTGAGGAGCTGGACTGTGTCTGTATTACACTCCACTCCTGGTCTTACAGTGAGGAGCTGGACTCAGTCTGTATTACACTCCACTCCTGGTCTTACAGTGAGGAGCTGGACTGTGTCTGTATTACACTCCACTCCTGGTCTTACAGTGGGGAGCTGGGCTGTGTCTGTATTACACTCCACTCCTGGTCTTGCAGTGAGGAGCTGGACTGTGCCTGTATTACATCTACTCCTGGTCTTACAGTGAGGAGCGGGAGTCAGTCTGTATTACACTCCACTCCTGGTCTTACAGTGAGGAGCGGGAGTCAGTCTGTATTACACTCCACTCCTGGTCTTACAGTGAGGAGCTGGACTGTGTCTGTATCACACTCCACACCTGGTCTTACAGTGAGGCGCTGGGCTGTGTCTGTATTACACTCCACTGCTGGTCTTACAGTGAGGAGCTGGGCTGTGTCTGTATTACACTCCACTCCTGGTCTTACAGTGAGGAGCTGGGCTGTGTCTGTATTACACTCCACTGCTGGTCTTACAGTGAGGAGCTGGACTCAGTCTGTATTACACTCCACTCCTGGTCTTACAGTGAGGAGCTGGATTGTGTCTGTATTACACTCCACTGCTGGTCTTACAGTGAGGAGCTGGGCTGTGTCTGTATTACACTCCACTCCTGGTCTTACAGTGAGGAGCTGGATTGTGTCTGTAATACATCTACTCCTGGTCTTACAGTGAGGAGCGGGAGTCAGTCTGTATTACACTCCACTCCTGGTCTTACAGTGAGCAACTGGACTCAGTCTGTATTACACTCCACTCCTGGTCTTACAGTGAGCAACTGGACTCAGTCTGTATTACACTCCACTCCTGGTCTCAGTGTTGGGCGTCACCATTTGCCTCACAAGTACAGTTAGAATTAGTCTCACTGAATATGGTAATAAATGAGTGCAGCGGCTCCAACAAACACCTGAAGTTATGGGGAGACCAAACGCAGATTGGGTGATCGCTTTGCGGAACACCTCCGTTCAGTCCGTAAGGGGTACCCTGAGCTCCCAGTGGCCTGTCACTTTAATTCACCACTCCATTCCCACTCAGACCTCACCGTCCTCGGCCTCTTGCACTGTTCCACGGAAGCTCAGCGTAAGCTCGAGGGCAGCACGGTGGCATAGTGGTTAGCACTGTTGCCTCACAGCGCCAGGGACCCGGGTTCAAATCCGGCCTCGGGTGACTGTCTGTGTGGAGTTTGCACATTCTCCCCGTGTTTGCGTGGGTTTCCTCCGGGTGCTCCGGTTTCCTCCCACAGTCCAAAGATGTGCAGGTTAGGTTGATTGGCTATGATAAATTGACCCTTAGTGTTAGGGGGATTAAATACGTGGGGTTACAGGGATAGGGTGGGATATGTGTTGGTGTAGGGATTACGGGGATCGGGTGGGATATGTGTCAGTGCAGGCTCGATGGGCCGAAATGGCCTCTATCTGCACTGTGGGGTTTCTGTGAATCTGTGAAAACAGCACCTCATCTTTCGATTAGGCATTTTACAGCCCTCTGGACTCAACATAGAGTTCAACAATTTCAGATCATAACCTCGGCCCCTATCACATATATATTTTTTATCCACACTTTTTGTTTGGCCTTCTGTTCTTCCTCCCACATGGCAGCTGTCCTTCATTCTGCCAGCGCAATTCACACTCCATCTAGAGCCATCCTTTGTTCCTTAACCTGTCCCATTACCACCTCCTCTTGCCTTGAATATCTCTTAATGTCTCTCAATGTCTCTTTAATTCTCCAGCATTCTATCCTATCACAGACCTTCCCTTTTGTTCTTTCATCCCCTCCCCCCTTACCTAGCCACTACACTTGCTTAAAAATCTGTTCCATTTCCTGCTTTTTTCCAGTTCTGACGAAAGGTCTTGACCTGAAACATTAACTCTGTTTCTCTCTTCACAGATGCTGCCTGACCTGCTGAGTGTCTCCAGCATTTTCTGTTTTTATTACATGAAATTCTGTAATAGGCAATCAAAAAGAAAAATTGTAAATGCTTGAAATGTGACATAACATGCTGGTAATTCACAACAGGCCTGTCAGCACCTGACGGGAGGAAGGTCCGGTTAACACTGTTGGGCGTAGACCATTTAGCAGAGGGTGAAATCTGGGCCGACCTTTGAACTTTGGGTTGCCAACCCTGGTTGGATGTATTCGTGCAGGATTCGTCACATGACCTCCAACCTCCTCACGCCCCCCCCTTAATCCCGCCATTGGTCGCCCGACAAGCCAATCCTCACGAAGCACCACCTTCCTCTGGCCAATGGGGAAGTGAGCAGATTCTCTGTTACGCGATTGGATGATTCATGACTCTCAGCCAAATGTCCTGTTTCCTCCCCTCTACAATACTTTAAATCACTAATGAACCAAAGTGTTCATTCAGAAAATTATTCCTGGAGACTCCAGGAACATCCTGGAGGGGTTGGTAAGCCCCTCGTTGAGTTCAACAGCAGTTCCTGACCAATCAGAGCCTTCCCAACATGGACGCTCCGGATTTCCGGCTTTATCCTTTGCGTCCGGGTCATTTTGTAAGAGGTTCTTAAAGAAGCTGTCTGGTCTGATTTCAGGCTGCAGAAGGAGGTGAGGTTGGCGCAGAAGATGGCCTATGAAGGGATCAAGCAGCCTCTGCCCCAGGTAAGCCCCTCAAGCAGCAATGTGTCCAACAAGGGAAGCTGGGGAGGAAATGGAGCAAGACAGAACAATGAAAAATAATGGAATCTCTCTGCCTGTTAACACTGGTCAAAAAAAAATTAAAGGCCTGTTAGATCCGTGATTCTGAGAGTATGATGTTTTCAAATAACTACACGGATGCTGTAACTTAACAATCAACAGGTGTTTACTGTAGTCTCAAGACTGGGGGTACAGAGGCATGCTCAAGGCTTATATACAGGTGTGGTCACTGCCGGTACTACAGTATACAGGAGCTGTAAAAGTAGTTCTCTCTTAAAGGTACATACACTACAATTCCTCCCCTTTTAGATTAGCAGTACCCATAATATTCAAATAACAATTAACACTTTAACATGCACATTAAACAAAAATAGTCCATTTATAGATTCAGTCTTTGGGGCGGCTTCCTGATCCTTTCTGGATAGCGCCTTTCCTGAGGTTCTTGTTCTTGGTGCGGAGGTGATTCTGGCCCCTTTTTGTCGGTTAGTTCATCAGTTTCCACTGCTACTGGTTCTGAGGTAGATGCTACCGGTATGTCGGGTTCATCCCCAGGAACTCGAGACATGGGGTTGACTCGTTCATGTGACGCTAAGATCTGATCGACGTGGCATCTCACAATGTTCTCCCCGACATCCACTGTGTACATTAATGGCCCCTGCCTTGTGCATATCGTTCCGGGTTGCCATTTCTCTGTTCGGTAGTCACGGGCCAAGACTGGTTGTCCTACATTGAAGCTCCTTGTCGGCTTCTCATTAATGTGCTGGAATTGTTTATCCTCAACATTTCTTCGCACATTTGGTCTGAGCAAATCCAGACGAGATCTCAACCTTCGGTTAAAGAACATCATGGCCGGGGTCTGGTTGGTAACTGCATGTGTCGCATTTCTGTAGGCTAACAGGAAATTGTCCACCTTATGCTGTAGTGGAATTTCATCATCGCACATGGCCTTTATCGCCTTTTTAAAGGTTTGTACGAACCTCTCAGCGAATCCATTTGTGGCTGGATGATACGGGGCGGATGTGTAATGCCTTACCCCATTCTTTCTCATAAATTTCCGAAACTCTTCGGACACAAACTGTGGTCCATTATCAGAGCAAATCTGCTCTGGCAAGCCGTTCCTGGCAAATATGGTCCGTAGGACTGCAATCGTTTTCTCTGTAGTGGTTGAGGACATTTTGATCACCTCAGGCCATTTCGAGTGAGCATCCACTGCTATTAAGAACATTGAGTCCATGAATGGACCAGCAAAATCAATATGCACCCTTATTTTTCCTTTGGGGTAGACTTTTTGCCCCGTGTACGTCTTCAAGACAATCTCTGTAGCTTTCAAGGGTATGTGTGAAAATAGCCGCTTGTAGTCCCTTTGGTTTATGACTGTTAGGGCTGATCCTGTGTCCAATTCCATTTTCACTTGGACTCCGTCTATCTTGAGTGTGACCCAGATAGTCTGGTGATCCTCCATTTTGGTTACCTTATGTAGTTTCAGACAGCCCAACTCCTTGCTTCCGGAGCCTGTATCACTTTTCTGTTCGTCTGAACTACTGTCCATCACCTTATGTACCTTTTTGTACTCCTCCTGTGGAGATTTCTTGCTGTTGGTTTTCTTCCCTGACCTGCAGACTCTTGCTATGTGTCCTGCTTTTCCACACTGTCTGCACACTTGGTCCTTGAACCAACAATCCTTCTGGTCATGTGTTGTTCTGCCGCAGCGATAACACTTCCCTGCTCCATATGACATTTCATTGGTGCCATATTCTTGCGGTCTCCGTTGTATCTCTGCAGCGCCCCTTGCGGCTGCTTCATGTGATACTGCCATGCTGAAAGCCTTGTCCAGCGTAAGATCCTTTTCTGATAGAAGCCGTTTCTGGGTTCCTTCACTTTGAAGCCCACACACAAACTTGTCCCTTAACGTATCTGCTAGTCCCACTCCAAACTGGCAGTGTTTCGATAGCTTGTGCAGTTCCGTTAAGTACTCAGCATTACTTTCGTCTTTATGCTGGTTCCGTTTGTGGAACTTAAATCTTTCTGCTATCAGCAGCGGTGTGGGGTTTAAGTGGTCCTGTAGGATTTCTACTATGCTTCCGAAATTCTTATCCACGGGCTTCTCTGGGGTTATTAGGTTTCGCAGTAAGCCATAAGTTTTTGCACCCATGGAATTTAACAAAACCAGTGCTTTCCTAGCATCTGGCACTTCATTCGCCCTGCAGTACACCTCAATGCGTTCCACATATGTCGCCCAATCTTCGATTTCATTGTCGAACGCAGAGATACTGCCACTCTTCGGCATCCCTGGGTGTGATTTAACTGTCAAAAATGGCGTCTCCCGCGCTCTCCCTTCTTCTCCGCTGGCACAAAATGGCGTCTCCCGCGCTTTCCTTTCTTCCCGTGCTCGCCCTTCTTCTCCGCTGCGGCTCCTAAAAATGGCGTCTCCCACGCTCTCCCTTCTTCTCCGCGGCTCAATGGCGTCTCCCGCGCTCTCCCTTCTTCTCCCCGCGGACGCTGTTCAGCCCTTGAGCCCTGGCTGTGCTCTGCGCCGTCTCCTGTGCGCCTTTCCCGTTTCCGCCGCTCGGTCCTGAACCCGGCTGCTGCTTTACCCTCTCTCTCTCTCTGTTTTTGTTTTTCCTCGACGCCGCTCGGTTTTCAACTCCCGGCTGCGCCCTGTGCGCTTCACCCTCTCTCTTACCCGTCGACGCTGCTCGGCTTTTTCTCTGCCGTCGGTCGGCTCCAGCCGCCGCTGTCCGGGAAGAGTCTGCACTGTACCTGTTGTCAGTCTGTTGCTGGATCGTCGTGGCTGGGGAACCAAGCCCGGCTCTCAACAGCCTCCCCTGCGGTGTTCACTCTCTGCCGGATGACTGGGCGGTTGCTCGTGGTCGACGCCCGTGCTTCTGACCTCGACTTTCTTCCACTGCCCTCCCGGAGCGAATCCTTGAAGGGAAATGCAGAGTTGCAGGTAGATTCGAATTGACACTCGTCGCCACTGTTAGATCCGTGATTCTGAGAGTATGATATTTTCAAATAACTACACGGATGCTGTAACTTAACAATCAACAGGTGTTTACTGGAGTAGGGTAGTCTCAAGACTGGGGGTACAGAGGCATGCTCAAGGCTTATATACAAGTGTGGTCACTGCCGGTACTACAGTATACAGGAGCTGTAAAAGTAGTTCTCTCTTAAAGGTACATACACTACAAGGCCAGCCTCAGTCAATGGTCAGCCGCAAGTTAGGCGTCAGCTGTGGTTCAGTGGGTAGTTCTCTCACCTCTGAGTCAGATAGGTCATGTGTTCAAGTCCTACACCAGGGACTTGAGCCCATAATCCAGGCTGACACTCCCAGTGCAGTACTGAGGGAGCGCTGCACTGTCAGAGGTGCCGTCTTTCGGATGAGACGTTAAACCGAGGCCTCGTCTGCTCTCTCAGGTGGATGTAAAAGATCCCCAGATTCGAAGAAGAGCAGGGGAGTTCTCCTCGGTATCCTGCCCAACATTTATCTCTCCACCAACATCACTAAAACAGATTATGTGGTCATTTATCTCCTTGCTGTTTGTGGGAACTTGCTGTGCGCAAATTGGCTGCCGTGTTTCCTATATTACCAAAGTGTCCACACTTCAAAAGTACTTAATTGTCTGTAAAGTGCTTTGGGACGTCCTGAGGTCATGAAAGGTGCCATATAAATGCAAGTCTTTCTTGTACATTTTTGTCATTAATTCTGAAAGTACTAGCAGATCTCCCAAGGTGTTGATCGTGATGAGCCAGTGAAATAAAAGACTTGCATTTATATGGCACCTTTCACGACCTCAGGACATCCCAAAGCGCTTTGCAGTTAATGAAGTACTTTTCAAGTGTAGTCACTGTTGTAATGTAGGAAAAGCAAGATGTGGCAGGATGTGCTGCTGATAGCGACTGGTCACAGCGTTACGGATATGCTAAAGCATGACATCTGAACCTTGGTGAGACCACACCTTGAGTATTGTGTGCAGTTTTGGTTGCCTTATCTGGCGAAGGATGTTCTTGCCATGGAAGGAGTTCAGCGAAGATTCATCAGGCTGATACCTGGGATGGAAGGAATGACGTATGAGGAGAGATTGGGTCGATTGGGCTTATACTCACTGGAGTTTAGAAGAATGAGAGGGGATCTCATTGAAACTTATAAAATTCTAACAGGACTAGACAGACTTGATGCAGGAAGGATGTTCCTGATGGTCGGGGAGTCCAGAACCAGGGGTCACAGTCTAAGGATAAGGGGTAAGCCATTTAGGACAGAGATGAGGAGGAATTTCTTCACCCAGAGAGTGGTGAACCTGTGGAATTCTCTACCACAGAAGGCAGTAGAGGCCAATTCATTAAATATATTCAAGATGGAGTTAGATATATTTCTTAAGGCTATAGGGATCAAGGGGTATGGGGAGAAAGCAGGGACCAGGTACTGAATTTGGATGATCAGCCATGATCTCATTAAATGGCGGAGCTGGCTCGAGGGGCCGAATGGCCTACTCCTGCTCCTATCTTCTATGTTTCCAGGACAGGAAGTGAGTGTGACGCTTACAGGAAGTGCAGTGCTGTATGGAAAACATTTTAAATGGAGAGATAAAGGAGGTAAAATTCTACTTTGGTGACTGGGGCAAAACAGATGGTAGCGGATCGGCCGTGCGTTATACACCCCGCCCCGATTGTCCCTCCGATGTCTACATTCGCCCAGCTGAAGTCGAATTTCACCCCAAAAGAATGGTTCCTGAGTACTTTTTTGAAACAGTGCTGTGACTTTTCCGCAAAAAGTCCAGATGGTGAACTTAGGGTCCCTGCTGGTAAATGCACTACGCAGTTAGTGTGGAACTAAGTCATTCTCACCAGGGTGAAGCGGCCCCAGTAGGATGCATAGACAGCCGCCGTCTTGCTCTGAATTCAGAAAGTCTAAAGAGAACTTGCATTTATATTTAGCGCCTTACATTGACCTTAGGATGTATGTCCCAATGGGCTTTACAGCCAATGAAGTACTTTTTGAGGTGGTCGCTGTTGTAATGGAGGCGACGTGGCAGCCAAAATCCACAAACAGCAATGAGATAAATGACCAGATCATCAGTGTTAGTGACATTTGGTTGAGGGATAAATATTGGCCAGGACATCGGGGATAACTCCCCTGCTCCTCTTTGAAATAGTGCCTTGGGATCATTTACATCCAGCTGAGAGGGCAGACGGGGCCTCGGTTTAACATCTCGTCCAAAACACGGCACCTCTGACAGTGCAGCACTGCACTGGGAGTGTCAGCCTAACATTTTGTGCTCAAGTCTTTGGAGTGGGGACTTGAACCCACAACCTTTGGACTATCTAGAGGCAACTGTGCTACCCACTGAGCCACAGCTGACACTTCAGTATTTAGCTTCCCTCCCATCCCACACAAATACAAGCCAGGGGTGCAGTCTTTCACATGGTTGGCTCATACTGTGCTTCTACAGCCAGAATGGAAGCCTGCATTGGAATAGGTAATGGATTAAAAAAAACATTCTTCCTGTTAACAATACAAAGGAAGAAAGCAGCAAATAGGGAAACCCCACCCCCCCAGCCTCTCATTAACATCTAAATGAGGCCCAGCCATTGCAATCTACCAGCACCATTGTCCTGTGCCTGGGACCGGCAGGGATGGGTCGAGGGTTTAGAGGTGCTTTTACTTTTGACACGCCGGCAGTTGGCATCGCAGGAGAGCGATGTCGGAGGTCACTCTGCTAAAACTGGTGCCTTTATTCCAACCTTCAAACTGCGGGGGCACAGAAAGAAAGACTTACATTTATACAGCACTTTTCACAACTTCAGGATGTCGAAGAGCGCAATGAAGTGTCATATATTAGTACACTGGTGGGGGGCAATGTTCCCTGTCTATTTTTTGGCGCGGGGTCCATTCAAGTGTTCGCGCAGGCGCGGTTTCTTCCACTGAAAAGCCGGTGAGCGGCCTGCGCGGGACCGACGGCACAGCTTAGCGGGAACGTTGTTGGTGCCGTTGTATTATATGTTAGTACACATGCAGGGATAAACTTGAGCTCATCCAAAACTCAGATGCCCGTCTCCTAACTCACACCAAGTCCCGTTCAACCACACCCCTGTGCTCACTGCCCCGTCTCCTAACTCACACCAAGTCCCGTTCAACCACCACCCCTGTGCTCGCTGCCCCGTCTCCTAACTCACACCAAGTCCCGTTCAACCACCACCCCTGTGCTCGCTGCCCCGTCTCCTAACTCACACCAAGTCCCGTTCAACCACCACCCCTGTGCTCGCTGCCCCGTCTCCTAACTCACACCAAGTCCCGTTCAACCACCACCCCCTGTGCTCACTGCCCCGTCTCCTAACTCACACCAAGTCCCGTTCAACCACCACCCCCTGTGCTCACTGCCCCGTCTCCTAACTCACACCAAGTCCCGTTCAACCACCACCCCTGTGCTCACTGCCCCGTCTCCTAACTCACACCAAGTCCCGTTCAACCACCACCCCCTGTGCTCACTGCCCCGTCTCCTAACTCACACCAAGTCCCGTTCAACCACCACCCCCTGTGCTCACTGCCCCGTCTCCTAACTCACACCAAGTCCCGTTCAACCACCACCCCCTGTGCTCACTGCCCCGTGTCCTAACTCACACCAAGTCCCGTTCAAACACCACCCCCTGTGCTCACTGCCCCGTCTCCTAACTCACACCAAGTCCCGTTCAACCACCACCCCTGTGCTCGCTGCCCCATCTCCTAACTCACACCAAGTCCCGTTCAACCACCACCCCCTGTGCTCACTGCCCCGTCTCCTAACTCACACCAAGTCCCGTTCAACCACCACCCCTGTGCTCACTGCCCTGTCTCCTAACTCACACCAAGTCCCGTTCAACCACCACCCCCTGTGCTCACTGCCCCGTCTCCTAACTCACACCAAGTCCCGTTCAACCACCACCCCCTGTGCTCACTGCCCCGTCTCCTAACTCACACCAAGTCCCGTTCAACCACCACCCCTGTGCTCGCTGCCCCGTCTCCTAACTCACACCAAGTCCCGTTCAACCACCACCCCCTGTGCTCGCTGCCCCGTCTCCTAACTCACACCAAGTCCCGTTCAACCACCACCCCCTGTGCTCGCTGCCCCGTCTCCTAACTCACACCAAGTCCCGTTCAACCACCACCCCTGTGCTCGCTGCCCCGTCTCCTAACTCACACCAAGTCCCGTTCAACCACCACCCCCTGTGCTCGCTGCCCCATCTCCTAACTCACACCAAGTCCCGTTCAACCACCACCCCTGTGCTCGCTGACTTATATTGACTCCCGGTCCAGCAACGCCTCAATTTTAAAATGCTCCTCCTCATGTTCAAATCCCTCCATGGCCTCGCCCCTCCCTATCTCTGTAACCTCCTCCAGCCCCATAACCCTCCAAGATCTCTGCGTCCTCCAATTCTGGTCTCTTGAGCCCTGATTTTAACCGCTCCACCATTGGTGGCCGTGCCTTCAGTTGCCTAGACACAAAGTTCTGGAATTCCCTCCCTAAACCTCTCCGCCTCTCTTTCCTCCTTAACACCTACCTCTTTGACCAAGCTTTTGGCCACTCGGTGTCAAATGTTTTTTGATAATCACTCCTGTGAAGCACCTTGGGACATTTTACTACATTAAAGACGCTATATAAATGCAATTTGTTGTTGGGATGTATTATATGTTAGTACACAGGAGGGGGGAGTGTTAGTCTAGATTATGTGCTTAAGTCTCATGGGACTTGAACCCATGACCTCCTGACTCTGAGGCAAGAGAGATACCACTGAGCCACGGAGATATGGAAACAGTAAGTTTTTTCACATCTAACATGGTCAGACCTCAGACGCGGTAACACAGGATGGACAATATGGAAAGAACGAGGCCCCTGTCTCAGCTCATGTCTCCCTCCTTTCTTCCTCAGCCCATTGACGGGAAGATAGCCAAGAAGCTCCAGAGACACCACTACCAGCACCAGAAGAAAGTTATACAGGCCATGGAGGAGTGAGTACTCCCACCTTTTCATGTATTTTTCACTTTAAATAAGAACGTTGGGTTTTTTTTTTCCCACTCAGGCTCCTTCCCACATGACCTGTGGGTTAGAGCGTGCAGACCGGACCTCCTCGCAGGCCTCTGCTCCGAACGTGCCACTGGGAGGTGCATCTTTGATGTTCCTCCCTGCAATGTGTTCGTCTCAGCTCAGCGCCTTTCCACAGCACTGGGCCTGAGATAGGGAACTCAGCGAAAGGGATTTCAACTCCAGGTGTTCAAGGTCCAGTGTGTTCCAACACTATGGTGCCTTCGAAAAATTGCTCACGCCATTGAATAGTTCCTGAGCTAGGAGTCCACGGCCACTGCCTAGGGCCTAAAAAAGAAAGAAAGACTTACATTTATATAGCGCCTTTCATCACCACTGGACGTCTCAAAGCGCTTTACAGCCAATTAAGTACTATTTGGAGTGTAGTTACTGTTGTAATGTGGGAAACGTGGCAGCCAATTTGCGCACAGCAAGCTCCCACAGACAGCAATGTGATAATGACCAGATAATCTGTTTTTGTTATGTTGATTGAGGGATAAATATTGGCCCAGGACTCTGGGGATAACTCCCCTGCTCTTCTTCGAAATAGCGGCTGTGGGATCTTTTACGTCCACCGGAGAGGGCAGACGGGGCCTCGGTTTAACGTCTCATCCGAAAGACGGCACCTCCGACAGTGCAGCACTCCCTAAGCTCTGGAATTCCCTCCCTAAACCTCTCTGCCTCTCTCTCCTCCTTTAAGACGCTCCTTAAAACCTACCTCTTTGACCAAGCTTTTGGGTCACCTGCCGTAATTTCTCTTGACGTGGCTCGGTTTCCAGTTTTGTTTGATAATCGCTCCTGCAAACGCCTTGGGGACGTTTTACTACGTTAAAGGCGCTATATAAATACAAGTTGTTGTTGTTGTTTGTGTCCAGATACTCACACCCCACCCCGTGGAGGTGGCTGGGGATCTTTGCTATGTCCCAGGCGATATATAACGTGCAAACTGGTGCTGCAGACTTTCCACTGAGGGTGGTCAGACCCCGCTCAGGAGCAGGAACGCTGGCTGGCTTTCCGTTCCCCTCAATCAGAAGGTCTGAGGCCAGTCATAGTGTCCCTGCTCCCACTCCAGTTGAAAACAGCTGACTCCTTAATGACTGGGGACCAGACCTGCCCAGTGATACTGTTTCCTTAGGGCAAAGACTAGGGTCGCCAACTCTGATTGGACGCGTCCCTGGAGCTTTCATCACATGACCTCCCGCCGCCAATGCCCCGTCAAGCAGCCATTTTTCCCACCCCATCTCTGATTTTTCTAAACTAATAAAACAAGTGTTCAAAGAAAATGGGGTTGAAGCCCCTATAGTCGCTCGCATGAGATTAATGTCCTGGGCCAATATTTATCCCTTAACCAACATCTCTAAAAAAGATTATCAGGTCATTATCACATTGCTGATTGTTGGAGCTTGCTGTGTGCAGATTGGCTGCCACGTTTCATAAGAACATTCGAAATAAGAGCAGGAGTCGGCCATTTGGCCCTTCGAGCCTGCTCCGCCATTCAGTAGATCATGGCTGATCTTCTACCGCATCTCCACTTTCCTGCACTATCCCCGTATCCCTTGATTCCCTTAATATTCAAAAGCCTATCGATCTCTGTCTTGAATATACTCAACAACTGAGTCTCCATGGCCCTCTGGGGTAGAGAATTCCAAAGATTCACCACCCTCTAAGTGAAGAAATTTCTCCTCATCTCAGTCCTGAATGGCCGACCCCTTATTCTGAGACTGTGACCCCTGGTTCTAGACTACCCAGCCAGGGGAAACATCCTCCCTGCATCTATCTTGTCAAGCCCTGTAAGAATTTTGTATGTTTCAATGAGATCACCTCTCATTCTTCTAAACTCTAGAGAATACAGGCCTAGTCTACTCAATCTGTCCTCATAGGACAATCCCCCCATCCCAAGAATTAGTCTATATTACTGTGTGGAGTTTGCACATTCTCCCCGTGTTTGCGTGGGTTTCCGCCGGGTGCTCCGGTTTCCTCCCACAGTCCAAAGATGTGCGGGTTAGGTTGATTGGCTATGATAAATTGACCCTTAGTGTTAGGGGGATTAAATACGTGGGGTTACGGGGATAGGGTGGGATATGTGTTGGTGTAGGGGTTACGGGGATCGGGTGGGATATGTGTTGGTGCAGGCTCGATGGGCTGAAATGGCCTCTATCTGCACTGTGGGGTTTCTGTGATTCTGTGATTCTGTGATTACAACAACGACTACACTTCAAAAAGTGCTTCATTGGCTGTAAAGTGCTCTGGGGCGCCCTGAGGTGGTGAAAGGCGCTATATAAATGCAAGTTCTTTCTTTCTTCATTCCTGGAGACTCCAGGACCATTCTAGAGGGTCAGCAACCCCAGCAAAGGCAACGAATCCTTTGTTTTTCTGGCTTCACACGAGCCGAAGATGTCAGGGAATTCCAGCACAGGCTGCTTCCCCGCAGTCTGCTGGCAAATCCCGGTCGGAGACGCTGACTTGCCTCACTCGCTGACTGGGACTGCTGTCTTTTCTCGACCCCAGGGGTAATTCCGAGCCCCGGATGAAGCAGATGCCCACAGACTCCGAGACAGAGAATGAAAACGGGGAATACACCGTCTACGAGTGCCCTGGTCTGGCCCCGGTAAGTCATTTCCGGCATGAAATATTCTTTCTTTCTCATCCTCTATTTTATTCCATGCAAGCATAGAACTCCACAGTATTTACAGCACAGAAACAGGCCATTCGGACCAACAGGTCCATTGCCGGTGTTTATGCTCCACACCAGCCTCCTCCCACCCATCTTCATCTCACCCTATCAGCACATCCTACTATTACTTTCTCTCTCATGTGCTTATCCAGTTTCCCCTAAAATGCATCTATACTAGTCGCCTCAGCTACTCCCTATGATATGAGTTCCACATTCTCACCGCTCTCTGAGCAAAGACGTTTTTTCCTGAACTATAAACAGAAAATGCTGGAGACACTCAGCAGGCCAGGCAACATCTGTGAAGAGAGAAACAGAGTTAACGTTTCAGGTTGATGATCTTTTGTCAGAACTGGCAAAAAGCAGGAAAAAAGTTTTTCCTGAATTCCCTTTTGGATTTATTAGTGACTATCTTATATGATGGCCCCTAGTTTTGGACTCCTTCACAAGTGGAACCATCTTCTCTATGTCAAACCCTTCCTAATGTTAAAGACCTCTATCAGGTCACCTCTCAATTTTCCCTTTTCTAGAGAAAAGAGCCCCAGCCTGTTCAGTCTTTGCTGAAAGGTACAACCTCTCAGTTCTGGTATCATCCTTATGAATCTTTTTTGCTCCTCATGCATCTTGTGTGCCTCTGTATCCTTTTTGTAATATGGAGACCAAAACTGTTCACAGTACTGTACTCCAAGTGTGGTCTAACCAAGGTTTGTGACAAGTTTAATACAACTCCCTGCTTTTCAATTCTATTCCTCTAGAAATAAACCCTCGTGCTTGGTTTACATTTTTTACAGCTTTGTTAACTTGTGTTGTTACTTTGAATGATTTGTGAATCTGTACCCCTTGATCCTGTTGCTCCGCTTCCCCATTTAGACTCTTGTATTACAAGATGTTGTGGCTTCCTTATTGCTCGTACCAAAATGCACACTTATCGATATTTAAATTCATTTGCCAGTTACACACCCATTCTGCAAGTTTATCAACGTCTTTATTTCTGCCATGGATTTTCCTTTACTCGTCCTCTATTTTATTCCATGCATGGGGTGTGGGCGTCGCTGGCAAGGCCAGCATTTATTGCTCATCCCTAATTGTCCTTGAGAAGGTGGTGGTGAGCCGCCTTCTTTGTACAACTGAATGGCTTGCTTGGTCATTTCAGAGGGCAGTTAAGAGCCTGGAGTCACATATAGGCCAGACCAGGTAAGGGCAGCAGATTTCTTTCCCTAAAGGACATTAGTGAACCAGATGGGTTTTTACAACAATCTGGTAGTTTCATTACTGATACTAGCTTTTTATTCCAGATTTATTTAATTAACTGAATTTAAACAAGAGCAGAAATAACAACAGAAAATGCTGGAAAAACTCAGCAGGCCGGGCAACATCCGTGGAGAGAAAATAGAGTCAACGTTTCGGGGCAAACCCTTTGTCGAGACTGGAAAGGCACAGGAAATGAAATAGATAAGAGGCCAGGCTGGGAGAGAACAAAAGAGAAATGAAGAGACATTAAGAGGTATTCAAAACGAGACGAGATGGTGATAGGACTATCACCATCTCGTCTCGTTTTGAACTATCACCATCTCGTCTCGTTTTGAATCTCCACTAGTCCTATCACCATCTCGTTTCGTTTTGAATACCTCTTAATGTCTCTTCATTTCTCTTTTGTTCTCTCCCAGCCTGGCCTCTTAATCTATTTCATTTCCTGTGCCTTTCCAGTCTTGACAAAGGGTTTGCCCCGAAACGTTGACTCTATTTTCTCTCCACGGATGTTGCCCGGCCTGCTGAGTTTTTCCAGCATTTTCTGTTGTTATTTCAGATTTCCAGCATCCGCAGTATTTTGCTATTAAACAAGAGCAGGCCAGAGGCTGGGAATTCTGCGGCGAGTGTCTCACCTCCTGACTCCCTAAAGCCTTTCCACCATCTACAAGGCACAAGTCAGGAGTGTGATGGAATACTCTCCACTTGCCTGGATGAGTGCAGCTCCAACAACACTCAAGAAGCTCGACACCATCCAGGACAAAGCAGCCCGCTTGATTGGCACCCCATCCACCCCCTTCAACATTCACTCCCTCCACCACTGGCGTACTGTGGCTGCAGTGTGTACCATCTACAAGATGCACTGCAGCAACTCGCCAAGGCTTCTTCAGCAGCACCTCCCAAATCCGTGACCTCTTCCACCTAGAAGGACAAGGACAGCAGGCGCATGGGAACACCACCACCTCCAAGTTCTCCTCCAAGTCACACACCATCCTGACTTGGAAGTATATCGCCGATCCTTCATCGTCGCTGGGTCAAAATCCTGGAACTCCCTACCTAACAGCACTGTGGGAGCACCTTCACCACACGGACTGCAGCGGTTCAAGAAGGTGACTCACCACCACCACCACCTTCTCAAGGGCAATTAGGGATGGGCAATAAATGCTGGCATTGCCAGCGATGCCCACATCCCATAAACAAATAAACCCCCAGCTGTTGTGGTGAGATTTGAGCGCATGTTTCATATGAATCATTAGTCCATGCTTTTGGATTACTAGTCCAGTAACATAACCATTGTGCTACCGTTCCCCTCTCTCTCTCCACTCTTACTAACACATTTATTAACCTATTGAAGCAGTTCCACAGATGTACCACTGAGCTAAATACACCACCTGACAAAGTAATGAGCCATACGGACCAGGCTGGATCCTCAGTCTCTGCTTAGTTACATGGAATTTACAGCACAGAAACAGGCCATTCGGCCCAACTGGTCCATGCTCCACCCGAGCCTCCTGCCCACCCTACTTCACCTGACCTTGATCTCAGCTGGGGTGACCACATTGGGGAGACAATTTACCCAGGGTTTCCCACTCCCGATCACTAGCCAGTTACGCCCCCGCCAACCCGATGGAAAACTCACATTTGCAGGACAGGATTGGGCTGGGCTGTGATCCGCCTCCCTACCACTCTCTCCTTCTTTACAACGCTCCTTAAAACCTACCTCTTTGACCAAGCTTTTGGTCGTTTGTCCAGAATATCTCCTCATGTGGCTCGGTGTCAAATTTTGTTTTATAACGGTCCTGTGAATCGCCTTGGGGACGTTTTACTACGTTAAAGGCGCTACATAAATACAAGTTGTTGTTATTTGTGTTCTGTTTACCTCACTGACTGGTTGTAACCTTCTGTTTCTAATCCAGACAGGAGAGATGGAAGTTCACAACCCGCTGTTCGATAGCACGATCCTCCGAGGCGGCTCACCCGACAAGTAGGACTAGGACCGCGCCCCGCCAAGCCCACCCTGAGCACATGAAGAGGGAGTCAGTCGACGGCAGAGCTCTTTCTCTGCTTTCTTCTTTGGACCGCGGTCAAGTGATGCAATGCCGCTATTGAGGGGTGAATCTCCTCGGGGATCCTCCCGCTCCCCTGCCGGTCGACGGAAAACCCCGTTCACGTGTGTTAAGTTACCGCAGTGGAGCGGGCAGGGCCCTCAGGAAATTCACCCTCGCGGTTAATTCGAATTCTTAGAGCTCCCCCAGTGGCTGAAGTAGGTAATTGCACTGTCAGGTGCCGCACTGAGCCACGTGGATCTGGGATGCTCCCAGGTTCAATCCCTAGTTTGCGCTGAGTGAAACCGATCGCGACTCGGTGAACAGTGGTGGTGATCAGGATGCTGGAATCGACCACAGTGTCCCTGCCTTTGGGAGGAGGAAGCCATCCCGGGTTCCTGCTCCTAATCACCATCCAGGAACACTTGTTGGTAAGTGTGAATGTGTGGACCTCAGATGAGGAAGGACTAGGCATGGCTGAGATGCCACCCATCTACCACCTAAGCTCACCTGTGAAGATTTATCTCTTGGTGAATGTACTAGAGGGTCTCCAGTAGCCCATCAAGAATTAGAAGCCGTCATGAGAGGCAGACTCTTATAATGAAATATCTTTCAAAAAAAATAAACCAGGGAAAGAAATTCCAAATCAAACCAAATCTTTAAACAACCAATGGTCACTCTGACCGTCTGTCCAAGACTACTCCAATGTTCACTCCAACCATGGCTCCATTCTCCAATCCAACTTCAGTAGCTCCTCCAACAGCTCGGGTGGCCAACTCTGGTTGGATGTATCCCTGGAGGTTTCATCACGTGACCTTTCACCTCCAACCGGCTCGCCCAATCAAACAGCTGTTGCCCCGATCCGCCCCGCCACCACCCACCGCCACCTCATCTCCAATAGTTTTACAACCGATAAGTAAAAATGTTCAAAGAATTTTATTTTACAAACGTTCTTTTAAAGCCCCCCCCCCCCATCATTTTTCTGCTGGGTGTTGCTGCGGGAGACTCCAGGATAATCCTGGAGGGTTGGCGACCCTTCCCGACCGCAGCAGAGAGGGACGGACGTTAAGGGATGGGCATGCGTTAACAATAAAACTCAGATTATCTTTCCGACGTTGCAGTGATTGTCTTCAGTGCCCTTGGGTTGCCTGCATGGCCACCTGCTTGTTTCGGAGGCCAGCTGTATTGACATCTGGCGTTGGACCTTCTCTGATGTCGGGCAGCGATCGGCTCACTCCAGCAACGGCAAAAAACAGGTTAAAAAAAACCACATGCACCTAATTATGTGAAGAGACTGGAGAAGCTGGGGTTGTTCTCCTAAGAGCAGAGACGGTTAAGGGGAGATTTAATAGAGGTGTTCAGAGTTATGAGGGGTTTTGGTAGAGCTGATTAGGGAAAAACTGTTTCCACTCTAACAAAGAGCCGGCATCGACAAGATGGGCCGAATGGCCTCCTTCTGTGCTGTATCATTCTATAATTCTATTAAAAAGAAGAAAGGCACATTTCTACAGCACCTTTCACAACCTCAGGATGTCCCAAAGCGCTTTACAGCCAATGAAGTACAGGGCCTTGGTGAGACCACACCTTGAGTATTGTGTGCAGTTTTGGTCGCCTTATCTGAGGAAGGATGTTCTTGCCATGGAGGGAGTGCAGCGAAGATTCACCAGACTGATACCTGGGATGGCAGGAATGACGTATGAGGAGAGATTGGGTCGATTAGGCTTATATTCGTTAGAGTTTAGAAGAATGAGAGGGGATCTCATTGAAACTTATAAAATTCTAACAGGCCTGGACAGACTAGATGCAGGAAGGATGTTCCCGATGGCGGGGGAGTCCAGAACCAGGGGTCACAGTCTAAGGATAAGGGGTAAGCCATTTAGGACAGAGATGAGGAGGAATTTCTTCACCCAGAGAGTGGTGAACCTGTGGAATTCTCTACCAAAGAAGGCAGTAGAGGCCAATTCATTAAATATATTCAAGAAGGAGTTAGATATATTTCTTAAGGCTAAAGGGATCAAGGGATATGGGGAGAAGGCAGGGACAGGGTACTGAATTTGGATGATCAGCCATGATCTCATTGAATGGCGGAGCAGGCTCGAGGGGCCGAATGGCCTACTCCTGCTCCTATCGTCTATGTTTCTAAGTACTTTTTGAGTCACTGTTGTAATGTGGGAAACGCGGCAGCCAATTTGCGCACAGCAAGCTCCCACAAACAGCACTGTGATGATGACCCGATAATACCCCACGCCCCTGGCACAAAGCGAGCGGTATAACAGAAATTCGTCGGCAGTGCGGCTGCAATGTTCCTGTGAGCCGTCCACCAGTGGATCGGGGCCTCAGAAAATTCCACCCGCCATCTTGAGGTGGTAACCCTTGTCACTGCTGGTGTCATCTATGTTACATAGTATTGCACAGTATTTACAGCACAGACACAGGCCGTTCGACGCAACTGATCCACGCCGGTGTTTATGCTCCACCTGAGCCTCCTCCCACCCTACTTCATCTCACCCTATCAGCACATCCTTCGAATAATTTATTAACTCACTAATATATCCTTCCATTCCTTTTTCCCTCATACAATACTGAAAACGGGCATCGATAGAACAAAACTAGGGGTTAAAAGGAAGTGGAGTCTTCCGAATCTTTCCATTGCCAAAGGCCTCGTAATAATGAAATGTTTGAGAGCATCAAAGTTGGGATAGGAAGCAGAACGAAGGCGAGACAGTTGGGAAGGATGGGTCCAAGTGCTCTCCTTTGTCTCTGTGCACTTGTTAATTACTGTTAAGTTCTTGGTAGGACAGAGGAGAAAGGTCGAGAGGCTCTCTGTTTAATCAGAGGCAGAGCCTCATTGTCTCTTTGAAGGTGTTTCTCATCTTATCTGATGCACAACATCAAGAGCTGCCAATCACCCCTCTTTCTCTCAGCTCTTGACTTGATGCCTGCATGACAATGGCAAATCTAGCCAAGGGCATTTTCAACTGATCGTTGAGCTACCAGCATCCCAAATGCATGTGTGTTTGTGTGTGTGTGTGTTAATGGGGTGGGGGTGGTGTTGGAAGAGCTCAGGCTCAGTCCCCAGTCTATGCTGAGTTAACAGATCTCACCTTGATTGGCAGTAGGGACTCCACAGAAACAAAACATGACATTACCATAGGACTTCATTCCATCTCTCACAAACATTCCCGAAGCACTTCACAATGAGTTCTCTGAATTGCAGCAACTGCTGTCAGCGTGTAAACGCGACAGCCAATTCGTGCACAGCAAGATCCCGCAAACAGCCCTGAGATGAATGACCCTGTTTTTTTGGTGGTATTGGTTGAGGGTGAAATCGGGCCAGGGCACTCGGAGAATTCCGGGAGTCTCTTTAACCTCGCAAACACAGGGAGACTGAGGGGGGCTCGGTTCAAGGTCTCATCTTACGGATGTCACCTCCGACAATGCACCAATGCCTCAGTCCTGCAATGGCGTACTGACCGAGAGTATGTTGTAAAGTGGGGCTTGAAACCACGTGATTTTCACAGAATCACAGAAACCCCACAGTGCAGATAGAGGCCATTTCGGCCCATCGAGCCTGCACCGACACATATCCCACCCGATCCCCGTAACCCCTACACCAACACATATCCCACCCTATCCCTGTAACCCCACGTATTTAATCCCCCTAACACTAAGGGTCAATTTATCATAGCCAATCAACCTAACCTGCACATCTTTGGACTGTGGGAGGAAACCGGAGCACCCGGAGGAAACCCACACAAACACGGGGAGAATGTGCAAACTCCACACAGACAGTCGCCCGAGGCCGGATTCGAACCCGGGTCCCTGGCGCTGTGAGGCAACAGTGCTAACCACTATGCCACCGTGCTGCTTTTTTTTGTGGGGCTTGACTCCTCCACCAGTCCCCCAAGGGTGCTACCAACTGCGCCACAAGATGAATATTGCGTAACATAGCATGCGTTTCTGGAAGAGTTGCCACTTGTTGTGTCAGCCGTGGCTCAGTGGGTAGCCTTCTCAGACCTCTGCCTCAGAATGTTGCGGGGTTCAAATCTCACTCCGGGAGACTTGAGCCCATAATTTAAAGAGAAAGAAAGACTTGCATTTCTATAGTGCCTTTTACAACCACCGGACATCCCAAAGTGATTTACAACCAATTAAGTTATTTTTGGAGTGTAGTCACTGTTGCAATGTGGGAAACGCGGCAGCCAATTTGCGTACAGCAATCTCCCACAAACAGCAATGTGACAATGACCAGATAATCTGTTTTAATGATGTTGGTTGAGGGATAAATATTGGCCAGGACACCGGGGAGAACTCCCCTGCTCGTCTTCAAATAGTGGCCATGGGATCTTTTACGTCCCCTTCAGAGATTAGACGGGGCCTCGGTTTAACGTCTCATCCGAAAGACGGCACCTCCGACAGTGCAGCGCTCCCTCAGCACTGCACCGGGAGTGTCAGCTTAGATTTTTGTGCTCAAGTCTCTGGAGTGGGACTTGAACCCACAACCTTCTGACTCAGAGGCGAAGAGTGGTATCCACTGAGCCCATAATTTAGACTAAAACCCCCAGTGCAGCACTCCCTCAGTGGTCAGAGGGGCCGTCTTTCAGATCAGAAGTTAAACTGAAGCCCCGTCTGCTCTCTCAGGTGAACATAAAAGATCCCACAGCACAAGTTCAAAGAAGAGCAAAGGAGTTCTGGCCAAAATGTATTACTCAGCATCACTAAAACAGATGATCGGGTCATTATCACATTGCTGTTTGTGGGAGCTTGCTGTACACAAATTGGCTGCCGTGTTTCCCACATTACAACAGTGACTACACGTTGGCTGTAAAGCACTTTGGGACGTCCTGAGAAAAGAAAAGAAAATTCTTTATTTGCCAAAGGTATAAAGAAAGAAAGAACCTGCATTTATATAGCACCTTTTCCGCCGTTAGGACATCCCGAAGCTCCTTACAGCTAATTGAGTACTTTGAAGTGTAGTCACAGTTGGAATATCAGGATCTGCAGCAGCCAATTGATGCACAGCAAGCTCCCACAAACAGCAATGAGATAAATTAGCAGTTAGACTGCTTTTGGTGGTGTTGGCTGAGGGATGAATGTTGCCCTGACAACCAGGAAAGCTTCCCCTCCCCCATTCTTCAGTGACTAGTGACATGAATCTTGTCATTCATGTGAAAATGACTTATATGTAATAATAGGTGGCCTGCTGGTGGCGCTGTCCAGGGAGAGTATAAATACTCGGGCATGGGCCCAGCTTGCTCAGGACATTCTTAACAGGAACTAGTGAAGGACACAACTAGATCTCCATGTTGAAAAACAGTTGATTAAAGCTTTGTTTAATACTCAGACCAACTGCCTAGTAGTTTTCTTACGTCAACTAGTGCCATGGAATCTTCCACATCCACCTGAGAGAGAAGATGGGACCTTTACCTCTCTGCCTCTCTCTGTTAAGACCTTCAATTCCCCCCTCTTTGACCAAGCTTTTGCTGACCTCCCTCCTAATACCTCATTCTCTGGCCTTTAAGAAGGTGTTTCAGGACAAAATTTGACACCGAGCCTCATGAAGGGACATTAGAAGAGGTGACCAAAAGCTTGGTCAAAGAGGTAGGTTTTAAGGAGCGTCTTAACAGAGCAAAAAACAGATGATCTGGTCATTATCAGATTGCTGTTTGTGGGAGCTTGCTTTTTTTTTAAATGTTATTTGTTCATGGGATGTGGGCGTCGCTGGCAAGGCCAGCATTTATTGCCCATCCCTAATTGCCCTGGAGGAGGTGGTGGTGAGCCGCCTTCTTGAACCGCTGCAGTCCGTGAGGTGAAGGTACTCCCACAGTGCTGTTAGGGAGGGAGTTCCAGGGCTTTGACCCAGCGACGATGAAGGATCGGCGATATACTTCTAAGTCAGGATGGTGTGTGACTTGGAGGGGAACTTGGAGCTGGTGGGGTTCCCATGTGCCTGCTGACCTTGTTCTTCTAGGTGGAAGAGGTCGGGGGTTTGGGAGGTGCTGCCGAAGAAGCCTTGGCGAGTTGCTGCAGTGCATCCTGTAGATGGTACACACTGCAGCCACGGTGGAAGGAATGAATGTTTAAGGTGGTGGATAGGGTGCCAATCAAGCGGGTTGCTTTGTATTGGATGGTGTCGAGCTTCTTGAGTGTTGTTGGAGCTGCACTCATCCAGGCTAGTGGAGAGTGTTCCATCACACTCCTGACTTGTGCCTTGTAGATGGTGGAAAGACTTTGGGGAGTCAGGAGGTGAGACACTCGCTGCAGAATACCCAGCCCCTGACTTGCTCCTGTAGTCACAGTATTTATGTGGCTAGTCCAGTTAAGTTTCTGGTCAATGGTGACCCCTAGGATGTTGGTGGTGGGGGATTTGGCGATGGGAATGCCGTTGAATGTCAAGGGGCGGTGGTTAGACCCTCGCTTGTTGGAGATAGTCATTGCCTGGCACTTGTGTGGCGCGAATGTTACCTGCCACTTATCAGCCCAAACCTGAATATCTTCCAGGTCTTGTTGCATGTGGGCATGGACTGCTTCATTATCCGAGGAGTTGCGAATGGAACTGATCACTGTGCAGTCATCAGCGAACATCCCCATTTCTGACCTTATGATGGAGGGAAGGTCATTGATGAAGTAGCAGAAGGTGGTTGGGCCTAGGACACTGACCTGTGCACAAATTGGCTGACACATTTCCTACATTATAACAGTGACTACGCTTCCAAAAGTACTTCATTGGCTGTAAAGTGCTTTGGGACATCCTGAGGTCGAGGAAGGCGTTATATAAATGCAAGTCTTTCTTTTGCTTGAAAAGGGGGCACTACCTTTGTTAAAGAAATGGGTTTTGCAGTTTCATTTCTTAGTTCGCACACATATAATAGTGCAAATCACGTCAGAACAATGTCACTTGCACAGATGCTATCGTGCATCCCCGAAGACACTGCTCCTTTAAAAGAGAGAGTGTCATTTTACCCTGGCTTCTGAAAGCGGAAAGTAATTGTCTTGGGTTTAAGTGTGTCAATTTCTCGTCACTCTCCCCATTGTAAATGGTAATCTGGTGATTGTTTGACAATCTGCTGGAGTCCAGCCAGTGTAAATATCCCTCAGCCAGCCACCAGGGTCCTGTTGCTGAAAGCTGCATTGTAGAATGGGGCTGAGTAAATCAGTTAATGCTTTGAAGTGCACACTGCCCAGTGTGGTACTGACAACGACAACTTGCATTTATATAGCGCCTTTAACGTAGCAAAACGTCCCCAGGCGCATCACAGGAGCGATTATCAATCAAAAATTGACACCAAGCCACATAAGGAGATATTAGGGACAGGTGACCAAGAGCTTGGTCAGAAAGGTGGGTTTTAAGGGTGCCTCTTCAAGGAGGAGAGAAAGGCGGAGAGGTTTAGGGAGGGAATTCCAGAGCTTAAGGCCCAGACAGCTGAAGGTACGGCTGCCAAAGTTGGAGCAATTAAAATCAGGGATGCACAAGAGGCCAGAATTGGAGGAGTGCAGAGATCTCAGAGGATTCTAGGGATGGGGGAGG
The DNA here is from genome assembly GCF_052327205.1 of Somniosus microcephalus. NCBI lineage: Eukaryota > Metazoa > Chordata > Chondrichthyes > Squaliformes > Somniosidae > Somniosus > Somniosus microcephalus. The sequence continues at coordinate 144,092,447 of NW_028225179.1, forward strand.
TTACAGAGATATAGAGGGGGGTGAGGCCATAGAGGGATTTGATCACAAGGATGGGAATTTTAAAATCGAGGTGCGGCCAGACCGGGAGGTCAGCGACCAGAGGGGTGATGGGTGAACGGGACTTGATGCAAGTTAGGACATGGACAGCAGAATTTTGGTGGAGCTCAAGTTTTTGGAGGGTGCAAGATGGGAGGCTGGCCAGGAGAGCATTGGAATAGTCGCGTCTAGAGGTAATAAATAGATGGATGAGGGATTCAGCAACAGAGGGGCAGGGGCAAAGACGGGCAATGTTTAGCCTCTGCAATGCACCTTGGCTCTGTTTTCTATGTTAAAGGTGCAGTATAAATTCTTGTTGCTGTTGTTTCGTCAACACAGGCCTGGGATCAGGTTTTTCCTTATGTGTAATCAGGAGTAAAAAGGAAACAGTGTCTCCAGTGGCAGGGGGGTCGGTAACCAGTGGACACAGAGAAAGAAAGGCTCTACAAGACGGAGGCACCATCCATGGCTAACTAAGGAAGTTAAGGATGGTATCAAATTGAAAGAAAAGGCATACAATGTTGCAAAGATTAGTGGTAGGCCAGAGGATTGGGAAATTTTTAAAAACCAGCAAAGGATGACTAAAAAAATTATCAAGAGGGAGAAGATAGATTATGAGAGTAAACTAGCAAATAATATAAAAACAGACAGTAAGAGCTTCTTCAGGTATATAAAAAGGAAGAGAGTAAACATTGGTCCCTTAGAGGATGAGACTGGGGAATTAATCATGGGAAATAGAGAAATGGCAGAGACTCTAAACAATTATTTTGGATCGGTCTTCATAGTAGAATACACGAAAAGCATCCCAATAATAATAGATAATCAAGGGGCTATAGGGAGGAAGGAACTTAAAACAATCTCTATCACTAGAGAAAAAGTACTAGGCAAACTAATGGGGCTAAAGGCCGACAAGTCCCCTGGGCCTGATGGCCTGCATCCTAGAGTTTTAAAAGAATTGGCTGCAGAGATAGTGGATGCATTGGTTGTAATCTACCAAAATTCCCTGGATTCTGGAGAGGTCCCAGCGGATTGGAAAACTGCTAATGTAACGCCCCTATTCAAGAAAGGAGGGAGACAGAAAGCAGGAAACTATAGGCCAGTTAGCCTAACTTCTGTCATTGGGAAAATGCTGGAATCCATTATTAAGGAGGTAATAGCAGGACATTTAGAAAATCATAAGACAATCAAGCAGAGTCACCATGGTTTTATGAAAGGGAAATCGTGTTTGACAAATTTGCTAGAGTTCTTTGAGGATGTAACAAACAGGGTGGATAAAGGGGAACCAGTGGATGTGGTGTATTTGGATTTTCAGAAGGCATTCGATAAGGTGTCACATAAAAGGTTACTGCACAAGGTAAGAGCGCATGGGTTTGGAGGTACTATTTTGGCATGGATAGGGGATTGGCTAACTAACAGAAAACAGAGAGTCGGGATAAATGGGTCATTTTCCGGTTGGCAACCAGTAACTAGTGGGATGCCACAGGGATCAGTGCTGGGGCCTCAACTATTTACAATCTATATTAATGACTTGGATGAAGGGACCGAGTGTACTGTAGCAAAATTTTCTGATGATACAAAGATAGGTGGGTTAGCAAGTTGTGAGGAGGACACAAAGGCCTAGAAATTGGGTTGGTAGCACCGGCGCTGAGCGCCTAAAGAGACCTAGAATTGGGGCGAAGCGCTATGCTGGGGCGAACGCTATGAGGATAGCGCCGACTCAGAAATTGACTATACATTTAGCACCTGCGCTAAGTGTTTGCGCGCGCCCGCGAGCGCAAACGGCTCATGATGTCATTTCAGTGTGCAACGCCTTTTAGGAGCACCTGAGCACATATTGGGTGGCGCCCGGAGCCTTAGCGCCTAGCGTTATTAGTGACAGTTCGAAGGAGGGCTAACAGGCCCTTCTCGGAGTAGGGCGGCGCTATTTAAAGGGGACAGCTCCAGTGCAGAATCTTCTGCCACTTGGCCTGCTCATTGCGATCGCTGCTGGAGAGAGTTGGCGAGCTAATGTGGAGCGGAGTTCTGGGATTTGAGCTTTACAGTACTTGGGACCTTCAACCCTGTCCGAAGCACTTGCAGCACTACACCTAAAAGCCTTTTGACCAACTGGCATCGGAATGGGAGCTTGTTTGGAGGGCGACGGCCTCATCGCCCAACACTGTGAAGGGGCAGAGAGACGGCGGGAGAGAGGGCCGGGATTGGCCAGAAGGAGGAGGGGCAATGGAGGTCGGCCAATCCGACGGGAGGCTGCGAGGGTCTTTAGGCAGCAGGTGACAAGCCTTGACATGTCGGAGGAGCAGTGTTTGCGAAGGCTCCGAATCTGGAGGGACATTGTTACTGATCTGTGCCACCTGCTTGGTCAGGATCTGCAGCCGCGTGAACGCTGCAGAACCTCCCTGTCCGTGATGGCTGCACTGACTGAAGGCCTCCATTTTTATGCCAACGGATCCTTTCAGTCAGCCATTGGGGACAATGCGACTGTCGCTCAGGCTGCAGTCCACTGTTGCATCCGGCAAGTGACAGATGCCCTTTATAGGCGAACGCGTTCATTCATTACCTTCCCTCGGACCCTGCACAAGCAGGCAGAGGAGGAGGAGTATGAGGAGGAGGAGGAAGAGAAGGAGGAAGAGCAGGTGGAGGAGGAGGAGGAGGAGGAGGAAGATGGAAGGGCTGCTGAAAGTGGAAGGTCCATTCGTCAGAGGCTCCTCTGGACTCGTCTCGATGCCCCTGTGGCAGAATGATGAGAGTCTTACCTCATGGGCACTTTGGAAGTTTGAGGGCCTCTGCATGCCAGCATCACTGAAAGTAGTCACATGCACCAAGCAACATTTAAACTTCTGTTTATTGACACAAAAGTCTTTCATTACAGCTAAACAACGTAAAGTGAGCAGAAACCATAACTGCCAAAATAAAAGTGACCTGTTCGGCAAAGCAGCAAAACTCAACAAAAATCTGCACCTATAACAGCAGGTGAGGGTGTCCGTGAATTTGGACAAACAAACATCTCAGCACCTCCCTCTACAACTGGCCCCTTGAGGGAGAACGACTTCTCGTTCGCGCCCGACCCCTTCCCTCCCTGCTGCTCCTACGTAATTGCACCCCAGTGGCGGCCTCAAGGCTGGGGGACGCTTGCCGACTGTCTGGAAGTGCAGAAGCCCCTGAGGTACGGCCTGGCCGACCTCTGGGCTTGGAGGGTGCGGACGCGGGTTGCTTGCTTTGAGCATGGCTGGAAGCAGTGTGGCCTGCAGGTGGTGGCAGCTGCAATGCAGGCGTCCCAGCGCTGGCATGTGCAATGGTCTCCTGCCGAGAGAGGACACCTGCACCATAGTCGGACGACACACTGGCTATCTGAGGGGAGCGGCTCGGCTCATCCGCCACAATCGCAGGCTCCACGGATTCCTAGCCTTGTACGGGAGTGGAAGGGCCCGGGGTGATCCTATCTGATGCAGAGAGGGTGGCTGCAGTGAGACATCGCGTTGCATCAATCTGGCTGTGGAGGAGCCCAGCAAGTGAATGCATGGCAACAGTGAGGACCTGTGTGCCAGGTGCCAGTGCTTCGGAGAAGGCCTGGACAGTTCTTCCCATGGCTTCGGACAAGGCAGGAGCCGACCGCTCCACTGCCTCGGACAAGCCCTGCACAGACCTTTCCAGGGATTGTCCGAAGCCCTGAACAGTCCTTTCCATTGCCGACTCAAAGCCGTGGACAGTCCTCTCCATTGTTGGGCCAAAGCCCTGGATAGTCCTGTCCATTGTGGCCCCGAAGCCCTGGATAGACCTGTCCATTGTTTCCCCGAACACCTGGAGAGACCTCTCCATTGTTGCGCCAAAGCCCTGCAGAGTCCTCTCCATTGTTGTCCCGAAGTCCAACATACTCCTAGCCAATGAATCTATTGACTCAGGCATCTTCTCCACTGCAGCCATCAGCTCCGTGTGTCTGACCCGGGCCTGTTTGCTCATCTCTGCCAGGCGCCGGACCTCATCTGCACTCTGTGCAACAGTCATGACGACCTGCCTTGCCCTGCGGGGAGACGGTGGCCGAACTTGCCTATCCCCCCTGCGTTGCTCCATGCCGCTTGGTCCGGCAACTGGTTCATCCTCAGAGCCACCCCCCCTCCCCTCCAGGGGACTACTATCCCCAGTCTGCAGATGTCTCAGCTCCCCGGATTCTGCAACGGCTGGTCCGGATTCCTCCTGGTCCTCGCCTCCGGTGGCACTGGCACTGGCAGCTTCAGCGCGTTGAGCCCGAGTTGGTGCTGCTTCATCTGAAAGTGGGAGGTGGAAGAGTGGCTTTAGCAAAAGGACAGGTTTGCTGAAAGGCATGCCAGATTGCGGCATGGCTCTGACATGGCTGCACACTGAGGATGCATGCTGGCGGGGGGACCAAGTGGAAGGCAACAGGTGGAAAAGGTGAGAGTCTTACCCTCGCTGTCGGTAATGGGGTCGGCAGATGCAGTGGTCACTGGACCAGACAGACGTCCCCCAAGTATCTGGTGCACTCTCTCCTCCAGATCCGTGAGAGTGACCACTTGTGCAGGTTCGCCACCGGTTCGACGCTGTTCTTTTCTAATCTGCGCCATCTTCGACTGCAGGGGAATGAAGGGGAGGTTCTGTTACATGAGGCCTTGAGACATCATCGCATGCCCCCATGGTGCAAGAGCCCTTACATGAGGCCTTGAGACATCATTGCATGTCCCCCATGGTGCAAGAGCCCTTACATGAGGCCTTGAGACATCATCGCATGCCCCCCATGGTGCAAGAGCCCTTACATGAGGCCTTGAGACATCATCGCATGCCCCCCATGGTGCAAGAGCCCTTACATGAGGCCTTGAGACATCTGTCCATGTGTCTGCCCAGAAAGGGCCATGGGTGCATACTGACAGATGGCCAGTGGCGCATCATTGCAGCAGGGTGCCCGAAGTCAGCTGCAGATGGAGGGAAGCACAAGTTTGGTAAACCATCACTCACCCTAATGATCCGTGTGAGGTCGTTGAATTTCTTCCCGCACTAAACAGGGGTCCTGGTCGCCATGCTGCTGGAGTTGACCCTCGCAGCAACCTCCCTCCAAGATCGTCGGTAAGCCTTCTGATTCGGCCTCTTGCCATTATCCGGGTACAGCACCTGTCGACGGTGTTCAACTGCAGCCACCGATTGGTCCAGAGCCTCAGTGCTGAAGCGCTCTGCTCTCTGCCTAACCTTCTCCATAATGATCAACTTTGTACCGCCAGACAAGGGCGAGCGCTGAATCTGAGGCCTACAGGGCGTTGGGTGTTGAAGCTCAGTCTGACTGACCCACCCCTTTAAGAGCCGGCCGGCACCTGCAGGTCTCGTGCTTTGCCGTAATTGAGTTCACCTGCGCTGCGCCCGTCCACGTCGCGTCGAAATTCAGTAGCGCCTGACCTTTTGCGCCTTAAGAGCGCCATGCAACGGCTGATTTAGCGCCTCAATCCCCTTTGGGGGCGATGCAACCCAATATCGCGCCAGGCGCGGATAGCTCTCGTCTGGCTATAAACTTAGCGCAGCGCCAGTTCTAACGCCTCAATTTCTAGGCCAAAGAGTCTGCAGAGGGATATAGATAGGTTAAGTGAGTGGGCAAAAATTTGGCAGATGGAGTACAATGTGGGAAAATGTGAGGTTATCCACCTTGGAAGGAAGAATGAAAAAGCAAATTATTATTTAAATGGAGTGAGACTACAAAATGCTGCAGTACAAAGGGATCTGGGGGTCCTAGTACATGAAACACAAAAAGTTAGCATGCAGGTACAGCAAGTAATTAGGAAGGCTAATGGAATGTTGGCCTTTATTGCAAGGGACATGGAGTATAAAAGCAGGGAAGTTTTGATGCAACTTTACAGGGCGCTGGTGAAACCGCCCCTGGAGTGCTGCGTACAGTTTTGGTCTCCTTATTTAAGGAAGGATATACTTGCATTGGAGGCAGTTCAGAGAAGGTTCACTAGGTTCACTAGAAGGGCAGCACAGTGGCATAGTGGTTAGCACTGTTGCCTCACAGCGCCAGGGACCCGGGTTCGAATCCGGCCTCGGGTGACTGTCTGTGTGGAGTTTGCACATTCTCCCCGTGTCTGCGTGGGTTTCCTCCGGGTGCTCCGGTTTCCCCCCACAGTCCAAAGATGTGCAGGTTAGGTTGATTGGCTATGATAAATTGACCCTTAGTGTTAGGGGGGATTAAATATGTGGGGTTACGGGGATAGGGTGGGATATGTGTTGGTGTAGGGGTTACGGGGATCGGGTGGGATATGTGTCGGTGCAGGCTCGATGGGCTGAAATGGCCTCTATCTGCACTGTGGGGTTTCTGTGATTCTGTGATAGGTTGATTCCTGGGATGAAGGGGTTGTCTTATGAGGAAATGTTGAGCAGGTTGAGCCTATATTCTCTGGAGTTTAGAAGAATGAGAGGTGATCTTATTGAAACAGATAAGATTCTGAGGGGGTTTGACAGGGTGGATGCAGAGCGGATGTTTCACCTAGTGGGGGTATCTAGAACTAGGGGGCATAGTTTCAGAATAAGGGGCCGCCCATTTAAGATGGAGATGAGAAGGAATTCCTTCTCTCAGAGGGCCGTGAATCTTTGGAATTCTCTACCCCAGATTGCTGTGGAGGCGGAGTCACTGAATACATTCAAGGCGGAAATAGACGGATATTTGAACTACAGGGGAGTCAAGGGGTATGGGGAGAGAGCGGGAAAGTGGTATTGAGGCCAAGATCGGATCAGCCATGATCTTATTGAATGGCGGAGCAGGCTCGAGGGGCTGATTGGCCTACTCCTGCTTCTGTTTCTTATGTTCTTACGTTCTTAAGGCAATTGGCAAAAGAACCAGAGGGAGAGATGAGGAGAATTTTTTTACACACCGAGTTCTTGTGATCTGGAATGCGCTGCCTGACAGGGAGGTGGAAGCAGAGTCAATAGTAACTTTCAAAAAGGAATTGGATAAATACTTGAAGGGGAAAAAATTGTAGGGCTATAGGGATATGGCAGGGTAATGGGACCAATTGGATAGCACTTTCAAAGAGCCAGCATAGGTACGATGGGCCAAATGGCCTTCTTCTGTGCTGTATCATTCTATATAGGGCTCAAGCGCTGGAATTCCCTCCCTAAACCTCTCCACCGCTCTATCTCGCTCTCATCCTTTAAGGTGCTCCTTAAAACCTACCTCTTTGACTAAGCTTTTGGTTACCTGTCCTAATATCTCCTTATGTGGCTTGGTGTCAAATTTTTGTCTGATAATCGCTCCTGTGAAACACCTTGGGACGTTTTACTACTTTAAAGGTGCTATATGAATGCAAGTCGTTGTTGTGGTTCGACTTGAAATGTTGCTCAGTATTAACCCCTTCCATTCCACTTAGCACTGCCTTAAAGTCGCCTACCATACTCTTCCCTTCAAGGTGGAAGAGTCCGAGTTTACCAAACCTTTCCTCATAGCTCAGTGTATTGAAAGCTGGGGTCAGCCTCGTGTCCATTCTCAATGACGCTTCAAGACCTCAAATGTTGTCTTTGTACCTCACATGACCAGAACTGAACCAGGATTCGTGCTGCGGCCTAAGAGGAGCATTCTAGGGGGGCTGCCTCAGACTTGCACACTGTGCACACGCTTTCCAGCAAGGGCCAGCTCTCAGAGATTGGCAGAGGGAATCCAGGCTGATTTGATATTTTTGTTGCCTCCCTAGCCCAAAGGCACCGAGAACAATGATAGTGTCCCTTAGTGCGGCCATGGCTGAGATCAGTGCAGGCTGGAGGTTGAGCTTGAAAACTTCCTGATCCTTTCTTATAGGCTCGGTACCACATGTCCTACAACACTCCAACCTGTCATTTAATGGATGGGCTAAAATGGTCCAAATGGCAATCTCATCTACATCCAGTAGCAGGAAGCTTACAGGGCCATTGACAAGATCACAGGGCCATTGACAAGATCACAGAGCCATTGACAAGATCACAGGGCTATTGACAAGATCACAGGGCCATTGACAAGATCACAGAGCCATTGACAAGATCACAGGGCTATTGACATGATCACAGGGTCATTGACAAGATCACAGGGCTATTGACATGATCACAGGGTCATTGACAAGATCACATGGCTATTGACAGGATCACAGGGCCATTGACAAGATCACATGACTATTGACAAGATCACAGGGCATTGACAAGGTCACATGACTATTGACAAGATCACAGGGCATTGACAAGATCACATGGCTATTGACAAGATCACAGGGCCACTGACAAGATCACATGGCTATTGACAAGATCACATGGCTATTGACAAGATCACAGGGCCATTGACAAGATCACAGGGCTATTGACAAGATCACATGGCTATTGACAAGATCACAGGGCATTGACAAGATCACAGGGCCACTGACAAGATCACATGGCTATTGACAAGATCACATGGCTATTGACAAGATCACAGGGCCACTGACAAGATCACATGGCTATTGACAAGATCACAGGGCATTGACAAGATCACAGGGCATTGACAAGATCACAGGGCTATTGACAAGATCACAGGGCCATTGACAGGATCACAGGGCCATTGACAAGATCACAGGGCATTGACAAGATCACAGGGCTATTGACAAGATCACAGGGCCATTGACAGGATCACAGGGCTATTGACAAGATCACAGGGCCATTGACAAGATCACATGGCATTGACAAGATCACAGGGCCATTGACAAGATCACAGGGCCATTGACAAGATCACAGGGCATTGACAAGATCACATGGCTATTGACAAGATCACAGGGCCATTGACAAGATCACAGGGCTATTGACAAGATCACAGGGCATTGACAAGATCACATGGCTATTGACAAGATCACAGGGCCATTGACAAGATCACAGGGCTATTGACAAGATCACAGGGCATTGACAAGATCACAGGGCCATTGACAAGATCACAGGGCATTGACAAGATCACAGGGCCATTGACAAGATCACAGGGCATTGACAAGATCACAGGGCTATTGACAAGATCACAGGGCCACTGACAAGATCACAGGGCATTGACAAGATGACAGGGCATTGACAAGATCACAGGGCTATTGACAAGATCACAGGGCCATTGTCAAGATCACAGGGCCACTGACAAGATCACAGGGCTATTGACAAGATCACAGGGCCACTGACAAGATCACAGGGCATTGACAAGATCACAGGGCCACTGACAAGATCACAGGGCCACTGACAAGATCACAGGGCATTGACAAGATCACAGGGCATTGACAAGATCACAGGGCCACTGACAAGATCACAGGGCATTGACAAGATCACAGGGCATTGACAAGATCACAGGGCCATTGACAGGATCACAGGGCTATTGACAAGACCACAGGGCCATTGACAAGATCACAGAGCCATTGACAAGATCACAGGGCTATTGACATGATCACAGGGTCATTGACAAGATCACATGGCTATTGACAGGATCACAGGGCCATTGACAAGATCACATGGCTATTGACAGGATCACAGGGCCATTGACAAGATCACAGGGCTATTGACATGATCACAGGGTCATTGACAAGATCACAGGGCTATTGACATGATCACAGGGTCATTGACAAGATCACATGGCTATTGACAGGATCACAGGGCCATTGACAAGATCACATGACTATTGACAAGATCACAGGGCATTTACAAGGTCACATGACTATTGACAAGATCACAGGGCATTGACAAGATCACATGGCTATTGACAAGATCACAGGGCCACTGACAAGATCACATGGCTATTGACAAGATCACAGGGCTATTGTCAAGATCACAGGGCATTGACAAGATCACAGGGCCACTGACAAGATCACAGGGCCACTGACAAGATCACATGGTTATTGACAAGATCACAGGGCCATTGACAAGATCACATGGCTATTGACAAGATCACAGGGCATTGACAAGATCACATGGCTATTGACAAGATCACAGGGCCACTGACAAGATCACATGGTTATTGACAAATCACAGGGCCATTGACAAGATCACAGGGCCATTGACAAGATCACATGGCTATTGACAAGATCACAGGGCCATTGACACGATCACAGGGCTACTGACAAGATCACATGACTATTGACAAGATCACAGGGCATTGACAAGATCACATGGCTATTGACAAGATCACAGGGCCATTGACAAGATCACAGGGCTATTGACAAGATCACAGGGCCATTGGCAAGATCGCATGGCTATTGACAAGATCACAGGGCCACTGACAAGATCACAGGGCCATTGTCAAGATCACAGGGTATTGACAAGATCACAGGGCCATTGACAAGATCACAGGGTTATTGACAAGATCACAGGGCATTGACAAGATCACATGGCTATTGACAAGATCACATGGCTATTGACAAGATCACAGGGTTATTGACAAGATCACAGGGTTATTGACAAGATCACATGGCTATTGACAAGATCACAGGGTTATTGACAAGGTCACAGGGCCATTGACAAGATCACAGGGCCATTGACAAGGTCACATGGCTATTGACAAGATCACAGGGCCATTGACAAGATCACAGGGCTATTGACAAGATCACATGGCTATTGACAAGATCACAGGGCATTGACAAGATCACAGGGCCACTGACAAGATCACAGGGCTATTGACAAGATCACAGGGCCATTGACAGGATCACAGGGCTATTGACAAGATCACAGGGCCATTGACAAGATCACAGGGCATTGACAAGATCACAGGGCCATTGACAAGATCACAGGGCCATTGACAAGATCACAGGGCATTGACAAGATCGCAGGGCCATTGTCAAGGTCACAGGGCCATTGACAAGATCACAGGGCATTGACAAGATCACAGGGCATTGACAAGATCACATGGCTATTGACAAGATCACAGGGCCATTGACAAGATCACAGGGCTATTGACAAGATCACAGGACATTGACAAGATCACAGGGCCATTGACAAGATCACAGGGCATTGACAAGATCACAGGGCCATTGACAAGATCACAAGGCATTCACAAGATCCCAGGGCTATTGACAAGATCACAGGGCCACTGACAAGATCACAGGGCATTGACAAGATCACAGGGCATTGACAAGATCACAGGGCTATTGACAAGATCACAGGGCCATTGTCAAGATCACAGGGCCACTGACAAGATCACAGGGCATTGACAAGATCACAGGGCCATTGACAAGATCACAGGGCTATTGACAAGATCACAGGGCATTGACAAGATCACAGGGCCACTGACAAGATCACAGGGCCACTGACAAGATCACAGGGCATTGACAAGATCACAGGGCATTGACAAGATCACAGGGCATTGACAAGATCACAGGGCATTGACAAGATCACAGGGCCATTGACAGGATCACAGGGCCACTGACAAGATCACAGGGCATTGACAAGATCACAGGGCATTGACAAGATCACAGGGCCATTGACAGGATCACAGGGCTATTGACAAGATCACAGGGCCATTGACAAGATCACAGGGCCATTGACAAGATCACAGGGCTATTGACAAGATCACAGGGCCATTGACAAGATCACAGGGCATTGACAAGATCACAGGGCATTGACAAGATCACATGGCTATTGACAAGATCACAGGGCCATTGACAGGATCACAGGGCCATTGACAAGCTCACAGGGCCATTGACAAGATCACAGGGCCATTGTCAAGATCGCAGGACCATTGTCAAGCTCACATGGCCACTGACAAGATCACAGGGCCATTGACAGGATCACAGGGCCATTGACAAGCTCACAGGGCCATTGACAAGATCACAGGGCCATTGACAAGATCACATGGCTATTGACAAGCTCACAGGGCTATTGACAAGATCACAGGGCCATTGACAAGATCACGTGGCTATTGACAAGCTCACAGGGCCATTGACAAGATCACAGGGCCATTGACAAGATCACATGGCTATTGACAAGCTCACAGGGCTATTGACAAGATCACAGGGCCATTGACAAGATCACAGGGCCATTGTCAAGATCACAGGGCCATTGTCAAGATCACATGGCCATTGACAAGATCACATGGCCATTGTCAAGATCACAGGGCCATTGTCAAGATCACAGGGCCATTGTCAAGATTACATGGCTATTGACAAGCTCACAGGGCCATTGTCAAGCTCACATGGCCATTGACAGATGGCTGAGCTCCCCACACTCTCAGGCACCTGATGAGTGCAACAAAAGCAAAATACTGCAGGTGCTGGAAAGCTGAAATCAAAAAGCTGAAACAAAAGCAGAAAATGGTGGAAATGCTCAGCAGGTCAGGCAGCATCTGTGGAGAGAGAGAAACAGAGTTAACAGGCTGGATTTTCATTGAGGAGGCGGGTAGGAGGCGGGTCTACAACTTTTGGGGTTGTAGTCCCGCCTCCATCGAGTTCTAGCCAACCCACACGATTTAGACTTGATTGACCTTGTTGAACCCACCCAGCGGGCTCAGCAGGCCAATTAAGGGCCACTCGGTAACAGGTAACGTCACAGATTGACATTTCATCTGTCAAAAGCTTTTGACAGATGAAATATCAGTGTTTCTTAGCTGTTTGAAACTGTCAAACACTGACAATCTGTACTCCAGGTTAATTCCTTCCTCTCAGGATGATTTAGAGATCTCCCCAGAACAGGAAGCAGAGGCTGCAGATTTTGACAGCTGGCGGCCATTCTGCTTTCTGTGCCGGTGAGATGAGGGACTCCCGAGACCTGAAGGAAGGAAGGCTGTAAAGGTAAGTAAAGGTTATTAGAACTTCTTTAAATACTTTACACAGACCAAACACACTTGCCTCTGCACTCATGCACCCAACACTCACCTGAACACCGGACATCTCGACCCCTCCAAGCCCTTCATCCCGACGGCCCACCTCGCTAACTTGGCGTGGTTTGGCGCCGTCGGGAATCCCACATTTCAACAATGAAAATAGGGATTAGGCTAAAAACTGTCTGTTAACTACCTGTTAACAGGCAGTTAATTGGCACTAATCCCCTTCCCGCCTCGGGTCGGCAGGTCCCAGTGTGGGGCGGGTACCCGCCTCCTTTGAAACTGGCATGGAGGCGGGTTGGGGGCGGGATGGGGTCGGGACCCCCGATTTCGGGATTTTAAACCCCCACACGCCTCCAAACCTGACTCCACGACCCAATGAGAATCCAGCCCAACGTTTCAGGTAGGTGACCTTTCATCAGAACATCACGAGTGTTTAAGCACCTTGGGACAGTTTACTACGTGAAAGGCACTATATAAACGCAAGTTGTTGTTGTTGCTAACATGTCTGTTAAATCTTTCACTTCTTCCAGTTCTGACGAAGGGTCATCGACCTGAAACGTTAACTCTGTTTCTCTCTCCACAGATGCTGCCTGACCTGCTGAGTGTTTCCAGCATATTCTGTTTTTATTTCAGATTTCCAGCATCCGCAGTACTTTGCTTTCATTATATATATATTTTAAAAATGTCTAATTCCAACAATTGTAACGTGAATAGACAAGCAGATGTCAGACATATCTACACACCAGTAAACAGCGGTGCAGTGAAGCCATTAGTCACACAATTAGAGCACCATCAATCACTGGCCCATCAGTTAACAAGCCCTGATGGACTGGATAACAGCTTGTTTATAACAGCTACAGATCTGCAGGCTGGGCTGAGACCAGATCTCACGGAGCCGGATCGAGTCTGCGACTCAGTTACTGCCCAATTCCCTGAAATATCTCAACAAGTCACTCAGAGACGGCTCATTCCATGGTCACCACTGAAACTCTTCCTGAGGTGCCAGCCTATGGCACAGTGGGCAGCACTCTCGACTCTGAGTCAGAAGGCCATGGGTTCAAGTCCCACTCCAACACATAACCTAGGCTGACACTCCCAGTGCGGTACTGAGGGAGTGCTGCACTGTCGGAGGTGCTGTCTTTCGGATGAGACATTAAACCGAGACTCCGTCTGAACTATCAGGTGGATGTGAAAGATCCCACGGGCACTATTTTGAAGAAGAGATGGGGAGTTCTCCCCAGTGTCCTGGCCAATATTTATTCCTCAATCAATATCACTCAAAAACAGATTATCTGGTCATTATCACATTGTTGCTTGTGGGAGCTTGCTGTGCACAAAGTGGCTGCCACGTTTCCTACATTACAACAGTGACCACATTTCAGAAGTACCTCATTGACTGTAAAACGCTTTGGGTTGTCCTGAGGTTGTGAAAGGCGCTATATAAATGCAAGTTCTTTATTTTCTTTTCACATTCCAAACAAGATGGCAAAATCGTTCTTCAAAATTTGAAGGGTTATTTTTCCCGGGGCTGACTAATCGCATTGGCAAGAAATGGACCTTCCTGCCCCAACACCCTGCATTCCCAAGGAATCACCCATCCAGGCACCAGCTGCTGATGGGGCAGAAACAGCTGGAAGGCATTTCTGAGTCATGCAAACACTACAGACCCAAACGACATTGCGTTGGGACACTCCCGGAGAATGTGCAGCCCCGGGGCCATTGAACAGAGATATCTCCAGCCAATACCCACTGAAACATGCCGACAGAGGGACAGCGCATTCTCTTCAACACATTCACCTGGATCAGCCTCTAATTCAGTCAATATTCACGCATTCCTAAAGAATCCCCATAAAAATTAACACTTCTCACTGCTAGTACTAATATATCCTGGTAAGCCCCTGTCAATAGTAATATATCCCAGAAACCTCTGTCAATATTAATACATCACAGAACCCCATGGCAATATTAATAAATCCCAGAAACCTCTGTCAATATTAATATATCCCAGAATCCTCTGTCAATATTAATATACTCCCAGAATCCCGTCAATATTAATACACTCTCTGAATCCCGTCAATATTAATACATCCCAGAATCCTCTGTCAATATTAATACACTCCCAGAATCCTCTGTCAATATTAATACACTCCCAGAAACTCCAGCCAATATTAATACACTCCCAGAATCCCCGTCTATATTAATACACTCCCTGAATCCTCTGTCAATATTAATACACTCCCAGAAGCCCCTATCAATATTAATACACTCCCAGAAACTCCTCTCAATATTAATACACTCCCAGAATCCCTTGTCAATATTAACACACTCCCAGAAACTCCTGTTAATATTAATAAACTCCCAGAATCGTGTCAATATTAATACACTCCCAGAATCCCCTGTCAATATTAATACATCCCAGAATCCACTGTAAATATTAATACACTCCCAGAATCCTCTGTCAATATTAATACACTCCCAGAATCCCATCAATATTAGTACACTCCCAGAATCCCCCGTCAATATTAATACACTCCCAGAATCCCCTGTCAATATTAATACACTCCCAGAATCCCCTATTAATATTAATACCTTCCCAGAATCCCCCGTCAATATTAATACACTCCCAGAAACCCCTGTCAATAGTAATGCACTCCCAGAATCCTCTGTCAATATTAATATATCCCAGAATCCACTGCCAATATTAATACACTCCCAGAATCCCCCGTCAATATTAATACACTCCCAGAATCCCGTCAATATTAATACACACCCAGAAACCTGTCAATATTAATACTTCCCAGAATCCACTGTCAATATTATGCCCTGTCAATATGAAAACATCCCAGAATCCCCTGTCAATAGTAATACACTCCCAGAATCCCCGGTCTATATTAATACACTCCCAGAATCCCCAGTCAATATTAATACACTCCCAGAAACCTCCATCAATATTAATACACTCCCAGAAATCCCTGTCAATATTAATACACTCCCAGAATCCTCTGTCAATATTAATACACTCCCAGAAATCAGTCAATATTAATACACTCCCAGAAACCTCTGTCAATATTAATATACTCCCAGAATCCTCTGTCAATATTAATATACTCCTAGAATCCCGTCAATATTAATACACTCCCAGAATTCCGTCATTATTACTACAGCCCAGAATCCCCTGTCAATATTAATACATCCCAGAATCCTCTGTCAATATTAATACACTCCCGGAATCCCCTGTTAATATTAATACATCCCAGAATCTCCTGTCAATATTAATACACTCCCAGAATCCCCTGCCAATATTAATACACTCCCAGAATCCACTGTCAGTATTAATACACTCCCAGAATCCCGTCAATATTAATACATCCCAGAATCCCGTCAATATTAATACACTCCCAGAATCATCTGTCAATATTAATACATCCCAGAATCCCCTGTCAATATTAATACTTCCCAGAATCCCCTGTCAATATTAATACACTCCCAGAATCCCCTGTCAATATTAATACACACCCAGAATCCCCTGTCAATATTAATACACACCCAGAATCCTCTGTCAATATTAATACATTCCCAGAATCCTCTGTCAATATTAATACACTCCCAGAAATCCCTGTCAATATTAATACACTCCCAGAATCCTCTGTCAATATTAATACATTCCCAGAATCCCCAGTCAATATTAATACACTCCCAGAATCCTCTGCCAATATTAATACTCTCCCAGAATCCCCTGTCAATATTAATACACACCCAGAATCCTCTGCCAATATTAATACACTCCCAGAATCCACTGTCAATATTAATACACTCCCAGAATCCCCTGTCAATATTAATACACACCCAGAATCCTCTGCCAATATTAATACTCTCCCAGAATCCACTGTCAATATTAATACACTCCCAGAATCCACTGTCAGTATTATTATTTTCTTTTTGCAGAGACACGACAGTTTAATCTTTTGTGCCTTTTTAAAATAAAAACTTTGGTCAATATAAAAACTGAATAGTACAAAGAACGTTCTTGCTTGTAATTCTACACTAGAGGCACTTCAAGGGACAATTTTATCCTCTGATATAAAATACATACTGTAAACATTTCACGAGGTGTACAAGATAGTCTGGCCCAAGCAAGCATTTAGACCAATTGGAAATATCCAAGTTGTGTCACTAATCCATTTGAACGTTGAACAGTCAGAGGAGACAGGGCATATTAAAGTTATTTGCATAATTACTAATAAGCTACCAAAAACTAAACAATCCATTTACTGTCTACTTGTTGTAATCTGCACAGTGATTAGTCACATTGGTGACTGTCAATATTAATACTCTCCCAGAATCCTCTGTCAATATTATTACACACCCAGAATCCCCTGTCAAAATTAATACATTCCCAGAATCCCCTGTCAGTATTAATACACTCCCAGAATCCAGTCAATATTAATACATTCCCAGAATCCCCTGTCAATATTAATACACTCCCAGAATCCCCTGTCAATATTAATACATCCCAGAGTCCCATCAATATTTATACACTCCCAGAATCCCCTGTCAGTATTAATACACTCCCAGAATCCCCTGTCAATATTAATACACTGCCAGAATCCTGTCAATATTAATACATCCCAGAATCCCCTGTCAATATTAATAAACTCTCAGAATCCCCTGTGTTGTATCCGTGTGTTAATAGAGACACAGAAGGCAGGAGTTGGGTTCACAGGTGTTTACTGAACAAAGTCTGGAGGTGAACTAACAGATACAAGACAATATACAGGCTTATATAGCCCGAGTGGCCATTACCAGCATTACAGTACACAGGGGGCTCTTAAAGGCACATACACCACAATTCCTCCCCTTTTAGACAACCAGTACATAATATTTTAAGTAATCATTAATTAACATGTTACAAGAACAATAATCTACACATTTGCTGCAGTTAATCAATTATAAGTCAGTCTCTCTGGAGGCTTCCTGACTCGATCCGGATAACGCCTCGGTGGTGTCGTCGTTTCTGGTGGTGTAGTAGGTTCTTTTGGCAAGGCTGATTCGGCTTGAATGCCAGTGTCGGGTTCATCTGGTTCCAGTATCACCGGATCGGAGGTAGATACTATGGGTATCTCTACTTCATCATTAGGCGTATAGAGTTGTGGTGTAGGTTGTCCCTTTTCGGATGACTCTATGATCTGGTCAGCATGGCGCCTTATTATGCTTTCTCCAATGTTCACGGTATACATCAGCGGTCCTAGTCGTGTGCAAATAGTTCCAGGCTGCCATTTCTCGGTATAGTAGTCCCGGGCCAAAACTTGTTGACCTATCTGGAAGGTTCTAGTTGGCCTTTCGTTCATGCCTTGAAATTGCCGGTTCTCCACGTCCCTTCTGATGTTTGGCTTGATCAAATCCATCCGGCATCTTAGGCTTCTATTGAAGAACATCATGGCGGGAGTTTGGTTTGTAACCACATGTGTTGCATTCCTGTATGCAAACAAGAAGTTGTCTACCTTATGCTGAAGGTTTATGTCTTCATTACCCATGGCCTTTATGGCCTTCTTGAAGGCCTGGACAAACCTTTCAGCCAATCCATTGATGGCGGGATGGTATGGGGGGGACGTGTAGTGCTTAACCCCATTGTTTTTTAAGAACTTCCTGAATTCTTCGGACATAAATTGCGGTCCATTATCAGAACAGATCTGTTCAGGCAGCCCATTCCTGGCAAATATGGTCCTTAATACTGTGATGGTTTTTTCCGTGGTGGTGGAGGACATCTTTATTACCTCCGGCCACTTGGAGTGTGCATCAACCGCGATTAAGAACATTGAGTCCATAAATGGACCAGCAAAGTCGATGTGTACCCTTTGCCATGGAGATGAGGGCCACTCCCATGGATGTAGAGGGGCTTGTGGTGGGGCGTTTTGGACCTTCTGGCATCCTAGGCAGCTCTTGGTCATTTCTTCGATGTCTCCATCGATACCTGGCCACCACACAAACGCTCTGGCTAGGTTCTTCATTTTCACTCCACCCAGATGCCCCTCGTGAAGCTCCTTTAGCACTTTATCCTGGAGTTTGGGTGGAATCACCACTCTGGATCCACACATCAAGGTTCCTCGGCACACTGACAGCTGTTCTCTTCTTTGCGAGAATGCTGGCAACAGTGGTTCGCCATGTGCTGGCCATCCCTTCACCATTAAATCGTAGACTCGTGAGAGAGTCGGGTCATTTCTCGTTTCCTTTTCAATGGCAGAATTTGTTACTGGTAGATATTCCACTGTGGTTGAGTGGAACATCTCCACTGGGTCTACTGTAGGTGCCTCTTCTACCGTTGGCAACGGTAGGCACGATAAACCATCAGCATTCCCATGCTGTTTTGATCCTTTGTATTCTATGTCATATTGGTGTGCCCCTAGGAAAAGGGACCACCTCTGTAGCCTTTGCGCTGTCATAATGAGAACACCCTTTTTAGGGTTGAATATGGAGACGAGGGGTTGATGGTCAGTCAACAAGGTAAATTTTTGTCCGTGTATTTTTTGTGTCCAGATCGGCATACACGTGCAATGTGTCCAATCTTTCCGCATTGCCTGCATGCTTTGTCCTTGAACCAGCAGTCCCTCTGGTCATGGGTGGATCTGCCGCAGCGATAACATCTCTCAAAACCCTGTGTCATTTCATGGGTGCCGAAGTCCTGTGTCTTTTGCTGTATCTCTGCAGCTCCTCTTGCGGCTGCTTCATATGATACAGCCATACTGAAAGCCTTGTCCAGTGTCAAATCTTTCTCAGAAAGTAGCCTTTTCTGTGTTCCTTCACTTAGGAGACCGCAGACGAATTTGTCTCGAAGAGAATCTGCCAGTCCTGCCCCGAATTGGCAGTGCTTTGATAGCTTCCTTAATTCGGTGAGGTAATCAGCGTTACTTTCATTCTTGTGCTGATTCCTCTTGAAGAATTTGAATCGTTCCGCTATCAGCAGCGGTGTTGGGTTTAAGTGCTCCTGTAGGGTAACAACAATTTCCTTAAAATTCTTGTCCTTTGGTTTGGCTGGAGTGATTAAGTTTCGTAACAGCCCGTATGTCCTTGCGCCCATTAGATTTAGAAGTACTGATGCCTTTTTATCATTTTCTATTCCATTTGCTGTGCAATATACCTCCACTCTTTCCACATATGTGGTCCAATCCTCTATATCGTTATCGAAAGCATTAATATTGCCAGCTTTAGGCATCCTGAAAAAAAATGGCGCCTCCCGCGCTTTCCTTTCTTCCCTGCAGAAAAAAATGGCACTTCCCGCGCTTTCCCGCCGCTGCTGCTGCTGACAACGCTGTTTTCCGCGGTTTTTATTTACAGGTGGAGACTCATTCCCGCCGGACTCTCTGGGACTTTTCCCCCCCTCTGCTTGGTCCGAACGCCGACCTGCTTTGCAGCGCCGGCCGTCTCCCGAGTGCTCCCCCCCTCTGTCTCTGTTTGCCTCCGCCTTCGCTGCTCGGCCCCGCTGCAGAGCCAGCCGATGGAGCCCCAGCCCGCCGCCCAGGAAGGATTATTGCAGTACCTGCCACTAGCTGGTGAAACCACAGGTTTTTTTTTTTCCTTTCTTGCTTTTCTTCGACTTTCGTCTGAGGAATCGATCTCCTTGAGGTGCTGCCGAATTGCAGGTAAGTCCGTTTCCAATTCGTCGCCACTGTTGTATCCGTGTGTTAATAGAGACACGGAAGGCAGGAGTTGGGTTCACAGGTGTTTACTGAACAAAGTCTGGAGGCGAACTAACAGATACAAGACAATATACAGGCTTATATAGCCCGAGTGGCCATTACCGGCATTACAGTACACAGGGGGGTCTTAAAGGCACATACACCACACCCTGTCTATATTAATACACTCCCAGAATCCCATCAATATTAATATACTCCCAGAATCCCCTTTCAATATTAATACATCCCAGAATCCTCTGTCAATATTAATACACTCCCAGAATCCCCTGTCAATATTAATACACTCCCAGAATCCCCTGTCAATATTAATACATCCCAGAATCCCCTGTCAATATTAATACACTCCCAGAGTCCCATCAATATTTATACACTCCCAGAATCCCGTCAGTATTAATACACTCCCAGAATCCACTGTCAATATTAATACACTCCCAGAATCCCCAGTCAATATTAATACACTCCCAGAATCCCCTTTCAATATTAATACATCCCAGAATCTCCTGTCAATATTAATACACTCCCAGAATCCCCTGTCTATATTAATACATTCCCAGAATCCCATTTCAATATTAATACATCCCAGAATCCTCTGTCAATATTAATACACTCCCAGAATCCCCTGTCTATATTAATACACTCCCAGAATCCCCTTTCAATATTAATACCTCCCAGAATCCTCTGTCAATATTAATACACTCCCAGAATCCGTCTATATTAATACACTCCCAGAAACCCCTGTCAATATTAATACACTCCCAGAAACCTCTGTCAATATTTATACACTCCCAGAAACCCGTGTCAATATTAATACACTCCCAGAATCCCCTGTCTATATTAATACACTCCCAGAAACCTCTGTCAATATTTATACACTCCCAGAAATCCCCTGTCAATATTAATACACTCCCAGAATCCGTCTATATTAATACACTCCCAGAAACCCCTGTCAATATTAATACACTCCCAGAAACCTCTGTCAATATTTATACACTCCCAGAAACCCGTGTCAATATTAATACACTCCCAGAATCCCCTGTCTATATTAATACACTCCCAGAAACCTCTGTCAATATTAATACACTCCCAGAATCCCCTGTCTATATTAATACACTCCCAGAATCCCCGTCTATATTAATACACTCCCAGAATCCCCTTTCAATATTAATACACTCCCAGAAACCCCTGTCAATATTAATACACTCCCAGAAACCTCTGTCAATATTAATACACTCCCAGAATCCCCTGTCTATATTAATACACTCCCAGAATCCCCGTCTATATTAATACACTCCCAGAATCCCCTTTCAATATTAATACACTCCCAGAAACCCCTGTCAATATTAATACACTCCCAGAAACCTCTGTCAATATTAATACACTCCCAGAATCCCATCAATATTAATACACTCCCAGGATCCCCTGTCTATATTAATACGCTCCCAGAATCCCCTGTCTATATTAATACACTCCCAGAAACCCCTGTCAATATTAATACACTCCCAGAAACCTCTGTCAATATTAATACACTCCCAGAATCCCATCAATATTAATACACTCCCAGAATCCCCTGTCTATATTAATACACTCCCAGAAACCTCTGTCAATATTAATACACTCCGAGAAACCTCTGTCAATATTAATACACTCCCAGAATCCCCTGTCTATATTAATACGCTCCCAGAATCCCCTGTCTATATTAATACACTCACAGAATCCCCTTTCAATATTAATACACTCCCAGAAACCTCTGTCAATATTAATACACTCCCAGAATCCCCTGTCAATATTAATACACTCCCAGAATCCCCTGTCTATATTAATACACTCCCAGAATCCCCTTTCAATATTAATACACTCCCAGAAACCCCTGTCAATATTAATACACTCCCAGAAGCCCCTGTCAAAATTAATACACTCCCAGAAACCCCTGTCAATATTAATACAGTCCCAGAATCCCCTGTCAAAATGAATACACTCCCAGAAACCCCTGTTAATATTAATACATCTCAGAATCCCGTCAATATTAATATACTCCCAGAAACCCCTCTAAATATTAACGCACTCCCAGAAACCTCTGTCAATATTAATAAATCACAGTAAACCCCTCTAAATATTAACACACTGCCAGAAACCTCTGTCAATATTAATAAATCACAGTAAACCCCTCTAAATATTAACACACTCCCAGAAATCCTCTGTCAACATTAATCACATTTCCAGGACCCTCTGTTCCCTAACATCCAAAAGACAGTGCTAGCAATCCAAAGGAACGCAGAGCTATGAGTGTGGAAAATCCGTTCTTTTTTAAGATATAGCAACAGAGATAACATGGTAGTAAGTTAACAAATGCAGAAACAATACTACACCATGCAGAGTTCTCGAGACACTGAGTCCATGGCACTCGCAGAATGAATTCTGATGACCCCCATTTGGGGGTCTTACACACGCTTAGTCCGAACACCTGCAATCCAAGCTCACAACAGACTTGCATTCCTGTCATCCTGCTCACGTGGGCATCGAGTAAGAAGAGGAGATGACAAGGCAAGGCTTGGGAGAGAGTTCCAGACAGCAGGGGTGCAGTAGTGACTCAAAGGTCGGTCTCTGATGGCGCTGTGACACTCCCGGTGCTCGTCCTGAGGGAGCAGTGCACTGTCTTTCGCATGAGACGTTTAACCGAGGTCCCATCTGCTTCTCTCAGGTTGATGTTAAGGATCCTACGGCACTATCTTGAAGAAGAGCAGGGGAGTTCTCCCCGGTGTCCTGGACAATATTGATCCCTCAACCAACATCACTAAAAAAACAGATGATCTGGTCATTCTCACATTGCTGGTTGTGGGAGCTTGCTGTGCACAAATTGGCTGCCGCGTTTCCTACATTACAACAGTGACTTTGACGTGCTCTGAGATGTCCCGAGTTTGTGAAAGGCACTACAGAAATGCAACTCTTTCTCCCTTGGTTACAGCAGAAGGGAAATGGGGAATGAGTGGTAATCCCAAATCTGAGGATGTACTGGGTTATGCATCTGGAGAATGCAGGCCCCTGGGCAAGGCCCTGGAGGGGCCGCCGGTCGTCACCGTGGAAACGTAACTCAGCACAACTGAGGGACAGAAGGAGAGCTAATTGGCAAAATGACGTGACTCTGAAGTCTCCTTTACTGTGCAGACAACAATCCCTTTCAGCAAACTTTTGTAAGCGTGTTATACTGGAAATTAAATCACAAGAGCCTCTCTAAATAGCCTGGCATTGTGTGCGTGTGATAACAGTATTGATACGACTGGTATGGAGATATATTATGGTCAGATAAATCCATGCTATCACACTTGAGGCCAGATATGAAGAGGATCTTGCTGCTTTGTCAATCATTCCTGGACTGCCCCATCGCATCCAGAGCTTGGGTGGGGGTGGGGCACCTAACACAGTGTGGAACTAAGGAAGACCATTCAGCCCATCAGGTCCCTTCTTTCCACAGGCCCCATACAACCTGCCCTACCATTAAAAGAAAAAGACTTGTCTTCATATAGCACCTTTCACAATCTCAGGACGTCCCAAAGCGCTTTACAACTTTTGAAATACTTTTGAAGTGTAGTCACCGTCGTAATGTAGGAAACGTGGCAGCTAATTGGTGCACAGCAAGGTCGCACAAGCAGCAATGTGATAAATGACAAGTTAATTTGTTGTTTTTGTGATGTTGGTAGAGGGATAAACATTAGCCATTACTACAGGAGGCACTCCCCTGCGAAATAATGGCCATGGGATCCTTTACGTCCACCTGAGAGGGCAGACGGGGCCTTGGTTTAACGTCTCGTCCGAAAGACGGCACCTCTGACAGTGCAGTGCTCCTAGCTTTTTTGCTGGCTTCTGACTCACAGGCGAGAGAGTGCTACCCACTGAGCCACAGCAGGCACGATAGTATTATAGTTGTCTTGGCAATGAGGAGGAGGAGACTCATGTAGTGGAGAGTTGCCCGGACATCAGTAACTTGATAGAGGAAGAGGGAATCACTGAAAGCAGCTTAGGATTCGGCAAAGGAGGACAAAAGGATTAATTAAGAGGGGGAAAATAGAATATGAGAGTAAGCTTTCAGGGAACATAAAAACTGACTGTAAAAGCTTCTATAGATATGTGAAGAGAAAAAGATTGGTGAAGTCAAGCGTAGGTCCCTTGCAGTCAGAATCAGGGGAATTTATAATGGGGAACAAAGAAATGGCTGACCAATTAAATACAGACTTTGGTTCTGTCTTCACAAAGGAGGACACAAATAACCTCCCAGAGATGTCGGGGAACATAGAGTCTAATGAGAGGGAGGAACTGAATGAAATCAGTATTTGTAGGGAAATGGTGTTAGGGAAATTGATGGGATTGAAGGCCGATAAATCCCCAGGGCCTGATAATCTACATCCTAGGGTACTTAAGGAAGTGGCCCTAGAAATAGTAGATGCATTGCTGGTCATCTTCCAAAATTCTATAGACTCTGGCACAGTTCCCATGGATTGGAGGGTAGCTAATGTAACCCCACTATGTAAGAAACATGGTAGAGAGAAAGGAAAACAGTGACAGGATCGGACAAAGTCAACATGGATTTACAAAAGGTAAATCGTGCTTGACTAATCTACTGGAATTTTTTGAGGATGTAACTGGTAGAATAGATAAGGGAGAACCAGTGGATGTGATGTATTTGGGCTTTCAGAAGGCTTTCGATAAGGTCCCGCATAAGAGATTAGCGTGTAAAGTTAAAGCACATGGGATTGGGGGTAAAGTACTGACTTGGATAGAGAACTGGTTGGCAGGCAGGAAGCAAAGAGCTGGAACAAACGGGACTTTTTCCGAGTGGCAGGCAGTGACTAGTGGGGTACCGCAGGGATCAGTGCTAGGACCCCAGCTATTCACAATATATATTAATGATCTAGACGAGGGAACTAGATGTAATATCTCCAAGTTTGCAGACAACACAAAGCTGGGTGGGCGTGTGTGCTGTGAGGAGGATGCCGAGAAACTCCAGTATGATTTGGACAGGTTGGGTGATTGGGCAGATGCATGGCAGATGCAGTATAATGTGGATAAATGCGAGGTTATCCACTTTGGTGGCAAAAACAGGAAGGCAGATTATTATCTGAACGGCAATAGATTGGGAGAAGGGGAAGTGCAACGAGACCTGGGTGTCCTTGTGCACCAGTCGCTGAAGGTAAGCATGCAGGTGCAGCAGGTGGTTAAGAAGGCAAATGGTATGTTGGCCTTCATAATGAGAGGGTTTGAGTACAGGAGCAAGGATGTCTTGCTGCAGTTGTACAGGGCCTTGGTGAGACCACACCTTGAGTATTGTGTGCAGTTTTGGTCGCCTTATCTGAGGAAGGATGTTCTTGCCATGGAGGGAGTGCAGCGAAGATTCACCAGACTGATACCTGGGATGGCAGGAATGACGTATGAGGAGAGATTGGGTTGATTGGGCTTATATTCGCTGGAGTTTAGAAGAATGAGAGGGGATCTCATTGAAACTTATAAAATTCTGACAGGACTAGACGGACTAAATGCAGGAAAACTGTTTCCGATAGCCAGGGAGTCCAGAACCAGGGGTCACAGTCTAAGGATAAGGGGTAAGCCATTTAGGACAGAGATGAGGAGGAATTTCTTCACCCAGAGAGTGGTGAACCTGTGGAATTCTCTACCACAAAAAGCAGTTGAGGCCAATTCATTAAATATATTCAAGAAGGAGTTAGATATATTTCTTAAGGCTAAAGGGATGAAGGGATATGGGGAGAAGGCAGGGACAGGGTACTGATTTTGGATGATCAACCATGATCTCATTAAATGGCGGAGCAGGCTCGAGGGGCCGAATGGCCTACTCCTGCTCCTATCTTCTATGTATCTATGAAAGGTACGGGAGAGAATTTATGGAGAGGTTTGGGGAACAGTTAAAACTGCTGAAGGCATTTCATTTGATTTGTGTTTAGTTAAGTATGCATTAGTTCACTTTCTTTCATAGAATCAAAATGTGTTTAAAAAAAATGTATAAGACAGAATTATTTTTAAAGTGGAAAATAGAATTGATGGCACCAAGACATCATCAATTCTCAAGGATAGCAAAGAAATGCTTGCATTTATATCCTACCTGATCTTGTCATTAAAATGCATCAACGTGTTTCACACAGTGAATTATTTTTGGAGTGCAATGACTGTTGTTATGTATGTAAACACAGTACACCACTGCAGCAGGATAAAAATGTCCCTTTCAATAACATAAGGTCTAATTTGATTCAATACATATTGCAAACCAATAATTTGCTCCACACAGTCAGACATTTTATTTACACATGGATTTCTCAAAATTGAAACACAAACAAGATAACTCAGAGCTTTTATCTTGCCAGTTCGTTATCTTGCGAGTGTGTGAATGTGTATGTGTGTGTGGGGGGTGGGGGGAGGGTATGTAGGCATGCGTGTGTATGCCTGCGTCTGTGACGGTACGCATGCCTGTGTGTGTGGGTGTGTATATGTATATATTCTCATCCTTGTTTTTAAATCCCTCCAGGGTCTCGCCCCCCTCCCTATCTCTGTAACCTCCTCCAGCCCTACAACCCTCTGAGATCACCGCACTCCTCCAATCCTGGCCTCTTGGCATTCCCTGATTTTGGCGGCCGTGCCTTCAGCTTCTTTTTAAAATTTGGTTATGGGATCTGGGCATCACAGGCAAGGCCAGCATTTATTGCCCAACCCTAATTGCCTTTGAGAAGGTGGTGGTGAGCCGCCTTCTTGAACCGTTGCAGTCCGTGTGGTGAAGGTACTCCCACAGTGCTGTTAGGTAGGGAGTTCCAGGATTTTGACCCAGCGACGATGAAGGATCAGCGATATACTTCTAAGTCAGGATGGTGTGTGACTTGGAGGTGTTCCCATGTGCCTGCTGCCCTTGTCCTTCTAGGCGGTAGAGGTCACGGGTTTGGGAGGTGCTGCCGAAGAAGCCTTGGTGAGTTGCTGCAGTGCATCTTGTAGATGGTACACACTGCAGCCATGGTACACTGTGGTGGAGGGAGTGAATGTTTAAGTTGGTGGATGAGGTGCCAATCAAGCGGGCTGCTTTGTCCTGGATGGTGGCGAGCTTCTTGAGTGTTGTTGGAGCTGCACTCATCCAGGCAAGTGGCAAGTACTCCATCACACTCCTTACTTGCGCCTTGTAGATTGTGGAAAGGCTTTGGGGAGTCAGGAGGTGAGACACTCACCCCAGAATACCCAGCCTCTGACCTGCTCTTGTTGCCACAGTATTTATGTGGCTGGTTCAGTTAATTTTCTGGTCAATGGTGACCCCCAGGATGTTGATGGTGTGGGATTCGGCGATGGTAATGCCATTGAATGTCAAGGGGAGGTGGTTAGGCTCTCACTTGTTGGAGAAAGTCTGGGCCCTAAACTTTGGAATTCCCTCCCTAAATCTCTCTGCCTCTCCACCGCTCTCTCCTCCTTTAAGAGGTTCTTTAAAACCCACCTGTGTGACTAAGTAATATCTCCTTATGTGGCAAACTTTGTTTGCTAATGCTCTTGTGAAGCACCGTGGGATGTTTTACTATGTTAAATGCGCTATATAAATGCATGTTGTTGTTGTTATATGCCTCTCTATGTGTGTTTCTAATTAGGGTGTACGTGTTACATTAAACATCTCACCTTTGATATGTAATGCACAAACTGCAGGATTATGATCATTGCTAATTGATTTGAGATGTGGCTTATTACATTTACACTATATCTTATGAAGACTTGTGGTTCCATAATTTCAGCAGAAGGCCTACACTGACTCACACACAAACACTAAATAGGAACAAATTCAAAATGGACAATGTTCACCTACTGTATAAACTGTTTGGAACAACCCCCACCCGCCCCAGCCCATAATATTAGGACTCTGGTCCTCTCCCCTCCCATCCCAAAGATATTGATCCTTACTGAGGTACTGTTCCACGGATTCTGGTTGTCCCGCAGTGCTTTGCTCAAGCAGCCGTCCTTCATGTGTTAGTAGACAGGCTATTCGGCCAACTAAGTCATCACAGCTTAGCCCATCCGGGAACCTTGCCCCACATCCACACATTTCAAGCAGGGGCCTACTGGACAGGAGTGGGAACCACGGCCCATTTCTCCCTCCCAAACCCAGCTGTACTGAGGGCAAGTGCTTCTACCAGTATCTGGGACTGAGGGGCGACTAGGCACAGACCAGGAACTAAACCTTGCTGATTGGTATGGATAAATATGTCAGCTGCAGCTAAGTTTGCAGATGACACAAAGCTGGGTGGGCATGTGTGCTGTGAGGAGGATGCCGAGAAACTCCAGTATGATTTGGATAGGTTGGGTGATTAGGCAGATGCATGGCAGATGCAGTATAATGTGGATAAATGCGAGGTTATCCACTTTGGTGGCAAAAACAGGAAGGTAGATTATTATCTGAATGGCAATAGATTGGGAGAAGGGGAAGTGCAACGAGACCTGGGTGTCCTTGTGCACCAGTCGCTGAAGGTAAGCATGCAGGTGCAGCAGGTGGTTAAGAAGACAAATGGTATGTTGGCCTTCATAGCGAGAGGGTTCGAGTACAGGAACAAGGATGTCTTGTTGCAGTTGTACAGGGCTTTGGTGAGACCACACCTTGAGTATTGTGTGCAGTTTTGGTCGCCTTATCTGAGGAAGGATCTTCTTGCCATGGAGGGAGTGCAGCGAAGATTCACCAGACTGATACCTGGGATGGCAGGAATGATGTATGAGGAGAGATTGGGTCGATTGGGCTTATATTCACTGGAGTTTAGAAGAATGAGAGGGGATCTCATTGAAAATTATAAAATTCTAACAGGACTAGACAGACTAGATGCAGGAAGGATGTTCCCGATGGCGGGGAGTCCAGAACCAGGGGTCACAGTCTAAGGATAAGGGGTAAGCCATTTAGGACAGAGATGAGGGGGAATTTCTTCACCCAGAGAGTGGTGAACCTGTGGAATTCTCTACCACAGAAGACAGTTGAGGCCAATTCATTAAATATATTCAAGAAGGAGTTGGATATATTTCTTAAGGCTAAAGGGAGCAAGGGATATGGGGAGAAGGCAGGGACAGGGTACTGAATTTGGATGATCAGCCATGATCTCATTGAATGGCGGAGCAGGCTCGAGGGGCCGAATGGCCTACTCCTGCTCCTATCTTCTATGTCTATGTCTAAGTGGGTAGCACTCTTGCCTCTGAGTCAGAAGTTTGCGAGTTCAAGTCCCACTCCAGAGACTTGAAAATCTTCATCTGTTGAGGAGGTATCGTTGTGTTTGGGTGGCACTTGCTTTGTTATCTTTTTAGTTTGATTGGACCATCCCATTTTGTTGGTGCCCTAAAAGGGGCTCTTGTTATGATGATTTTTGTTTGCTGATGGTGAGGCAGCTGTTGCTCAGTGGGTAGCACTCTCGCCTCTGTGCCAGAAGGTTGTGGTTTCCAGTCCCCACTCCATGGGACTTGAGCACAAAAATCTAGGCTGACACTCCAGTGCATTACTGAGGGAGTGCTGCACTGTCAGAGGTGCTGTCTTTTGAATGAGATGTTAAACCGAGGTCCATCTCAGGCAGACGTAAAAGATCCCGTGGTACTATTTCGAAGAAGAGTAGGGGAGTTATCCCCGGTGTCCCGGACAATATTGATCCCTCAATCAACATCATTAAAACAGATTATCTGGTCATTATCACAATGCTGTTTGTGGGAGCTTGCGCAATTGACTGCCATATTTACCACATTATAACAGTGATTACACTTGAAAAATATTTCATTGGCTGTAAAGCGCTTTGTGTCGTGAAAAGCGCTGTATAAAAACATCTGGGAAGGCGCCGAACACCTCGAGTCTCTTCACCGGGAGCAAGCGGAAGCCAAGCGCAAACAGCGGAAGGAGCGCACGTCAACCCAAGCACCCCACCCACCCACCCCTTCAACCACCGTCTGCCCCACCTGTGACAGAGACTGTAGGTTCGGCATTGGACTCATCAGTCACCTGAGAACTCATTTTTAATGTGGAAGCAAGTCATCCTCGGTTCCGAGGGACTGCCGAAGAGAGAGATAAGATAAATGCAAGCCTTCCTTTCTTTCTTTCCGTGTCACCTTTATTGGTCCATCAAGAAAAAGGTCTATTCCAGGGATTTGAGCTCACCATCCAGGCTGACACTCCCAGTGCTGCTCTCTCAAGTGGACGGCACCATTTCGAAGAAGAGCGGGAGAGCTCCCCAACCCACCCCCCTCCGGTACCCCGGGGCCAATGTTTATCCCTCAACCAACATCACTAAAACAGATGATCTGGTCATGATCACATGGCTGGTTGTGGGATCTTGCTGTGCGCAAATTGGCCGCTGCGTTTCCTACATTACAGCAGTGACTGCACTTCATTGGCTGTAAATCACGGTGGGGCGTCCTGAGGTTGTGAACAGGCGGTGTTTCAATGCGAGTTCTTTCTTCGAAAGTCCACTGAGCAATTGCAGGAACTCTCCTTGAACTTGGGAGTAAAAAATTCAAATGGCTCCAATTTAATTTTAGAAATCAGACGGGGGGGTTGCAGCAGGATTTAATGTATCAATCTGCCGCGTGTTTTGGGGTTTTCCCCAAGGACGAGGGGAGGGGTAGGGGGAGCCAAAATACCGATTAACTTGCTGCTGAGCGCTCCCAGCTTACACCAGACAGGCAAACTAACTGCTGAAGCCCCTGGACTCCTCGCCGAAACTGCGGGAGAGCAGAGGTGAGAAATATGTTTTTTTGTTCAAACGCCCAAGTGTGAAGGACTTATCGGAAGCTGATCTCCAGGAGACCATTGGAGGCCAGTCAGAGAGTCTGGCCGGGGAACATTAGCTTGTTGGCAGATCTTTTAACAAGATAATGGGGCTGGTGGGTCCTTTGATATATTGTGAGAGGGCTGCTTTGGAATTTCTGCCTGGTTTCACGGGATTTGGATGTTCCAGCCTCGGATTTGGAGACATCAGTGTTTTTTTGTGTGGTGTGTGTGTGTGACTGTTCTCCAATTTTTCACGCCTCGACTTTGAACTCTCTAGAAAAGACAAAGCTGGCCCATGGGACACCAGCAAGCTGGGCTTTTAAAGGATGCTGGGCAAATTAGCTATTGTTGTCCTCTTTTAAATGACAACACCGACTGTAGATAGCACTTCTGGACACCGCCCCAGGAGGGAAGGGAAAGAAATTAGCATCTTAAGAAGAAGAGGAAAAAAATACACTCAAGGGGGGGGGAAAGGAGGGAAGCGGACTTGTTGAGTTTGCTGGGTCTGTGACTGCCCGGCGGGGGGGGGGGGGGGAAGAGAGTGGAAAAGAAGAGCCAACCTTTCAAATCCATCTCACTTGATCTGCCTGTTTAATCAAGGACCACTAGAATCGACCAAGTTCATTGATTGGAGTTCAATGGAATTGACCTCGCCTACCACTCAAGTAGGCTAGGCATTTGCATAGAGTCATTAATCAGGGCAGAGGTTGGAATTTACCTCGGCGGAGGAGGAGGAGTTGTTGTCCTGCCGCCAAGTTGGTTCCTCCTGGTTGGGAGTCCCACCGCCACCGCCAGCTATGACCGGCCGGCTCAACCATGAGATCAACAGGTCCTTGGCGCCGCTCTCCACTGAAGCTGTGCCGGCGGCTCGGCATCCCAACCACGGGATGGCCGAGCCCGGCTCCCCCTTCGTCCAGGATCGGATCGGGAACAGCCCGGCGCACGGCGCTTTCGGCTTCAAGGGGGACTACTATGGCCACTCGAGCCCGGATCCCCAGTTTGGCGAGGCGAGCAGACTGGCGGGATCGGCTGGGCTCCCCAGACCTTGGTACCCCTTCCCTGCCCCCGAAGCCTGGGCACACGGCTCGAGGGCGGGACATTATCCCAACATCCTGCCCGACGGCGAAGAGGACGGCAAAGGTGCTGAGGTCAAGTACCCGCCCGCCGTCCCTCCTTTCTACAACTCTCCCTGGAACTCTTGCTTCCTGACCCAGCTCCCCTCTCCCGGCCCGCCTTCCAGCCGGACTTCTGCCGGGCTCGGGGCGTCCCACGATGGCATGCATCCCAACCAAAGCTCAGCTCCCTCGCAAGCCCAGAGCAGCAGTCAACCTGTGAGCCCTCTGATCAGGACGGACAGTAGCTCCAGCAGCCCTGAGCTTGAGGAGAGCACCAAAGGGACGCCCCATGACAGTGGAGATGAGGTGAGTAACACACTCCAGCCAGGATCCAGTGGCACTCCCCTCCCTATAGCTTCCGCGATCATATGTCCATATCCTAACTTCAGCATTTTCATCCCGAAATCTTGTCAGATCAAAACTTGAACTCTCTCAATTTCGATCAAGTATCCGTTGGCTCAAAAGCATATTTCCATTATCTTTGGATTCCAGTCTCCCTAAATGTTTCTGTTAACTCACCCCCTCCAGGTTCATGACTAGGAGAGTCAACATCATCTCAATTAGAAGTCTTATCAACACACACCGTCCACCTAATCGGGATATTCCCGCTCCAGTAAGATTTTGAAAGCTCCCCCCTTCATTCCTGTCCAAGCAAACCGATTCTTTGGGATTTTCAGACAGGGATTCGTAAAGAAATGGGTTGTAAGAGATTGGGCTGGGACTGTGTATTTGTCGGTTTATAATAAGCTGGGGTAATTCCCAAGACATTGATAGTCCCGGTGACATCTAGCCGAGACATATATGGTTATATACATCTATAGGAAAGGGTCGGTTAGCCTAAGCTTCGGGCTGTCGAAGCGGCTCCGAGCCTGGTAACTGTTAGTGTGGAGTCTGTTGTAACCGGGACTGAAATATTCCCCCTCCTCCGCCTTGGCGCTCGGGTTGCGCAAAGCGGTTGTATCAGCGGTAGAAACTCTGGAGATTCAGAAATTGTCGAGTTAAAACTCCCAGCAAGATTTAGAATTGCGAATACACCTGGGGAAGTTGGGGGAAACTTTAGTTTCCAATCAAGGTCACTTTATTTTGACGAGGAAGTAGTCTGTTCAATTGGTATTGTTGCTTTACCATTTTACATATTTTTCATTAAATTTTCATGAAAGGTCTGTGCTGTGCAGTGTGGAACAGAACAGAAACATCCCAGGTTCGATACTCTTTTCCCCCCCCCCCCCCCCCCCTTGGAGCTGAATTAGTTGATTTCAGCAGGGGTGGGGGGAGGGGAGATGATACAACCGTCCACAGTGCCCCTGGGTTAGGGAAGGGAGGAGGAGAGAAACGGCCAAGCTTCCTGATCATTGTCCAGTGACCCTCTTCCTTCCCCCCCCCCCTCGGGAGAGTGTGGTTAAAGATGGCACAGACAAGATGGGCCGAATGGCCTCCTTCTGTGTTGTAAATGTCCTATGGGGATGGGTTCAGTTGTGAATCTCCCTCCCCATGGTCAATGGATGGCCTAGACTTGCACATGATTGAAGGATGTCTACTTTGACCAGGTTCTAGAGAGTGCCTGTGGAATCCTGTCCCAGCTGCTTTTGGGAGGGGGGAATTGGGGAGGGGTGGGGGGGTTGGGATTGGGGAGAGAGGGGGAGGGGTGGAATTGAGATCTTTTACACCTCTACATAATATCTTCGCATTGTACAAGTATCTTTTCCACGGTATAGTTGGGTATGTGAGATCCCACCAAAAACTGGGTTAAAATTGTGTTAAAATTGGATCACTAGGCTGTCGACCGTGTGGTGTGTGTGTGTGTATATAGGTAAATGCAGATGTAGACAGTTTTTTGTTAAAACCTCCATGAAACATGACTGGTTCTTGCGATTTTGGGACAGTGGATGTGTCATGTGTGGAATGCAATCAGTCGGGGCTGAATAATGTGATTGAAAAGTTAGGCTGGAGTTTTACTATCTATCAGTTGCCTTTGAGAGGGGGAGGTGAATTTCAAAGAGTCTTTATCTTTCTGGAATTTTACCTGTGGCTGATTGCCCCTCGGGAGTTTGAATGAGTTGGGCGTGTCTATGGTGGTGGAGAGAAATTTAGAGTTGTGGGGTGGGGGGGAAGGATTGAGATCAGCTGAGGTGATGTCAATATTCCTGGGTTGGGGGGGGGGGGAAATTAGCCCAGATTATGCCCGGGTGTCAGACTTGCCTCAATGGTAGCGCACTCTCCTCCGAGTCAGAATCTTGTGGGTTCAAGCCCCTCTCCGAGATACAAGCACATAATCCAGGCTGACACTCCAGTGCGGTACTGAGGGTGTGCGGCACTGTCGGAGGTGCCGTCTTTTGGCTGAGACGCTAAACCGAGGCCCCGTCTGCCCCCTCAGGTGAACATAAAAGATCCCATGGCACTATTTTGAAGAAGAGCAGGGGGAGTTTTCCCTAGTATCCTGGCCGATATTAATCCCTCAACCAACATCACTTTTTAAAAAAAAAAAAAAAAAAGCTGATGATCTGGTCAATTTATCACTGTTTTGTGGGAGCTTGCTGTGCGTAAATTGGCTGCTGCGTTTCCTACATTACAACAGTGACTCCACTTGAATGACTCAAGGAGCCAAATGACCTACTCCTGCTCCAACATAAGAACATAAGAAATAGGAGCAGGAGTAGGCCAATCGGCCCCTCGAGCCTGCTCCACCATTCAATAAGATCATGGCTGATCTGATCCTAACCTCAAATCTTCTATCACTCTCCATCCCACCCGAACCCATGTGATCTCCCGGGAGAGGCGAAAAACCAGATTAAAAAACCCAATGTGCCAATTTGGGAGAAAAAATCTGGGAAATTCCTCTCCGACCCATCTAGGCGATCGAAACGCGTCCAGGAGATCACTCTGTCCCTGTATTTCCTACAGTACTTGCCTTCTGTAAGAGGTGATCTCCACCCTAGCCAGGAACAGGCCCAATTTACTCTTGAAGGACTCCTAGCTGGCAGCCTGTTCCCGAGGTCTCCACTAATCCCTGTGAATAGAACCATCTCCTGAAATCTAACAGAATTAGAACACAAGAAGTAGGAGCAGGACCAGGCTACACGGCCCCTGTGTCTTATGTTAAGTACTTCATTGGCTGTAAAGCGCTTTGGGAGGTGTGAAAGGTGCTATATACCTGTAAATGCAAGTTCTTTTCCAATCCCTCTATTGGGAGAGTGTCCTGTGCTCCCCATATTCCTTTTCAGTTGGACTGTGTGCTGCTGTTTAATGCGAAGACCTGATTTGCTGGGGATCAGTCTAGGGGAATCCAGGAAAAAAAGGTTTGTTGCCATTTTTTTTTAAGCAGTCAGTGTTTGTGAAAAGGAAAGACGGAGGTGCACTCTTTGTCATAAGAACTGAATAGTGAGAAATAAACCAGTTGGGGGGAGGGGAGAATCTGAAAAAAGGAGGGGGAGGGAGAGAACTAGCAAGTACACCGGTTTCTGGGGTACAGGAAGACCTGAGTACATGCTGACCGGGACAAGACTGCGTGCTTACGTAGGAAGGAAAGACTTCAAAGAAGAACATTGCAAGGCATTACAGCTTGCTTTCTTTGAATGTAAAAAAAAAATCAATGCTGAATAACCAAACTCGCTTTAGAGGAATTAAAGCAGGGGTTCCCAAATGTACGCGAGACATCTCTGGGGGTTGGGGGGGGGGGTTACACAGGAGAAATTGTCTAATGGTGGATTTTATTTTTTTAATTACTGCATTTTTAATAGACTACTCAGACAAAGCTTTAATACTCTGGGAATTTGTTATAGAAACATAGATAGGAGCAGGAGTAGGCCATTCGGCCCCTTGAGCCTGCTCCGCCATTTAATGTGATCATGGCTGATCATCCAAACTCAGTACCCTGTCCCTGCTTTCTCCCCATATCCCTTGATCCCTTTAGCCTTAAGAAATATACCTAACTCCTTCTTGAATATATTTAATGAATTGGCCTCTACTGCCTTCTGTGGTAGAGAATTCCACAGGTTCACCACTCTCTGGGTGAAGAAAATCCTCCTCATCTCAGTCCTAAATGGCCTACCCCTTATCCTTAGACTGTGACCCCTGGTTCTGGACTCCCCGTAGTTAGTAGTTAATTTACTTCAAGATGTACTAATGTACAATGCTTTGGCAATAAAGGGGTTAAAGTATTAAAGCTGTGTGCTGGTAGGGTACGCGGGCAGCTGGTAGATCTGGAATCATAGAATGGTTACAGTGCAGAAGGAGGCCATTCGGCCTGTCGAGCCCGTGCTGGTTCTCTGCGAGAGCACTTCAGCTAGTCCCACTCCCCTGCCCTTTTTCCCCCTAGCCCTGCAAACTTTTTTCCCTTCAGGAAGGGGGATACACAATAAGTAAAGTTTGGGAACCTCTGATTTTTAAAGGATATTAGCAATGGAGTCATGCTGGTGGCTTTAGATGAGTACTTTATATAAAAAAAAAAAATAAAAAAAATGTATAAATAAAATAATGCTCACATTTGATTTAGAAAATCAGCGCTGTATTCAATGTTTGACTGTTGTCTTGTGTATGTGAGAAAGTAGTGAAGGAATCATTTTCTTGAATGTAAAAAATACAGATACACCAATCACTGAGAGGGAGTTCATGGGTTAAATGAGCTGTAAACTGCTTAATAGAAGACTGTTTAGTAAAGGTTGTCAACTGAGATGATGGTGTTAGCAGCAGTTTCTTCGAATGGGGCAGTGGTATCTCGGAATGAACATTATTTATTTATCACAAAGCACGTGCAAACACAAACCAGAATCTTGTGTGTACAGGCTGACCGACTTCATTCAATGGCAGATTTGTCGACCTGTTTTCACCAGGCCTCTGACGCGCCTCTGACAGTGCAGCACCCCCCTCAGTACTGCACCAGGCGTGCCAGCCTGGATTATGCTCTCCAGTCTCTAGAATGGGGACTTGAACCCCACGACCTTCTGACTCAGAGGCGAGAGTGTGCTAGCCGTGGCTGACACTCCAGTGAAGTGGTTCTGCGGTGCGCTTTGACTCTTGGTACTCTCCAGTCATCATATTTATGGTGTTGCTAGAACGTGGAGAACTGGCAACATGGGACGCCACCTCCTCCGCCCGCGCGCACAGACACGCGTAAGGTTGCATGTGGGAGCTCGGTGTAGAGCCCCTTTAATTTCCTGACCCCGGACCATCCCCTGATCCCAAATCCCGTAGTGGTGGTTCCACTCAGTTCAGATAACTGATCCACTCTGATGCCACGTTCCCCTGGCAGTGCTTTGCTTTGTGAATCGGGGCTGCCTTCAGCAATGGCCCTAAAAGTAAACTTGGCATTAATTCAGTTTTTACATTTTTTTTTTTACAGCTTTGATCTCTTTACCTAAGGAAGTATATATTTGCCTTTGAGGGGGTGCAACAAAGGTTCATTAGATTGATTCCTGGGATGAGAGGGCTGTCCTGAGGAAAGATTGAGCAGACTAGGCCTATACTCTC
Organism: Somniosus microcephalus; assembly: GCF_052327205.1. Taxonomy (NCBI): domain Eukaryota; kingdom Metazoa; phylum Chordata; class Chondrichthyes; order Squaliformes; family Somniosidae; genus Somniosus; species Somniosus microcephalus. The sequence goes on from NW_028225179.1 coordinate 144,130,280, forward strand.
TGGAAGTGATCTCATTCAAATGTATAAGATTCTGAGGGGGGGGTTGACAGGGTAGATGCTGAGAGGTTGTTTCCCATGGCTGGGGAATCTAGAACCAGAGGTCACGGTCTCCAGAATAAGGGGTCGGCCATTGAGGACTGAGATGAGGAGAAATTTCTTCACTCAGAGGGTGGTGAATCTTTGGAATTCTCTACCCCAGAGAGCTGTGGAGGCTCAGTCGTTGAGTATATTCAAGGCTGAGGTCGATAGATTTTTGGAAACTAAGGGAATCAAGGGATATGGAGAACAGGCGGGAAGGTAGAGTTGAGGTAGAAGATCAGCCATGATCTTATTGAATGGCGGAGCAGGCTCGAGGGGCCGTGTGGCTGACTCCTGCTCCTAATTCTTAAGGCGATTTGGTGTAAAGGGCTTAATTGGTAAATCATCTATGATCCACACAGACCAGGGAGGTCCCAGGTTCCATCAACAGCTTGTCTTGAGCTATCTCAAGGGGGCAAGCAACCTTAGATTTGGTCCTGTGTAATGAGACAGGATTAATTAAAAATGTCCTAGTAAAGGATCCCCTTGGAATGAGTGACCATAACATGGTTGAGTTCCATATTCAATTAGAGGGTGAGAAGGTTGGATCTCAAACAAGCGTGCTGAGCTTGAATAAAGGAGACTATGAAGGTATGAGAGCGGAATTGAGTAGAGTGGACTGGGAAAATAGATTAAAGGGTAAGACGGTACATGACCAGTGGTGTACATTTAAGGAGTTATTTTACAACTTCCAAAAAAAAATATTCCACTGAGGAAAAAAGGGTGTAAAAGAAAAGATAGCCATCCGTGGCTAAGTAAAGTAATTAAGGATAGTATCCGACTAAAAACAAGGGCATATAAGGTAGCCAAATCTAGTGGGAGGATGGAAGATTGGGAAGTCTTTAAAAGACAGCAAAAAATAACTAAAAGATTGATTAAGAAAGGGAAGATAGATTATGAAAGTAAATTAGCAAAAAATATAAAAACAGACAGTACAAGTTTCTATAGTTATATAAAAAGAAAAAGGGTGGCTAAAGTAAATGTTGGTCCCTTAGAGGATGAGACCGGGAAATTAATGGTGGGAAACATGGAGATGGCAAAAACACTGAACAATTATTTTGTATCAGTCTTTACAGTAGAGGACACTAAGAATATCCCAACACTGGACAAACGGGGCTCTAGGGGAGGAGGAACTAAATACGATTAAAATCACTGAGGAAGTGGTACTTGGTAAAGTAATGGGACTCAAGGCGGATAAATCCCCTGGACCTGATGGCTTGCATTCTAGGGTCTTGAGGGAAGTAGCGGTAGGGATTGTGGATGCATTGGTAATAATTTTCCAAAACTCACTGGACTCAGCAAAGGTCCCGGCAGATTGGAAAACTGCTAATGTAACACCCTTATTTAAAAAGGGTAGTAGGCAGAAGGCTGGAAACTATAGACCTGTTAGCCTAACACCTGTGGTTGGTAAAATGTTAGAGTCCATTATTAAGGAGACAGTAACGGGACATTTGGATAAACATAATTTAATAGGACAAACTCAGCATGGTTTCATGAAGGGGAAGTCATGTTTGACAAATTTGCTTGAGTTTTTTGAGGAAGTAACATACAGGGTGGATAAAGGGGAACCAGTGGACGTAGTGTATTTAGACTTCCAAAAGGCATTTGACAAGGTGCCACACAAAAGATTATTGCTCAAGATAAAAAATCACAGGATTGGGGGTAATATTCTGGCGTGGGTGGAGGATTGGCTCTCTAACAGAAAGCAGAGAGTTGGGATAAATGGTTCGTTCTCAGATTGGCAACCAGTAACTAGTGGTGTTCCGCAGGGGTCAGTGCTGGGTCCCCAACCCTTTACAATCTATATCAACGATTTGGAGGAGGGGACCGAGTGTAACATATCAAAGTTTGCAGATATACAAAGATGGGACGGAAAGTAGTGAGTGAGGAGGACATAAAAAAACCTGCAAAGGGACATAGACAGGCTAAGTAAGTGGGCAGAGATTTGGCAGATGGAATACAATACTGGAAAGTGTGAGGTTATGCACTTTGGCAGGAAAAATCATAGAGCAAGTTATTATCTTAATGGCAAGAAACTGGAAAGTACTGTAGTACAAAGGGATCTGGGGGTCCTGGTGCACGAAACTCAAAAAGTTAGTATGCAGGTGCAGCAAGTGATTAAGAAGGCCAATGGAATGTTGGCTTTTATTGCTAGGGGGTTGGAATATAAAAACAGGGAGGTATTGCTGCAGTTGTACAAGGTATTGGTGAGACCGCACCTGGAATACTGCATACAGTTTTGGTGTCCATACTTAAGAAAAGACATACTTGCTCTCGAGTAAGTACAAAGAAGGTTCACTCGGTTAATCCCGGGGATGAGGGGGTGGTCATATGAGGAGAGGTTGAGTAGATTGGGACTCTACTCATTGGAGTTCAGAAGAATGAGAGGCGATCTTATTGAAACATATAAGATTGTGAAGGGGCTTGATCGGGTGGATGCAGTGAGGATGTTCCCAATGATGGGTGAAACTAGAACTAGGGGGCATAATCTTAAAATAAGGGGCTGCTCATTCAAAACTGAGATGAGGAGAAACTTCTTCACTCAGAGGGTGGTAGGTTTGTGGAATTTGCTGCCCCAGAAAGCTGTGGAAGCTACATCATTAAATAAATTTAAAACAGAAATAGATAGTTTCCTAGAAGTAAAGGGAATTAAGGGTTACGGGGAGCGGGCAGGAAATTGGACGAGTCTAGGTTCGGAATGGTCATGGCCCTGTGGGTAGTGGAGTGGGCCCAGGGGCCGTGTAGCCTGGTTCTGCTCCTACTGTGTTCTAATTCTGTTAGATTTCAGGAGATGGTTTTATTCCTGTTCCTGGCTGGGGTGGAGATCGCCTTTACAGAAGGTAAGTAATGTAGAAAATATAGGGACAGAGTGATCTCCTGGAAGAATTTCGATCGCCTAGATGGGTCGGAGAGGAATTTCCCAGATTTTTTTCTCCCAAATTGGCACATTGGGTCTTTATCTGGTTTTTCGCCTCTCCCGGGAGATCACATGGGTTCGGGTGGATGCAGAGTGATAGAAGATTTGAGGTTAGGATCAGATCAGCCATGATCTTATTGAATGGTGGAGCAGGCGCAAGGGGCCGATTGGCCTACTCCTGCTCCTATTTCTTATGTTCTTATCTGATCTCAGCCAGGGTAGCAGTTAGTGATGGGGGTGGTGGTGGGGGGGATGTATAGGGGCTACGATAGACCTTGGGGCACACTGGATTTGGATGCACAGGGAGATGGGAGTGAAGAATTGGCCGAGTTTTCCATTCCTGAACCAATACCTATGACCTCTGTTGGAAAATTGGGCAAACATGGGTATCTGGTAAGGATAAGATTGGACTTCATCTATGATCAAAATGGCTTACTCACCCATATTTACTGCTCAGACGTAGAAAAAAAACTAGCATTTTAGATAGCGCCATTCACGACCTGCGGTTGACCCAGAATGCACTGCAGCCAATGAAGTGTAGTCACTGTTGCAATGTAGGAAAGTCGGCAGCCAATTTTGTGCATAGCAAGGTCCCAAAAAACAACAATAAAATAAATGACCTGACAATCTGTTTGTGATTGTTGGTTGAGAGATAAATGTTGGCCAGGACACCGGGGCGAACTCCCTGTCGAATAGTGCCTATGGATCTCTTGCATCCACCTGAGGGGGCAGACAGGGGCCTCATCTCATCTGAAAGACGACACCTCCGACAGTGCAGCACTCCCTCAGTACTGCACTGGGAGTGGCAGCCTAGCATAGTTGCTCAAGTCCCTGGAGCGGGACCCGAACCCACAACCGTCTGACTCCTGAGGTGAGAATGCTACCCACTGAACCAAGCCTGACGCCATGAGCTGTTTTAATGTTTTTCACCCGCTAGCTCTTGTAGTGCCAATGGGAGCATCGATGTGAGCACGTTGCTGGTCCAGTGGGGCTAATAAATGCTCTACTGCAGCAAGGGGGTGCATGAACAGGGAGACTTGTATGTGCACAAATTGTTGAAGGTGGCAGGGCAGGTTGAGAAAGCGGTTAAAAAAGCATACGGGATCCTGGAATTCATAAATCGAGGCATAGAGTACAAAAGCAAGGAAGTTATGATGAACATCTATAAAACACTGGTTAGGCCTCAACTGGAGTATTGTGTCCAATTCTGGGCATCGCACTTTAGGAAGGATGTGAAGGCCTTAGAGAGGGTGCAGAAGAGATTCACAAGAATGGCTCCAGGGATGAGGGACTTCAGTTATGTGGATAGACTGGAGAAGCTGTGGTTGTTCTCCTTAGAGCAGAGAAGGTTGAGAGGAGATTTAATAGAGGTTCAAATCATGAGCAGAGTAAATAGAGAGAAACTGTTCCCATTGGCGGAAGGGTCGAGAACCAGAGGACACAGATTTAAGATGATTGGCAGAAGAACCAAAGGCGACATGAGGAAAACCTTTTTTACTCAGCGAGTGGTTATGATCTAGAATGCAGTGCCTGAAAGGGTGGTGGCGGCATATTCAATCGTGGCTTTCAAAAGGGAATTGGGTAAGTACCCGAAGGGAAAAAAAAAATTGCAGGGCTACGGGGAAAGGGCGGGGGAGTGGGACTAGCTGAAGTGCTCTTGCAGAGAGCCAGCACGGACTCGACGGGCCAAATGGCCTCCTTCTGTGCTGTAACCATTCTATGATTCATCTTCAGCTGATGTGTTGATGGGGTGAGATGAAGTAGGGGTGGGAGGAGGCTCGTGTGGAGCACAAACACTGGCATGGACCTGTTGGGCTGAATGTCCTGTTTCTATGTTGTAAAATTCTGTCATTCTATATAATGTTTCAAGTAGTGTCATCGCACAGGCATGCTTTCATTTTCATTTATATCTGAGGCTTTGGGTATACAGCAAAAATACTTGTAGACAATTTCAATATGTCCCCAATCTCCATGTGTGGCAATTTAAAGAGGTTGTATCTGAATTGGGGAATAAAAAAGTAACGTGAAAGGTATTACTAACTAGCTGAGTAATCTAGTCTTCAATTTAAAAGGAATAAGGTTCTTCAATTGTCCCCACCTCCCAAACTCTGAATTTAAAGTCTAAATTACACACTGATATTTGTATTCCTTGTCAATGTGATCTGTGTCTCTAATACTGAAATTGTCCCTTCTAAACCTTGCCTCCTATTGTGCTTTTCGTAGCCGTACTCCTGTCACTGTCTGAATCTGATCCAGGGAGATGTTTGGCAAATGCTTGTCGAGAGTTACATAGAATTACAGAGAATTTTCAAGTCAGGAGTGTGATGGAATGCTCTCCACTTGCCTGGACGAGTGCAGCTCCAACAACACTCAAGAAGCTCGACGCCATCCAGCACAAAGCATCTCACTTGATTGGCACCCCATCCACCACCTTAAACATACACTCCCTCCACCACCACCGGCGTACCATGGCTCCAGTGTGTACCATCTACAAGATGCACTGCAGCAACTCGCCAAGGCTTCTTCGGCAGCACCTCCCAAACCCACGACCTCTTCCACCTAGAAGGACAAGGGCAGCAGGCGCATGGGAACACCACCACCTCCAAGTCACACACCATCCTGACTTGGAAATATATCAGCCGTTCCTTCATCGTCGCAGGGTCAAAATCCTGGAACTCCCTCCCTAACAGCGCTGTGGGAGTACCTTCACCACACGGACTGCAGCGGTTCAAGAAGGCGGCTCATCACCACCACCTTCTCGAGGGCAACTAGGGATGGCAATAAATGCTGGCCTTGCCAGCGACGCCCACATCCCGTGAATGAATAAATTTATTAAAAAAATAAATAAATTAAAAACATCTATAGTACAAAAACAGGTCATTCGGCCCAACTGGTCTATGCTGACGGTTACGATCCACATGAGCCTCCTTCCACCCCTCTTTGTCTAACCCAACAGGCTTGGGAGAGACCAGCTGAGGAAATCTTGTGTCTCATGGCTCCTCAATATGGGTGAGCAAACACTAACCATACATGGTGCCCTGTTAATTAGGTGCGGGCTGCGTCAGTAATTCCTGAAGGTGACTGAGGCTATACACATACAGCAGAACTGTAGCTGCATCCAGGGTGGCTCGGCAAATTTATCCCGAGAGTATTCGAGCCATGTCGCTCAAGAAGGTGCCGGGGTCAGTCCCTTTGCTGTGCTGCGTTCGCTGATCTCGGCCAGCTTGGTGGTAGAGGTGCCTTGTTGGTTAGGGACCGGCTTTGTACTGTAGCATGTCCGGTGGGGACAGTGTCCGACTTTTGCTGTGAGGGAAGGAAATCGAATGTTAAACCGAGGCCCCGTCTGGCCCTCCATGGGTAGCACTCGTCTGAGTCAGAAGGTCGTGGGTTCAAGTCCCACTCGAGAGATTTGAGTCCAAAAATCTAGGCTTTTGGTCATCTGTCCAAATATCTCCTAGTGTGGCTCGGTGTCAAATTTTTGTCTGATAATCGTGGTATGAAGCTCCTTGGGATGCTTTACTATGTTAAAGGCACTGTATAAATGCAAGTTGTATTTGACATTCTAGTGTAGTACTGAGGGAGTGCTACACTGTCGGAAGTACTGTCTTTTGGATGAGATGTTAAACTGAGGCCCTGTCTCCGGTGGATGTAAAAGATCCCACGGCACCATTTTGAAGAAGAATAGGAGCGTTCTCTCCGGTGTCCTGGGAATTTATCCCTCCAGCAACATCACTAATATTAGCGACCCAATATTTTCTCATTGCTGTTTGTGGGACCTTGCTGTGTGCAAATTGGCTGCAGAGTTTCCTATGTTAAAACCGTGACTACACTTCTTTGGCTGTAAAGCGCTTTGGGACGTCCTGAGGTTGTGATGAGTGCTGTAGAAACCCTTTCTTTCCTAATGGCTGCCCCTTCCTCTGTAAGCTTGCATATGAAGAATGGAATTTGGGGGTGGGGGGAAATCGGAGTGATTGTCACTTGTGGACCTGCACCATAGCAAGTCGTCAACACATTCAGGAAAGATGGGCCGCGACCTCTACCACCAAGGAGGACAAGGACAGCATGGGAACACCACCACCAGCTCCAAGTTCCCCTCCAAGTCGCACACCATCCTGACTTGGAAGTATATCACCGATCCTTCATCGTTGGGTCAAAATCCTGGAACTCACCCCCCCCCCCCCTCCAACAGCACAGTGGGAGCACCTTCACCACACGGACTGCAGCGGTTCAAGAAGGCGGCCCATCCCTAAATCGCCCTCAAGAAGGTGGTGATGGGCAATAAATGCTGGCTTTGCCAGTGACGCCCACATCCCATGAACTATTTTTTTTTAAAATGTGGGGTGGTTAAAATTAGTTCAGAGAGCAGAACCATTAGCTCGCTGTCATTGTACTAAATAGTTTCTGTAATAGCTGGTGACTTTTTGTTAACCCTGTAGGAAACTCCCACTTCAGAGGATTTGGAGCAATTTGCCAAAGAACTGAAGAAGAAGCGGATTACTATGGGTTTCACGCAGGCCGAGGTGGGCCTGGCCCTTGGGGCCTTGTACGGTGAGTCTGATGCAAGTTTGGTAGAACGTGATTGGAAGGTTTGGTGGAATCTAGAGGAGTGGGAAGCGGTGAGAGCAATTTTAAAATGGCCTGACAGTCAAAAACATCAACTTTTGTTTTTCCTCAAGTCAGGAATCTCTGCTCCCCCGAAACCTCAGTTGGTGAATACACTACCTGGTGCATTATTGGTTGTCAGGCGTGGCTCAGTGGGCAGCACTATCTCCCGAGTCAGAAGGTCATGGGTTCAAGTCCCACTCCAGGGACTTGAGCACATAATCTAGGCTGACACTCCCAGCGCATTACTGAGGGAACGCTGTGCTGTTGGAGGTACCGTCTTTCGGATGAGACGTTAAACCGAGGCCCCGTCTGTGCTCTTTTTTTTCTCTCGCTCTTTTTCCTCTTTCTAAAATAATTTGTACAAAGCACCATTTGGATTAGTCGGGTCTTTTAATTCAAATACTGGGGAGAGGGTGGTGGTGAACGGTCCCTGGTATTTACGCTGTTTTATCCGGTTTCTAGAAACCAGCGGCGGATTCGCTGACCCAGGTAAAGGTGAGTGCGCTGTTGGTCTTTGGAAACCAGATTTAACCGTAAGATCCATGGAAGCTGGCTCCTACAATCTGACCAATTTTTAAAAAGCAGCTTGAATCCCCATAAGGTGTGTGTGTGTGGTTTGGGGGTTGGTGGTGGGAGGAGGAGAATGCAGTGAGCTGCGGTAGTGAAGTGGTTATATGTCCAGATTTGCTTTGAAGAGAATAGATTGTGGAGGCTCTTCTTGAACCAGCAAGAGCTCACCTTACCCTCCGCTTCTCACCCAGCCTCCCTTAAAGAAAGGTTCCAATTCTCGACTCCTTACTTAAAGGAATGTACATTCATCTCTGACCGGGTGAGGTGACCTTTCACAGTGGCTCCCCACATAACAGGCCACCTATATAGGGCCTTGGTGAGACCACACCTGGAGTATTGTGTACAGTTCTGGTCTCCTTACCTAAGGAAGGTTATACTAGCCATAGAGGGAGTGCAACGAAGATTCACCAGACTGGTTCCTGGGATGGGGGGGATTGTCCTATGTGGAGAGATTGAGTAGACTAGGTCTATACTCTTAGAGTTTAGAAGAATGAGAGGTGATCTCATTTGAAACATACAAAATTCTTACAGGGCTTGACAGGGTAGATGCAGGGAGGATGTTTCCCCTGGCTGGGGAGTCTAGAACCAGGGGTCACAGTCTCAGAATAAGGGGTCGGCCATTTAGGACTGGGAGGAGGAGAAATTTCTTCACTCAGAGGGTGGTGAATCTTTGGAATTCTCTACCCCAGAGGGCTGTGGAGGCTCAGTCATTGAGTATATACAAGATAGGGATCGATAGATTTTTGAATATTAAGGGATTCAAGTGATATGGGGATAGTGCAGGAAAGTGGAGATGAGGTAGAAGATCAGCCATGATCTTATTAAATGGCGGAGCAGGCTTGAGGGGCCAAATGGCTGACTCCTGCTCAAATTTCTTATGTTTTTAAAAAATTTCTCATTGGGTTTTTGTGTATTGGAAATTTTCACTCTGGTTTGGAGGATAATGGAAGTGTGTTAAGGGCTGTAATCTCGTCATGGGCTGACTGAGTTCTGAATGGAGTGACTAAAAGCTGAGTTGTTTGCGCAAGGAACTCCTGAACCACGAGATTAGATCACAGCCTGCGACCTGCCCCTCGCTTTAAGGCATTTTATTAATTAAATCCCCCTCCGCTCTTGAAGACAACTTGCTCATTCTGGATATGATCCAACAAGTGCCACCTGTGCTCTCGATAGCTGGCGAAAGTGGTCATGCTTCATGTGTTAAGGTGGTGACTGCCATTGTGCCATTTAACCATGAAGGGCATCGCAGTGAGTCAGTTCCTGTCCTTGCCTGCTGTACGCAGACTTGTACCTTCCCAGCAGGGGTTGTTGGATAGAGTGGGAGGACTGCCAGATTTCTCTTTCTCCCACTCCATGCGCTTTAAGGAGGATGAGCCTTTACTTGCTTGCAGGGTAGCCTCTTTCCACTTGCCTGCCTGCCTGCCCATGTGTGCCCAGCTGCTTTTGCAATGGGCAGGATCCTGTTCATTCCGGGCACCTGGGCCCCGATCAAAGGGGCCGTGCTGGGACCGACACCAACGTAGAGGCCAAATCCACTGAAGCTGGTGGCCAGGAAGATCTTTATTTTCCCCAAATGCTTCTTGCAAGCTGCTGGCCTTGGCTAATCCGGCAAGTTTACCATCGGCACCAGTGCGGCGGTAAAGCAGCTTCGCGGTTTTCTGCTCAGCGAAATTTCAGTGGCTCTGCTGTTAAAGTGAGACATTGAAGTCGGCCCTTTAATTGTTTCCCTTTGTCTGTTTAACAGTCTGATAACTATTGGCCATTAGTGCACTAAGCAGTGATGGTCTTGTCTAAAAATAAATTATCCCCGTCCCTTGTCCGGTCTGCGAGTAAAGATTCGCCATCCCTCACTCCTGGTCCGATGTGGGAGTAAATGATCTCCTTTCCTCACTCCTCGTCTGATCTGAGAGTAAATGATCCCCTTCCCTCACTCCTGGCCTGCTCCGGGAGTAAATGATCCCTTCCCTCACTCTTGGCCCAATCTGGGAGTAAATGATCCCCTTCCCTCGCTCCTTGTCCGATCCGGGAGTAAATGATTTCCCTCACTCTTGGTCCGATCCTGGAGTAAATGATCTGCTTCCCTCACTCCTGGTCTGATCTGGGAGCAAATGATCCCATTCCCTTACTCTTGGTCTGATCTGGGAGTAACTGATTCCCTTCCCTCACTCCTGGTCCGATCTGGAAGTAAATGATTCCCTTCCCTCACTCCTGGTCTGATCTGGGAGTAAATGATTCCCTTCCCTCACTCCTGGTCTGATCTGGGAGTAAATGATCCCTTCCCCCACTCCTGGCCTGATCTGGGAGTACATGATCCCCCTTCCCCCACTCCTGGCCTGATCTGAGAGTACATGATCCCCCTTCCCCCACTCCTGGCCTGATCTGGGAGTACATGATCCCCTTCCCCCCCACTCCTGGCCTGATCTGGGAGTACATGATCCCCTTCCCCCACTCCTGGCCTGATCTGGGAGTAAATGATCCACTTCCCTCATGACCTCAATATCCTAAAGCCCTGGGACATATGTTTTGACGTGTAGTCACTGTTGTAACATAGGAAACACGATAGCCAATTTGAGCACAGCAAGCTCCCACAAACAGCAATGTGATAATGACCAGATAATCTGTTTTAATGATGTTGGTTGAGGGATAAATATTGACCAGGACATCCAGGGATAACTCCCCTGCTCTTCAAAATAGTGCCCACGGGATCTTTTACATCCACCTGAGAGGGCAGACGGGGGCCTCGGTTTAAAGTCTCATCCGAAAGACGGCACCTCTGACAGTGCAGCGCTCCCTCAGTACTGGCACTGGAGAGTGTCGGTCTGAATTATGGGCTGCAGTCTCTGGAGTGGGGATTTGCACCCACGACATTCTGACTTGGAGGTGAGAGTGCTGCCCACTGAGCTCCGGCTGATGATACGAAAGGCAGGATGTTGGCTCCCGTCTGAATAGGTCGGAACGTTTGCGTGACCCCACCGGCCAGTTGGCATCTATTCTTGGGCAACCCTCGTGTGCGCTTAAACCCGGGTTCGCAGGTGGAAGTTCTCAAGCTTTCTTGTGCTGTCCCTCCAGGCAAGATGTTCAGCCAGACTACCATTTGTAGGTTCGAAGCCCTGCAGCTGAGCTACAAGAACATGTGTAAGCTGAAGCCCCTGCTGCAGCGGTGGCTGGAGGAGGCCAAGGACAACGACAACTTTCAGGAGGTGAGTGGAAAGGGAGTGGAGCGTGGTCCTCACTGGGCTGACCGGCCAGTTACGGGAACCAGGGGCAGCAGCAGAAAAACATGGACTTGAAGCTGGCCAGATATGTCTGTCTGCAAACAGCATTTCTTCAACAGCACCTCCCAAACCCGTGACCTCTCGTGCACACTGTGTATGTGAAAGCAGGATTATGGGTTCTTGTGACACCCCCCACGGTCGAATCGCCAACCAGCACTTTTTGTTCAGGTTCACCTCTGAAAGACGAGAGCGGCAGGTGCATGGGAACACCACCACCTCCAAGTCTCTCTCACCATCCTGACTTAGAAGTATATCGCCGTTCCTTCATCGCCGCTGGGTCAAAATCCTGGAACTCCCTCCCCAACAGCACTATGGGAGTACCTTCACCACACGGACTGCAGCGGTACAAGGCGGTGGCTCATCACCACCTTCTCAAGGGCAACTAGGGATGGGCAATAAATATTACCCTTGCCAGTGACGCCCACATCCTGTGAATGAATTAATTTAAAACATGAAGTGGTTAAGCCATCCCCAGGTGATTTGCTGAGTTAGGAGCACTACTTGGTGTGGTTCTCGGGAGCTCCCCCTAGTGGCTTGCTGAGTCGGTGCATTGCCTAGTGTGACACTTGGCTCTCTGGTCTGAACAGAGAGCCAAGGTTCGGGCCTTGACCTGATCTGTGCTATAAGCGGATCTCAGCTAGGCCGGGTGGGGTGGGGGAAGTGGCATTTTGATGGTGCTACAATGATCTTGGTGCCCATGCTGTAGAGAACACATCCATGTAAGGCAGTAACAGTGTAAATTTATCAGGGCCAGAGTGATCCCCTGGACCAGTTTTGATCACATAAGGGGGCTGCAAAGGAATTTCCCAAATATTCCATTTTCCCCCCACCCCTTGCCAAATTGGCCTGGGGTTTTTTAATCTGGTTTTTCACCTCTCCCAGGAGATCACATGGTTTCACATGGTTTTGGATGGGATGGGATGGGGAGTGTGTATGTTGTGATACACAAGCTATCGCAATTATGTGGGACAGGCTGGATGGACCAGAGTGTCTTCGCTTGTTTGTATAAACAGTGATCACTGCTGGAAGTGTGCATCTGTCGTCGTCTGTCTCCGTCCCCGCCCCCACAAAACCCCTGTCCGGTCATGCGCACGTAACATGGGAAATCCGAATTGTGCGCTTTTGTGATGCTCACCATAGTCGAATAGCTGACCACTCCTTTCTGTTTAGGTTCACCTGTGAACAATTAAACCAGGCAGAGGGGTCAGGCGCATGTGTGTTTGAGTAGGCCATTATGTATAAATCTCTTTTTAAAATTTTTTTTTATTCTCCCTCGTGAATAGCTGTGCAGCATCGAGCAAACGCTGGCTCCGACGCGAAAGCGGAAGCGGCGCACGAGCATCGATAATAACGTGAAGGGGACGCTGGAGACCTTCTTCATGAAGTGTCAGAAACCCTCCACCCAGGAGATCTCCCAGATTGCAGATGACCTCAACCTGGAGAAGGATGTAAGTAGTATTGGAGTGGGGGGCGGGGGGGGGGGGGGTTGTCTGGGAGGAATCGGAAAAAAACAATGAATTTTAGGTTCTCAACAACAACTTGTATTTATATAGCACCTTTTAATGTGGTAAAACGTCCCAAGGCGCTTCACAGGAGTATTCTCAAAAGAAATTTGACACCGGGCCACATCGAATCATCAAATGATACAGCACAGAAGGAGACCGTTTGGCCCCATCGTACCTGTGATGGTTCTTTGGTAGAGCTGTCCAATTAATCCCACAGCCCTGTAATTTATTTCCCTTTTAAGTATTTATCCAATTCCCTTTAGAAAGTTACTATTGAACCTGCTTCCACTGCCCTTTCAGGCAGTGCATTCCAGATCATCATAACTCGCTGCGTAAAAAAATAAATAAATAAATAATAGTTTCCTCATCTCGCTTCTGATTCCTTTGCCAATTACCTTAAATCTGTGTCCTTTGATTACCAACCCTTCTGCCATTGGAAACTCTTAGGCAGTCTCTTAGGCAGTTCCTTGGAACCGAGGATGACTTGCTTCCACATTAAAAATGAGTTCGCAGGTGACTGATTGATTAGTCTAATGCGGGACCATTGGAAACAGTTTCTTGTTTACTGTATCAAAATCCTTCATCATTTTTGAACAGCTCTATCAAATCTCCTCTTAACCACCTTTGCTCTGAGGAGAACTAGCAAAATTAATGGGACTAAAAGTCGATAAATCCCAAGGACCGGATGACCTACATCCTAGGGTTTTGAAAGGTGGCCATTGGAATAGTGCACGCATTGGTTGTCATCTTCCAAAATCTATAGAATTTTGGAACGGTTCCTGCAGATTGGAAGATAGCAAATGTAACCCCGCTATTTAAGAAAGGAGGGAGAGAGAAAATGGGGAACTACAGACCTGTTCGCCTTACATCAGTAGTTGGGGAAAATGCTGGTATCTATTATAAAAGATGCAATAATTGGGCACTTAGAAACTAATAATAAGATTGGGCAGAGTCGACATGGTTTTATGAAAGGGAAATCCTGTTTGACAAACCTATTGGAGTTCTTTGAGGATGTAACTAGTGGAGTAGACAAAGGGGAACCAGCAGATGTGGTGTATCTGGATTTTCAGAAGGCCTTCGATAAGGTCCCACACGAGGTTGGTGAACAAAATTAGGGCACATGGAATTGGGGGTAATATACTACTAGCGTGGATTGAGAATTGGTTAACAGACAGAAAACAAAGAGTAGGGATAAATATGTCTTTTTCAGGATGGCAGGTTGTGACTAGTGGGGTACCGCAAGGATCGGTGCTTGGGCCCCAGCTATTCACAATCTACATCAATGATTTGGATGAGGGGACTAAATGTAACATTTCCAAATTTGCTGCTGATACAAAGCTTGGTGGCAGTGTCAGTTGTGAAGAGGACATGAAGAGGCTTCAAGGGGATCTCGACAGGCTCAGTGAGTGGGCGAGAACATGGCAGATGGAATATAATGTGGATAAATGTGAAGTTATCCCTGTTGGTAGAAAAAACAAAGGCAGAGTATTTCCTAAATGGTGAAAGATTAGGGAATGCAGATGCTCAAAGGGACCTGGTGTCCTTGTACATGAGTCACTGAAAGTGAATGTGCAGGTGCAGCAAGCCATTAGGAAGGCAAATGGTATACTGGCCTTCATTACAAGAGGATTTGAGTACAGGAGTAAAGAAGTCTTACTCCAATTATATAGGGCCTTGGTGAGACCACACCTGGAGTACTGTGTACAATTTTGGTCTCATTACCTAAGGAAGGAGTGCAACGAAGGTTCACGAGATTGATTCCTGGGATGGTGGGACTGTCGTATGAGAAGAGATTGAGTAAACTTGGCCTGTATTCTCTTGAATTCGGAAGAATGAGAGGGGATCTCATTGAAGCATACAAAATTATTACAGGGCTTGATAGGATGGATGCTGGGAGAATGTTTCCCTTGGCTGGGGAGTCTTGAACCAGGGGCCACAGCCTCAGGATAAAGGGTAGGCCATTCAGGACTGAAATGAGAAGAAATTTCTTCACACAGAGGGTGGTGAATCTTTGGAATTCTCTACCCCAGAGGGCTGTGGAGGCTCGGTTGTTGAGTATATTCAAAACAGAAGTAGATAGATTTCTGACTAGTAAGGGCATCAAGGGATATGGTGATAGGGCTGGTGAATTGAGGCAGAAGATCAGCCATGATCTCATTGAATGGCGGAGCAGGCTCGAAGGGCCGAATGGCCCACTCCTGCTCCTATTTCTTATGTTATTCGAACAATCCCACCTTCTTCAGTCTCTCCACATAACTGAAGTCCCTCATCCCTGGAACCATTCTAATGAATCTCTTCTGCACCCTCTCCAAGGCCTTGACATCCTTCCTAAAGCGCGGTGCCCAGAATTGGACACAATACTCGAGCTGAGGCCTAACCAGTGTTTTATAAAGGTTTAGCACAACCTCCTTTCTTTGTACTCTATTCTTCTATTGATAAAGCCAAGGATCCCAAGGAGATATTGGGGCAGATGACCAAAAGCCTGGTCAAAGTTTTAAGGAGCATCTTAAAGGAGGGGAGATGGAGAGGCTTAGGGAGGGAATTACAGAGGTCTCCCCAATAGCTATCTTCACACTCCAACTCCAACCACCCTGCTCCTTCCCCCTTTACAGTTCAGACACTCTATTCTACCCTTCCCCTTCCACATCCTGCCCCAATGTGTAAATAGGCCCTCATTGCCTCCTGACTCAATTCAGAGACACGTCCCACTTAGATCACAGAGACACTTTCTCCTCCTCCTCCAACTCCTCATTTTAAGAATAGCCACTTGGAAGATACTGGAGGGCGCTAGCAAGCAGTCAACAGGGGAAGGCAAAAAAAAAAAAATCGGTAGGGGGTTTTTAAAAAAAAAAAGGGGAAAGTTTTACTTTTTTTGCACAAAGGTGGGAATAAGATTGATTTGTTTTTAATTTTGTCTAGCGGTAGCTGCCAGTATGCCACGTGCTCCAGCCTATGTGCGGGTTCTGTATCTGACCCCGACCCTAGAACTCAAGGGTGTTTTACCTTTTTTAGCAGATAAGTCTGTGCTCTTGGAGGGTCCTGTGTGAGAGGTGTCTTGTTCTTTATTTCTCACTAACGGTCCACTGCATTAACCCCGTGTGTGCCTCTCCTTGACAGGTCGTCCGAGTCTGGTTCTGCAATCGGCGTCAGAAAGGAAAGCGGACGGCCTTCCAGTTCGGGGAAGAGTATGAGGGGCTGGGCGGGTACGGGATGCCCCCTCTCCAGCCTCCCCTGCCAGGCGTGCCCAGCCCGCTCGCCCCGCAGGGGTACAATGGGGCTGCCACCGCCATCTACATGGCCCAGTTCCACGAGGGGGACTCGTATCATCACACTGTGCCAGCACAGGCCACTCCAGTGCCCAGGACAATGCACTCGAGTTAGGAAGCAGCGGGCAAACAAAAGACCCTTTTTTAAGAGGCGGTATCGGAATTCAGCGCAGTGTCGGTGATCTATACAGACAGACAATGTTTCATATTTTAAAAAGAAAACACACTCTAAGGCCTTGCGCAGGCTGGTTTGAACGAGAACTTTGTACTTGGGTGCTTTTTTAAAAAAAAAAACAATCTTTTTGAACAAAAGAAAGGCGGCCCTACTTGGCTTGGCAATGATGACCTCCGGACTGCCTTTTTATTTATGTGTCACCGTCTGCACGCTGAGCCAGTGGTGTTTCCTGCTCTCGTTATTTAGGTTTCTGGTGATGGTGCTCATGTCCCCAGTGCTCATGGTTTTATGAATGTCATTGCGTATCGCCTGCTTTTGCCCAACAGGTGAGATGTGGAGAGCGGGATGCCTATTGTCTCTGACTCCTTTTTTTTTTAATGTGTGGTTTTCCTCCTTTAGTCCAACAGGCAGTTTTATTTTTAAATTTTTTTTTAGAGAGCTGTCCTCCCGTAACCTTTGGCTGCTAGGGGCGGTAGTTTTCAAACATTTGTTCTGTGGGGGAGGGGGTGGTTCTTGCTGCAAATATCGATTAAACTCTGGAGGTGTGAAACCCCCCCCCCCCCCCCCCACACCTCCAAAACCCAGCCTAACATCTGAATGACTGCTGGCAGCCCAGAGGATAATAGTGCTTTCATTGCAGATAGTGTGTGTCTGTGTGTGTGCATACAGCACTAGCAGCAACCTGCCAGTAGCTCAACAACTACACAAAGCTTGCTGACCTCGGGATCTTTTCTGGGATCCACCTTGTGCTCCCTCGCAGGTCAGGCGCTCCTGTTTTGAAAACTCCAATCCCAGAACCGCTGTGAAGAGATTTGGGTATTTCTGTCTTAAGCCATCGTATTCAATATGCGAATCCGGTGTGGAAGAAATTGGTCTTGGGGCGGTAGCGCAAACTGGGCAGTATTGCATCGACCGCCCATTATAAGCCCCGCCTGATATTCAGTCCAACTGCAGTCGGTGGAACTGAATAACAGGCGGCAGATGCAATCCCCACGACCAATTTCTACCTCCCTGTTTCTCCAGCATTTCTGCCCTGGCTCCAGCAGCGTGAAGACAGTGAGGATTTTTTGTTCCTCCTTCCCTCCCCCTCCCGTTTACTTCTCATGCCGGTGATTGGTGACCGTGCTCCTCATTTAGTTGGTCGATCGAACATCTGCCACACCTGTAGAAACCCATCACTTCAAACCAGCTCCTGAGAAATCCACGCCGGTAGCCTTATTACTCTTGAGCTGATTTCTGATTGCCCCCATTCTCTTCCCCATAAGAATTCGCCCCATTGGAGATGTTGCAATTGTGCGCCTCTGCCTGGGGAGGGGAAGAGGGGCTAATCCCCCCCCACCTGCAGTTGAATAGCCTGGCAGCACTTGCATGGTGAGGTCGGAACGTGGAAAATGGCCTTTTGGGAATTGTACTGAGGGAGAGTTTTGGCGCGGGTGGGACTGTCTGTATCACAGTCGAGATGGCAGTCAGCGGGAGGGGAGGTGATGGAGAAAGTGGGACCAGTTTAGGCTTGGGTGGGGAATAGTCACCCTGTGTTTTGTGTATCATTCTCAAATGTTTCACCAGGAAGGGATGGGTAAGATGGGGCTTTAGATCTTAAACGTGCATTGTAAGAAACATCTGCCACGACCTACCTGCTTGTGGGTACGATTATGGTAACGTTGAAAGTGCTCCGTACAACAGCAATGCAGGTTGAATCAGGAAGTCCATATTTTGAGGGATTGAGTGGGGCACAGTGTGGGCGAGTGCTGTGATATGTGTAACAGGGCCCCCCCCCCCCCCCCCCCCCCCCCAAGACAGCCTCTTCACTGTGGCAGAGCTGTTGTTACAGTATGGATTTCTGGAGACATCCAGCTCCTTTATCCTTATCCTGGTGGCAGTGCCGGTGAAATGACTTCATAGGAACAAGAGGAGGCACCTCGAGCCGGTTCTGCCATTCAATTCAATACGTGGGGTTACGGGGATAGGGCTTAGGTGGGATGGCTGTCTGTGTAGGGACCGGGTGCTAGGGTTTGGATGATCAGCCATGATCTCGTTGAATGGCGGAGCAGGCTCGAAGGGCCGAGTGGCCTACTCCGGCTCCTATCTTCTATGTAATTAGATCATGGCTGATCTGTTGCGTTGGAACTCTTGCAACTTAAGCGGTGTTGCCAAGCATGCTTAAAGGAGCCCATGACAATTTAGTGAACAACCCTGGACTGTTGGAACACTCTTGTCTGCATTAGCACGCTTTCACTGTTAATTCCGGGTTGTAGCCGAAGGTTGATGTTGCCACCTGGTGGCAGAATTAGGTTTTACAGGAAACTCTTTGGTATCCGGCACCGACGGGACCGGGATGGTGCCGGTTGATTAAAAATTCCGGATGACGGAGAGGGTTATCTACCGAGACTATTTTTAACAAACAAAAATAAAAAAAATCAAGAAATGTGCAGTATACAGTAATTGGGTGTTCACCTACAGAATGTTGTTAAATGGATGGTGGAAGATGCTTGATTAAGTACAGTACTGCCAGTTGAGGGTAATCCATAACTCTTTAATTACTTAACAGTAAAACAAAGCTTATACAGCGCAGGAGAGTCAGACTCCTGTTATTGAGGTGTACAGACTTCCGACAGCGCCAAGAAGCCGAGTAGTGGCAGTTTGGAGAACTACCCCCTGCTGACCAACTCGGCCACTGCGGGAGACTCGGACTCGGCAACATTGCCGGTTATTCAGGTGTTGTTTTCAGAGTGAGAATTTTGCCGGTTAAGAGAATTCTGGATATTTAGGTGCCGTTTAAACAAGAGTTTCTTGTATTTGTTGCGGTCGTGGGTGGAGCAAAACCTCCTCAAATGCTGCAAGATTTTTAAATTAAGAGTTGCTCATTCAAGAATATAAACCCACATCTTCCTCCTAGCTTTTTGAATCAGTTGTGCGGCCGCGCTGTGGCTTCATACGAGGCCAACTTGTAACTTTTTGGTATTTTAACTTGAGTTGTTATTGCAGGACAGTGGATTCCTATCTATTTACCTTCAGTCGTTGCACATCAAGATACGGGGGAGTTGCCCATGTACATTCCTGGGAGGGAGTTGAGCATCATGTTGGAGCTGGAATGCAATTGTAGTTCAGCACAAAATCCATGTCTTAAATTTTGAATGAGTTTTTTGGCTTCTGTTACAGAAATAATACTTTTTGCCTTTTTAAA
This sequence comes from Somniosus microcephalus, assembly GCF_052327205.1. Classification (NCBI taxonomy): domain Eukaryota; kingdom Metazoa; phylum Chordata; class Chondrichthyes; order Squaliformes; family Somniosidae; genus Somniosus; species Somniosus microcephalus. Next base: position 144,149,855 of record NW_028225179.1, read on the forward strand.
GAGAATGTAATTTTAAATAAAAAAAAAACCTTAAAAGTGCTATTTTACCTTGCACACTTTACCCCTTCCCTGCATTTTCATTATGCGGAGTTCAAGGTTCATTGTATGGTTTCCTCATTAGTTCCCAAGGTGTCAGTGTGGCTCAGTTGGTATTGTTCTCCTCTTGAGTCAGAAGGCTAATAGGGTCAAGTCCCACTTAAGTGACTTTTGGCACTTAACCTAGGCTGACACTCCCAGTGCAGTGCTGAGGGAGTGCTGCTCTGTCTGAGGTGACATAAAAGATCCCATGGCATTATTTTGAAGAGTAGGGGAGTTCTCATGGTGTCCTGGTTAATATTTATCCCTGAATCAACATCACATATTATTTGCTCATTATCACATTGCCGTTTGTGGGAGCTTGCTGTGTGCAAATAGGCTGCCGCGTTTCCTACATTACAACAGTGACTACACTTCAAAAAGTACTTGATTGGCTGTAAAGTGCTTTGGGACGTCCTGAGGTTGGGAAAGCCGCTAAAGTACAAATGCAAGTTATTTTGTGTTTTAGGATTAAAATTTTCACTGGGGCTCTCCCGCGCAACCTCCTAATATTAGCTGACAATCTGGAGTAACTGTTTTCCATGGATCTTCTGAAATTGTGCCAAACAGTAGAACCGCTGGTGGAAACGAGGAGGCCCTTCCTTTGACTGTATTCCGTAGTATGTTTCCCCAGAGCAAGGCTTTTTTTTTTGAAGGAAAGAGTGCAGTAACTGTGCAGGTAGTGCTGATGATCATTGCAACCGGGTGCAGAAGCTGCCATACCCTGCAAGCTCACTCTGAAAATGGAGTAACACTGGGTAGGAAGGTCTCGGGCCTTGCTTACATAGAAGATGGGAGCAGGAGTAGGCCATTTGGCCCCTCGAACCTGCTCTGCCATTTAATGAGATCATGGCTGAACATCTAAACTCAGTACACTGTCCCTGCTTTCTCCCCCCTATCCCTTGATCCCTTTAGCCTTAAGAAATATATCTAACTCCTTCTTGAATATATTTAATGAATGGCCTCAACTGCCTTGTGTGGTAGAGAATTCCACAGGTTCACCATTCTCTGGGTGAAGAAATTCCTCCTCATCTCTGTCCTAAATGACTTACCCCTTATCTTTAGACTGTGACCCTGGTTCTGGACTCCCCGGCCATCGGGAACATCCTTCCTGCATTTAGTCTGTCTAGTCCGGTTAGAATTTTATAAGTTTCATTAAGATCCCCCCTCATTCTTCTAAACTCCAGCGAGTATAAGCCCAATCGACTCAATCTCTCCTCATACGTCATTCCTGCCATCCCAAGTATCAGCCTGGTGAATCTTCGCTGCACTCCCTCCATGGCAAGAACATCCTTCCTCAGATAAGGTGACCAAAACTGCACACAATACTCAAGGTGTGGTCTCACCAAGGCCCTGTACAACTGCAGCAAGACATCCTTGTTCCTGTACTCGAACTCTCTCGCTACGAAGGCCAACATACCATTTGCCTTCTTAACCGCCTGCAGCACCTGCATGCTTACCTTCAGCGACTTGTGCACAAGGACACCCAGGTCTCGTTGCACTTCCCCTTCTCCCACTCTATTGCCGTTCAGATAATAATCTGCCTTCCTGTTTTTGCCACCAAAGTAGATAACCTCGCATCTATCCACATTATACTGCATCTGCCCAATCACCCAACCTGTCCAAATCATACTAGAGTTTCTCGGCATCCTCCTCCGCGCACACGCCCATCCAGCTTTGTGTCGTCTGCAAACTTGAAATTACATCTAGTTCCCTCGTCTAGATCATTAATATATATTGTGAATAGCTGGGGTCCTAGGACCGATCCCTGCGGTACCCCACTAGTCACTGCCCTCCACTCGGAAAAAGACCCGTTTATTCCAACTCTTTGCTTCCTGTCTGCCAACGAGTTCTCTATCCAAGTCAGTACCTTGCCCCCAATCCCATGTGCCTTAATTTTACATGCTAATCTCTTATGCGGGACCTTATCAAAAGCCTTCTGAAAATCCAAATACACCACATCCACTGGTTCTCCCTTATCTATTTTACCAGTTACATCCTCAAAAAATTCTAGTAGATTTAGTCAAGCACAATTTACCTTTTGTAAATCCATGTTGACTTTGTCCAATCCTGTCACTGTTTTCCAAGTGCTCTGCTATTACATCTTTTATAAAGGACTCTAGCATTTTCCCCACTACCAATGTCAGGCTTACCAGTCTATTATTCCCCATTTTCTCTCTACCACCTTTTTTGAATAGTGGGGTAACATTAGCTACCCTCCAATCCATGGGAACTGTTCCAGAGTCTATAGAATTTTGGAAGATGACCAGCAATGCATCTACTATTTCTAGGGCCACTTCCTTAAGTACCCTAGGATGTAGATTATCAGGCCCTGGTGATTTATCGGCCTTCAATCCCGTCAATTTCCCTAACATCATTTCCCTACAAAAGCTGATTTCTTTCAGTTCCTCCCTCTCATTAGACCCTATGTTCCCTGACATCTCTGGGGGGGTTATTTGTGTCCTTCTTTGTGAAGACAGAACCAAAGTATGTATTTAATTGATCAGCCATTTCTTTGTTCCCCATTATAAATTTCCCCGATTTTGACTGCAAGGGAGCTACGCTTGACTTGACTTCAATCTTTTTTTCTTCGCATATCTATAGGAGCTTTTAGTCAGTTTTTATATTCCCTGAAAGCTTACTCTCGTACTCTATTTCCCCCCTCTTAATTAATCCCTTTGTCCTCCTTTGTTGAATCCTAAACTGCACCCAATCCTCAGGTTTACTGCTTTTTCTGGCCAATTTATATGTCCTCTCCTTGGATCTTATGCTATCCCTAATTTCCCTTGTTAGCCACGGTTGAGTCACCATTTTTGTTTTATTTTTTATGCAAAACAGGGATGAACAAATTCTATAGTTCATCTATGCGATCTTTAAATGTTTGCCATTGCCTATCCACCGTCAACCCTTTTAAGTAACGTTCCCCAATCCATCCTAGCCAACTCTCACCTCATACCATCGTAGTTTCCTTTATTTAAATTCAGGACCCTAGTCTCCGAGTCAAATACTTCACTCTCCATCTTGATGAAGAATTTGATCATATTATGATCGCTCTGCCCCAAGGGGCCTCCCACAACAAGATTGCTAATTAATCCTTTCTCATTACATAATGCCCAGTCTAAGATGGCCTGATCTCGTCGGTTCCTCGACATATTGGTCCAGGAAACCATCCTGCGTGCACTCCAGGAATTCCTCCTCCACAGTATTGTTACTAATTTGTGGTAGTGAATTCGGTGTCCCTGCAAAACTGTGTAAAAACAAAATTCTAATGTCTGGTCTGAGCCGAATTAATTGATCTCAGTTAGGTTGGGAGGGAGGGAGGGGGGTGGGTGTGGTAGGATTAGAAGGTCCTTTGATCAGCCTGGATCCATGGCCAAGGTTCATCACTTTTAATTGATATCCAGATAACCCTTCACAGCTCACCCAACCCAATCTGCAATCCTTTTAAGCCTCTGCTATAGCCCTTCATCTGCTGGCTTATTTCTAATGAGTTGGAACTGCAAGGCATTCCAATGGGAGGACAAGTTGATAAAAGTTTTGTAGGCGGGACCCTAGGTTTTCTAAATAACCAAGAACACAAAAAAAAACCCAAAGGTAATCCTAAACTTCTACAATTTATTGTCTGGACTTCCAATTCGAAGATGTGTCCAGCTTTTGGGTGTGCTACTTTTTAGAAAAGAAGTCAAGGCCATGAAGAGATTCACCACAATGGCAGCAATGAGGGGTTTCCGGTGAGAGGCAAGACTTATAGAAACTGTTGCTCCCTTTGTTAAAAATAAAGTTAAAAGGAAACGTGAGAGTGGTACAAATTTTAAATAAAATCACTCGCAGGATATGGGCGTCACTAGCAAGGCCAGCATTTATTGCTCACCCGTAGTTCTCAAGTTGAGGGGGTTTCGATAGGATAAAGTAGATATACTGAGCACATCGGTTACTAGAGGGGATAAATTAAAGATCAAAAAAAGTTAGGACATTAGAATTTTGTTTTTACAGATTGTAGGTACACAGAATTCCATACCACAAATACTTCATAATCATTTTGAATATTTGAAAACAAAAAAAATGTAAAAGGGGCCAGGGGAAATGGGACAAGGTGGAGATCAGAGAGCCAGCACAGGCACGACGGGCTGAATGGCCTGTGCAGCAAAATTCTGATTCTAAAACCACGGAGCTGGCGACTTTCCCCAAAATATCCCACCGCCACAGACTGCACATCCAATGAAGCCAACTGGCGGAAGTGATGATCTCCCATTGCCAGTGAGCTGTAAGCTGCACTCTCTGGCCCTTGCCATACACATGCATTGTTGCTTCTGTCCAAATGGCGGGAGTTCCCCAATCCAAGCTATGCCACTTGAGGACTTGTAATTAGGAGGGAGAATCATAACTTCAGGAGTACCACAGTGGCTTGTTTGGGATGGTCATGCCAGAATCCCAACAGATCACTTGCTTATAAAAACGTATATGAAATAGGAGTCGTCGGCCATTCTCCGCCCCCCTGCATCCTCCAATCCTCGGGTCACTGAAGCCCAGGTGAGCTAACTCAGCAGAGGCTGGGACTGGTACTACCTGCTCTGTGTGGCCTAGCACCATGTTGGACTGTACCTTTACATCGATGAGCCCAGGGCAGTAGGAGGCCTGGCACAATTTTGTTCTCCAGCTCTCTGCAACAGCCAACATTTAAAAAAAAACACAAAACCTTTTGACGGTTTAATTTATTCAACATTGGTAGTGATACAGCAAGAATCTTTCTACATTGAGAACCAAGCAATTCATAGTAGACAGTTGCGGTGATGAAAACAAGAGTTTCATTAACACTCAATAGTCCACAACCAAATCTATTCTGACAGTAGAGTAAAATCCAGTGCCATTTGCAAAATGCATGTTTGAAATCACACCTTCACCTAAATAGAATACGCTTTATACTGATTGCTTGATATATGTAGCTGATTTTTTTTTTGGTTAAAACATCCTGATTTCATGCATTTCGGTCCTCTGTCTGCACAATCAAACTTACCCGACCTTCCACAGACCCCAAAGCAAGGCTCCCACAAAAGATCTTTTTGCCTTCAGGGCTTGTGATGATTTGATTTGATTAACGAAGCATTAAAAACATGATTCGCACAAAGCAGGGGGTCAGGTTAAGTACTGCACTCGCCGCCTGTTAAGTGCCAGCGAATGGACTGACACGGTACAGGGCTCAGCTCAAGCTGAATTACTGATGCACAAATTCCTGGACACATTTCTCATCTTCGAACATAAATAATCTTCAGAAAGATCAGACCTACCCAGCGGGTCCTGTTGCCAGGTACCACAGTGTAGCGATTTTACCCCCACCTCACGCAGACTGTGCACTTACAGGGAAATTGGAAAGACGAGATCTACGATTTAGCACCTTCGTATCGAGTATAGTGGAACATCACGCATCGAGATTCACAACTACAGCCAATTAGCTGCTGCTGAGTGGACACATTTCTTCCCCGCGTGTCTCTCACTGGGTCACCACTTCGCGCTCTGGGTCGTTTGCATTTGTTTAAGACAGCGAGCGCTGGCAGGCTATTCAATCGCAGCAAAGCGAGATCCCATTCTCACCCAGCACGCGCACTTTCACCGGGAATGACTGGAAGCAGCGGCGGGAACCTTAACCAACTTTCTCCTCGGCCCATGGGCGCTGAGGCTAACTGTGTGTGTGGGGGGGGGGGGGGCCCGGCCAGCGCTCCAGCAAACTAGCGCAGACCCAAGGGTCGAAGCCGAGACCTTGCCAGTCGGTATAGCTCAAGCTGTCGAGGGAGGTTCATGCCGACCATTTCCAAGTGGAAATACGAGCTGCCCTCGCTTGAGCAGCCCTGCTCACGATGCAATCCTGTTGTGATCAGATACGTCAAATTCCACTGTGTACCACAATCTCCGACTCATTCAGGTTTTATTGCAACACTTTTTAAAAATAGAAAGAAAAAAAAAATTAGATGCATCTCCTCTCCGCCAGCCAGCCCTCCCTCCCTCCTCCTCCTCCTGCACCAAGCTATATATAAAGTACAAAGTAATCTCTAACCTGCCAGACAGCTCAGTGCTGGCAGATCACTGTGCAAATCACACAATAAGCTTCAATAACCAAGACACTGTAGTATTGATGGTAAAATGTCCCCATATTCAATCTACTGTTTCATCAGCCGTGCTAGTTCATTTTGTAAAATTTTGGGATGGGCAAGCTAGGACGAGAAAACGTGACACTGATGTAATTTATAATCCCGGATTCTCATCTACTTCCCAACTCGCCCGCACAGAAGTTAACATTACAATGCAATTCCCCAACTTATCCAAATCCATTAAAACCCACTTGAAAATTCAGAGGCTGATGTCAAAAATGATTGGTGTAGAAAAGGTCAAACAAAATTTGACGTGGCGGGAGGTGGTGACATACCCTTATTGTTTCATTAAAATAAATAATTCAGCAAGATCTACAATTAAGTGCTTCAAACTTTGGAAATGTACAAAATGAATATACAATTAGGGAAATATATCTAAATTTTGCTAACTTAAAAAAATAATTATATTAGAAAAGGGATAATCTTACATCACAGAAGGAGGCCATTCGGCCCACCGTGCCTGTGCCGGCTCTTTGAAAGAACTGTCCAATTAGCCCCACTCCCCCCTGCTCTTTCCCCATAACCCTGTAAACCTTTCCTTTCAGGTATTTATCCAATTCCATTTTCAAAGTTACTATTGAATCTGCTTCCACCACCCTTTCAGGCAATGCATTCCCGATCTTAACAACACGCTTCGCAATAAAAATTCTCATCTCCCCCTGTTTTTTTTGCCAATTACCTTAAATCTGTCTCCTCTAGTTACCTACATTACAACAGCGACTACACTTCTAAAGTACTTCATTGGTTGTAAAGCCCTTGGGAATGTCCTGAGGTCATGAAAAGCGCTATAGATATTCTACCGACCAGTGGAAATCTTCTCCCGATTTACTCTATCAAAACCCCTCATCATTTTGAACACCTAATTAAATCTCCCCCTTAACCTTCGCTGCTTGAAGGAGAACAATCCCAGTTTCTCCACATAACTGAAGTCCCTCATCCCTGGCTGCATTTTTGTAAATCTCCTCTGCACCCTCTCCAAGGCCTTGACATCCTTCCTAAAAAGTGCGGTGCCCAGAATTGAGCACAATGCTCCAGCTAAGGTCTAACCAGTGATTTCTAACGGTTTAGCGTAACTCCACTGCTTTTGTACGCTATGCTCCTGTTTATAAAGCCAAGGATCCCGTAGGCTTTTTTAAAAACAGCCTTTTGTCAGGTTATAAATGCTAATGTAATACTTTTCATTCCACAGTACTGCAGTCACAATCTAGCCCAGTTGAAGTGCATTCTTTGAATGGCCATCCTGCTTCTGTGTATTATTGCTAAAAGTCAATATCCTCCCCCAATCCCTGTCTAGCAGGAAGTCTTGCTAAGAACCTCCCCCCCAACCCAACCTATTAACACAGAATTTCTACAGCACATTGATCTTTAACCCCACCCACCATCCACCTCCATACACACACACACCTAACGCAAGGCGCTAATATGCGTTAAAGCACCTCAACCAAGTGACCAAAATTCAGGGGCGAGTCTAAACAGTGTCAGCAGTAAGGGGCAACACAGCCCAAGCCAATCCTGTGCTCACCAGATGTCCATGCACACTTGCCTACAGAAGTTATTGGTTTGCGATCAGGAGCACAAAGCCCTGGCTGATTTTTCCCTTTCTTTTAGCTTGCCCAAGATAAACTAACTCAGCACTGACTGGGAACTGACTGCTGGAGGTTTGGGTCTATGAAGTCAGTTACATGCTACCTTTACTATTGGAGACAAAGGGTGAGCTGTGTTCAAAGGTTCTAACTCCTGTACCCCTCTCTCCCCCACCACCACCCCCCCCCACCCCAACCCCATAATCCAAATGAATTTCTTCTCCAGATGACGGGACAACATCAACTCATCACCAGGAGGGGCTGCCATTGAGAATGCAAGGAGCAAAGAGAATGTGCACACAGAATTTGCAATCTCCGAGCAGCCAGTGAGATCCATGCTGGTCAGGAAATTGTGAACATTTGGGGCATGTCTAATTTAGCATGCAGGTTACTTTGAAAAGGGGCGCTCCCAATTGGTGCCATTTTAACTTCCTTTTTTTTGGTTCTTCCGAAGATTTTCAAAGTAAGTTTACTGAAACCGCGCTTACTGATGTCTTTAGGGAAAGATGGCCCTGGCAGGGAGCGGCTAAGGCCGGCAGTGAGAGGGAGCTGGATCGGCAGTAACTGGATGAGATACAGTCAGCCATTAAAACTGGGTATTGGCGGTGAAGAACTGAGCTTTGGCACAGAGGAAGCTGAATTAACTTTAGTAGAAACAGTTGTTCATTCACGTGGGGCAAGCGGGTGGGGGTGGGGGAAATTGAGGAAATTTGTTCAACAAACACTTTTTTGGCAAAGCTTGGTCAGTGCCCAGGAATGGAACACTTTGGGCAACCATAGGCTGCACCGAGCGTGCCCAGGTCAGGTACTGGATGGTCAAATTTGAAATAAAGTTCCTTCTACTCTTCCCCAAATTATTCAGAAGAGCACAGCCTGTTGCATCAGCCAATTTTGTAGCCTCAGAGCGAGACTGCCAATTCACGCTGACACTTGTGTGCTGCACGAACTGCATTCCCCAAACTCATTTTATACAAGTCACATACTCAGCAGAAAAAGAGAAAACTTTCATGGCATTTGGCACCACCTGGATTCAAATCCCGAGGCCAGAAGCGACGCATCAAGCATCTGCAAAAATGATCAGTTCATTTCGACTCTGCCAAGTTCTAGTTCCATCACCTGGTCACACTCACTCACCCCAAACCAGCTACTGCATTTTCTTTTTAAACTAAAAATATATTCAGGAAAAAAAATATGTAATCTTGGATGGCAACACTGTTTGCGCTCGGGTTTCGAGGAGAGCAGTCAAAGACCTTAGCACTACTCTCAGTTGTAGGCCAACAGAAGCAGGGCCGAGTTTCTCGTGCCTCCAATGGCTGCGCTCGGGTCCGGTGAAGAGACAGATCTTGGACACTGTCAGAGACTCAAAAATTTGTCTCTTTTTTTAATGTTATTGTGTGCCATTTGTGTAGGAAGTAATAGTATTGGTGCTGGTGGTACACCGGGGTGTACTAAAGCATCTCAAGTTAATGTTATGCAAAGCATCATTTCAAAATAGCACTTCGGATTCTGCCATTAAAAACCCAAAAGGGTTAACGGTACATTTGTTATTGAACGCTCGACTGTTTTTCTTTTAAATTTCAGATGACAATTTTAATTTCTGCTACCATTCCCCATCATTCTTCCCGGTGTTCAATACGGATTCCCCAATTCTAATTCAGCTAACCAGAATTGAAGATTTGGTGCACACATGATCCCTTCAACTGCCCAACTCAAGAGCTTTCTGTACTCAAACAAATCAAAGGCCACTCAAGTGGAAAATGTACAATGGGTGGAGCAGGAATGCAATTGAAATCTCCTGCAAGCAAACTGTGTGTGCCTGTATAAAAAGCGACTGCCCTTCAAAAGCCATTCATTGGCTGTGTAGGGACATCTCGAGGACACGAAAAGGCACGAGGTGAACACAACTTCTCCCCTTCCCAATAGCAGAGCCTCGTCTACATACGGAGTCACCGGGCTCTGTTGAATTGACACAAAGAGCTTTGGCCCAACCAGTCTATTCCTGCTCCTTCACAGGCCAGTGGAGACAAATATCGCCGCCCGCTCACTCGCCTCCCCACCCAAATCCTCTGAAGCACTAGTGCAACGCCAATCAAAGGTAACATTTACAACAAGCGCCTCCTACTGGAAAGGCTAACATTCTGATGTTACAGCGACCAAATCATCACTAAAAGAATCTCCTGAAGGTGTCGAATCATGCCGCGCGCGGTATGGCTCCACAGGTATCATTTGCCACCTGGCACAGCCTCACCCAAGTGTCCCATTCTTCATGTCTATCCGGACTGGGAATGTTAGCAGTGCACGTAACTATGAAGGGCACCACATCCAGTCTTCACGCGACACACGCGCAGCAATTTCCAACACAAGACTATAGGACAATAATCGGGAACAGGAATCCTGGTGGACTTTCTCCCCTCCCTGGTCGACGATGCCGACATCAAGGTCTAGTGCTGCTACTGTTATGGCCGCCGTGAGCTACACTGGCAGATTGCACCTAGGATTTTTGTGCTCTCCATGGCTCAGTCCTCTGCAGTGCACTTACTGATGAAGGCATCAGGGATTGGCCTGTGTGTTTTAAATCTAACAGAAGCCCTCTCCTCCATTAATGGCAGCAGGATTTGCTTTTAAATATGTATGCTAAATATTCAGAAAGTTAATAATAATCTTGGGAGTTTTACAAATGACATGAAAAATTGCATTTCACAAAACAAGGAATGTTTGACGACGTACTGATCCAGCCCTCTCCCCACCCCCAAAGATATCAACAAAAATCAGAACTTCAGGCATCTTGCAAAGTCCAAACATCCGTGCTGTTGTCCAAAGGTCACAATGTTGGATTTGCTCCAGCGGCAGCCCTTGGATGAGCTACAGAAGTAATGAAACGAAAATAATGATACAACATTGATTCACTCGACAGGTCCCAAGCATCAGCTGCCGTGATCTTCCCAATACTGCCGACACGGAAGTCATCATTTAAATACAGGAACTTATGGCCTTTGACGTTTGAAATTCATTACAGCCTCCACTCCCAGATATTAAAAAGGCAGAAAAAAAGGCCAGTAGGCATAACAGATCGTTGGGACATTTTCACCCAAGCTTTAAAGGAGAACCCTGACTGGAAGACAGTTATTAAATGGTGTATTTTTTTTTTTGACTGTTACGTGCAGCCACAGTGGAACTCAGCAGAAGCCTCTTTCATGGCAGTGTAGTTGCATCCCACACAGGCCACGTGATACCACGCATCGCAATCGTCACACTGCACCCACTCCACAGTGTCTTCCTGCGGCAACTGGCACCGCTCAGCGGCACACTGCTCCGCAGTGTAGAGCGTGTGGGTGAAGACCTTGCACATGACCTTCGAACCCAGTGGGATGGTTCCCAAAGGATGCTTCCGAGGCCGCCCTCGCTTCTTTCTGAAAAGAAAAAAACAAACCCAGAACGGTTAGCAATGGGCTGCTCATTTTCCTATTCCGGTACCTACAATTCACTGCATCACAGTTTGTGAGGGCACTGCCGCATCCCTGCAACCTTTCTCGTGCAGCGTATCGAGTAGATTGGACCTGTACTCTCTGGAGTTTAGAAGAATGAGAGATGATCCCGTTGAAACATGCAAGGTTCTGAGAGGGCTTGACAGGGTAGATGCCGAGAGGTTGTTTCCCCCTGGCTGGAGAGTCTCAAACCAGGGGTCACAGTCTCAGGATAAGGGGTCAGCCATTTAGGACCGAGATAAGGAGGAATTTCTTCACTCAGAGGATTGTGAATCTTTGGAAGGGCTGTGGATGCTGACTCATTGCGTATATTCAAGGCTGAGATCGATAGATTTTTGGACTCTCGGGGAATCGAGGGACATGGAGATCAGGCGGGAAAGTGGAGTTGAGGTTGAAGATCAGCCATGATCTTATTGAATGGCGGAGCAGGCTCGAGGGGCCGTATGGCCGACTCCTGCTCCTATTTCTCATCTTATTATGCAGATTTCCAAACTCCTGCAAATAGAGGCACCAAACAGAACCTAAAGCCTGACAAGGGGGTTGGGGGAAAGGAGTGGAAGAAAAGGGGGCCAGTCATCCCCAGGGGTGCTCTATAGACACAAGTATTACACCGATCAAGTATGAAACAGACACAGCAAGGAGAGAACATTTTTTTTTTTTTTTTTTTTAAACTGTGCACAGTGCCCATTTGGGAAATTAATTGAACCAAGCTTCATTCTGGAAATGAAGATTTTTGTAATGCAAAGTGAGTCGCAGGGATCGCTGGACAATGATTGCAAACAGGAAGCTGGCCTATTATCCCCTCCACTCTCGCCCACGGAGCAAAATATTAGTGTTCCTGCCATTAGCCCAGTTGAAATCAGTTAATCGAGCACGGACCAAGGACTGAAGTTTGACCTTGCTGCAGTCCCCGGCCGCTCACCGAGTTTATCCAGACACAAGAGTTTTTACTTGTTGATATTGAGGAGATAATAGAAGGTAAAATGGGTTATGAACACAGCAACAAATGTACATCATAAGCAACAAATTAAACAATCAAAGCTAAAACCAACCAGCAAGTGTCACTGCACCTGCCACAGAGAGAGGCGCACACAAAATATGTAATTTATGTTAACCAGAATAATACAAATTTCCCAGGTAACGGACACCCCCCCCAACCAATTCTCTTCCCTCATCTCCTGAAGACAGCAAACAGGAGCAGGAACCCGGATAACGTTCTTCCTCCTAACCCAGCAACACTGAGCTATTGAGGGAGCCCAACTGGTGATGGTTGCGTCAAGGATTTATGGAAATAAGGATTTATTATAAACTTGGTCCCTCTATTCACTGGGCAACCAGACGCAAGTAACTGTCCACTCAGTCGTAATTCAGGCACGGCAAACAGGTACGTAAAGTTGGCTGAATGTTTTCCCCAAACCAGCCAGGGGTCTGGGTTTACGAGTTTGAGTGGCTCCCGTTTGGATCTCAAGAGGGCCTGAAATCGTGGGTCCCATTGCAGTGAATGAAGCCATTCATGTACACAGTGTCAGAGACATTATTGGAGCAGTCTAGACCGGGTGGGGCTCTACAATTCAGAAAACTGACATTTTTATTAAAAAAAACTTTTGCAAGTATATAATTTTTCAGTATAAAATGAGGAGTGCTTTAACAAAGGTACTCTACTCTACTCTACCCTTTAAGGGTTGGAGGGTTTGTTAGGTTACAGTAGGAGTGTTCTGCGTATGATGGCCCCAGCAGATAACCATAGCAATCCATCGTCCTTATTCACGAGGCTTTACCAAGTACATCCTGTAAGAAACTTTCAGCAAAGCACAAATACGACACGTTGAGTAGAGGAGCAAAGATACACGGATCATTAAAAGGTGGCAGTGCAAGTAGAGAAAGCCATAAACAGGCAGAATGAATCCTTGATTGTGTATTTAGTATTATAGAATACCATAGCAAGGAGGTAATGTTGAATTTGTAAAAGATCTTGGAGCATTGTGTATAGTTTTGGCCAACCCATTGTAGGAAGGATAAAAAAAAAGCAATGGAAAAGGTGTACTGTAGATTTAAAAGGACGTCACCACAGTCAAGGGGGTTATAATTATACAGAAGTTAAGCTTTTAAAAAAACTAGAACACAGGTGGCCCGATAGACGTCTTCCAGATCATGAAGGGTTATAAAATAAATGGATTATATCCACTGCTTGGTGAGGTGGAAACAAATCACAAAAAGAATTAAAAGGGAAAGTTCGAAAAAAATTCTTTACACAAAGACAGAAAACCTTGGTAGCATCTGTCGAGAGAACCACAAATTGGTTCACGCTTCAAGTATATAGACCGTGTTTCATAATTTTTTTTAAAATTCGTTCGCGGGATGCGGGCGTCCCTAATTTATTGCCCATCCTTAATTGCTCGAGAAGATGGCGGTGAACGGTCTTCTTGAACTGCTGCAGTCCTTGGGGGTGAAGGTACTCCCGTAGCGGTTTGTTACAACAGAGGGGCTTGCTAGGTCATTTCAGAGGACAGTTAAGAGTCAACCACATTGCTGTGGGTCTGAGTCACAAATAGACTTTCTTCTCTAAAAGAACATTAGTGAACCAGATGGGTTTTTAATGACAATCCGGTGGTTACATTCCAGATTTATTTAACAAACTGAATTTAAATTCTCCAACTGATTACAGGAAACTTTCGATTAACCGGCCCCTAAATAACCGGAACGCTCTATTCAATAACCGGCAAAATTCAGGAGTCGGTTCCGGTAACTTTTATTACCTTTTTAAACTCCATTTATTGCTGTGCAAGGGTGTAGCTGAAGCTGTTGCTAAGCTACAGAGACGCTTGCAACTTGTGCCGATTGTTTTGAAGCTGCTGCAACAGGGTTTGTTGCTTTATACGGAGCTCTGAGCTCCGTATCTTTTACTATAGCGTTCGGTTATCCGGAATTGTTGATGAACCGGCACCACGTCGGTCCCGTCCGTGCCGGATACCAGAAAGTTTCCTGTACTAGTCCTGGAACATAACCACTGTGCTACTGTTCCCATAACAATTGAAAGATAGCACAGATAAACAGCATTTAAAAAAAAAAGGAACAGGTAAGTGAAGGGGGGGGAAAAAAAAAAAAACAGGAAAAGAAATAGAATGACCTGCAAAGTGCAAAAGCGGGGAAAGGGAAATGGTTAAATGGCAGACGTGATCTGTGCAGGAGACAAAAGGAGGCATAATACAAGACGCACACGAGACAATGAGAGTGCGAAGAGCGCTGAAGGAGGATGGGCAAGTAGAAATGGCAAGGATAAAAAAACCCATAAAACGTCACTTTGGTACCAACTTTTTTCTCCCGTCAAGACTCCTGGGCGGTTGGAGCCTGCTCTGCGTTGCCAATATTCAGCTGGTGTTATTTTGCTTTTAGACAAAAAAAAACAGTTCGAACGTGGAATTCTCTATCACAAACCATTGCTGAATCAGAGTCCATAAACACCACGAAAAGAAAATTAAACAGCTCTCGACAAAGAGGAATATTAAAGGATATGGTCAGCAAACAGAAGAGCGAGATTAAACTGGGAGAGTGGTGGAGGAAAACACTGGCAGAGCTTTGATGGGCTGGTCTAGTGCAAACACGGTTGTTATGTGACTTGGGGGTTGCAACTATTTATCCTTTTTATCGTCTTCAAATGAGTAGCAGCAATAATTCTAATGCAATGCTGGAACAGGATACACAAAAGATGTTTCTTGGCAATGACATCACAACGTGGACCACAAGAACATTAGAAAAGACAAAAGGCAGCTCAGCCGATGGAAACTGGTCCCTCTCGAACATTAACTCTACCTTCCTGACACCTCACTTTATTTTACATAACCCTAGTTTTAGAAACCCGAGTTTGCCGTCACTATTACTTGCTGGGCATAATTATTGTGAACATCTATCACTCGGGGTAAAGGCTTTTTTTTGCTGGTGTTTGTTAAAGGGCAGGAGAATAGGACTAAGTGGACAGCCCCCTCAACAAAGGGCTCTTGGACAAACGGCCTTCTTCTGTGCTGTAAAGTTCTATGAATTTACTTTTTACTAAATCATTTCCATTTATATAATCCAGTCCTACTTCCTTACCGTACTCGGGAGCAAAATCTGAACTTAACCCCCCGTTTGCTGCAGTTGTACAGGGCCTTGGTGAGACCACACCTTGAGTACTGTGTGCAGTTTTGGTCGCCTTATCTGTGGAAGGATGTTCTAGCCATGGATGGAGTGCAGCAAAGATTCACCAGACTGATACCTGGGATGGCAGGAATGACGTATGAGGAGAGATTGGGTCGACTGGGCTTGTACTCGCTGGAGTTTAGAAGAATGAGGGGATCTCATTGAAACTTATAAAATTCTAACAGGACTAGACAGACTTGATGCAGGAAGGATGTTCCCGATGGTCGGGGAGTCCAGAACCAGGGGTCACAGTCTAAAGATAAGGGGTAAGCCATTTAGGACAGAAATGAGGAGGAATTTCCTCACCCAGAGAGCGGTGAACCTGTGGAATTCTCTACCACAGAAGGCAGTAGAGGCCAATTCATTAAATATATTCAAGAAGGAGTTAGATATATTTCTTAAGGCTAAAGGGATCAAGGGATATGGGGCGAAAGCAGGGACCGGGTACTGAATTTGGATGATCAGCCATGATCTCATTGAATGGCAGAGCAGGCTCGAGGGGCCGAATGGCCTACTCCTGCTCCTATCTTCTATGTTTCTATTTACAGTTTAAAATTTGATATACTTCGATGACTTGCCCGTGCTTTTGAAACTTTTAACGCATCACTAAAGCTCATCCTCTTTACGTTCCGGATCAGCTGGTTGCTTTTCTTTGCTGCCTTTCCAATGCGGGTTTATCTTGTGTACCGCGATCAAAATCTGAACAGCGATCCTAGTACGGCAGCAAAGTCTTCGCATCACTTCCGTGGCGTTATCAGCCCGGCTCTTCTGCCACTCTACTCACCATTTTCCTGACTATTAAAACGAATGACAGGAAAATCCGCAGAACGGCACAGGTGGCAAACCTTGCCACATTCTTTTGTTTGGCTATATATCCGAGCATTCTGTTGGAGTTTCATTGATTTGACACAGTAAATGGACACTGAAAATGGATGCATCAACTGTTACTCCCAAGGTCAGTTTCTAACTCTCTGTTTTAATTCAGCTCGACTCATGGTACATTTATGTCCCACATCTTTTCAACTTAGAGAATCATACAGCACAGAAGGAGGTCATTCATCCATCACGTCTGTGGTGACTCGTTGCTAGAGTAATCCAAAACTAATCCCACTGCCCTGCTCTCTCCCCACAGCCCTGTAACTTCCTCAGCTTCAGAAGTTTATCTACTTCTCCCTTCAAAGATGCAATAACCTGAAGGTGGCAGGACATATTGAGAGAGTGATTAGCAAAGCATATGGGATCTTGGGCTTCATAAATAGAGGTATTGAGTACAAAAGTAGAGAAGTTATGCTGAATCTTTATGAAGTGCTGGTTAGGCCACAACTGGAGTTTTGTGTCCAGTTCTAGTCACCACACTTTAGGAAGGATGTGAAGGCCCTTGAGAGGGTGCAGAGAAGATTTACCAGAATGGTTCCGGGGATGGGGGACCTTAGCTACAAGGACAGGTTGGAGAAGCTGGATTTAAGAACATAACATAAGAAATAGGAGCTGGAATAGGCCACTTGGCCCCTCGAGCCTGCTCCTCCATTCAATAAGATCATGGTTGATCTTGGCCTCAAAGCCACTTCCCTGCCCGCTCCCCATAACCCTTCACCCCCTTATCTTGCAAAAATCGGTCTATCTCCACCTTTATTGTATTTAATGACCCAGCCTCCACGGCTCTCTGGGGCAGAGAATTCCACAGATTTACGACCCTCTGAGAGAAGAAATTCCTCCTCATCTCAGTTCTAAAAGGGCGACCCTTTATTCTGAAACTGTGCCCCCGAGTTCTGGATTCCCCCACGAGGGGAAACATCCTCTCTGCATCCACCTTGTTGAGCCCCCCTCAGTATCTTATATGTTTCAATAAGATCCCCTCTCATTCTTCTAAATTCCAATGAGTATAGGCCCAGCCTGCTCAACCTTTCCTCATAAGTCAACCTCCTCATCTCTGGAATTAACCGAGTGAATCGTCTCTGAACTGCCTCCAATGCAAGTATATCCTTCCTTAAATAAGGAGACCAAAACTTTACGCAGTACTCCAGGTGTGGTCTCACCAACACCCTGTACAGTTGTAGCAGGACTTCCCTGCTTTTATACTCCAACCCCCTTGAATAAAGGCCAACATTCCATTTGCCTTTTTGATTACTTGCTGTACCCGCATGCTAACTTTTTGTGTTTCATGCACAAGGACCCCAGGTCCCTCTGAAATGTAGCATTTTGTAATCTCTCTCCAAATAATTTGCTTTTTTATTTTTCCTGCCAATGTGTATAACCTCCCACTTTCCCACATTATACTCCAAATGTTTGCCCACTCACTTAGCCTGTCTGTATCCCTTTGCAGATTCTTTGCATCCTCTGCACAACTTGCTTTCCCACCCTTCTTTGTATCATCCGCAAACTTGGCTACATTACACTCAGTCCCTTCATCCAAGTCATTAATGTAGATTGTAAATAGTTGAGGCCCCAGCACTGATCCCTGTGGCACCCCACTAGTTATCGTTTGCCAACCGGAAAATGACCCATTTATCCCGACTCTCTGCTGTCTGTTAGTTAGCCAATTCTCTATCCACGCTAATATATTACCCCCAATTCTGTGAGCTCTTATCTTAGGCAGTAACCTTTTATGTGGCACCTTATCGAATGCCTTCTGGAAATCCAGATACACCACATCCACTGGTTCACCTTTGTCCACCCTGCTCGTTACCTCCTCAAAGAACTCCAGCAAATTTGTTAAACATGATTTCCCTTTCATAAAACCATGCTGACTCTGCTTGACTGTATTATGATTTTCCAAATGCCGCACTACTGGTTCCTTAATGAAGGACTCCAGCATTTTCCCAATGACAGATGTTAGGCTAACTGGTCTATAGTTTCCTGCTTTCTGTCTCCCTCCTTTCTTAAATAGGGGTGTTACATTTGCGGTTTTCCAATCCGCTGGGACCTCTCCAGAGTCCAGGGAATTTTAGTATATAACAACCAATGCATTCACTATCTCTGCAGCCACTTCTTTTAAGACCCTGGGATGCAGGCCATCTGGTCCAAGGGACTTGTCATCTTTTAGTCCCATTATTTTACCAAGTTCTATTTCCTTAGTGATAGTGATTGTCTTCAGTTCCCCACTCCCTGTGACCCCTTGATTATCCATTATTGGGATGTTGTTAGTGTCTTCTACCGTGAAGACAGATACAAAATATTTGTTCAGAGTCTCTGCCATTTCCCTGTTCCCCATTATTAATTCCCCAGTCTCATCCTCTAAGGGACCAACGTTTACTTTAGCTGCCCTCTTCCTTTTTATATACCTTACTATCTGTTTTAATGTTTCTTGCCAGTTTACTCTCATAATTCATCTTCCCTCTCTAATTTTTTTTTTTTTGTTTTTTTTTTTTTTTTGTTTTTTTTTTTGAGTCATCCTTTGCTGGTTTTTCAAAATTTCCCAATCCTCTGGCCTCCCACCAATCTTGGCAACATTGTATGCCTTTGTTTTCAATTTGATACCATCCTTTACTTCCTTAGTTAGTCGCGGATGGTGCTCCCTTCTCTTAGAGTCTTTCTTTCTCACTGGAATATATTTTTGTTGAGAGTTATGAAATATCTCCTTAAATGTCCGACACTGCATTTCAACTGTCTTACCCTTTAATTTATTTCTCCAGTCCACTTTTGCCAGTTCTGCCCTCACGCCACTGTAATTGCCTTTGTTTACGATCAGGACACTGGATTGCGATACATCTTTCTCAACCTCCAACTGAATTTCAAATTCAACCATGCCATGATCACTCTTTCCTAGAGGATCCTTTACTATGAGATCATTTATTAATTCTGTCTCATTACACAGTACCAGATCCAAGATAGCCTGCTCCCTGGTTGGTTCCATTACATACTGTTCTAGAAAACCATCCCGGATGCACTCTATGAACTCCTCCTCAAGGCTACCATGGTCAATATAATTTGTCCAATCAATATGGAGATTAAAATCACCCATGATTATTACCGTACCTTTTTTTACAGGCCTCCATTATTTGTTGATTTATACTCTGTCCAACATAGAAGATAGGAGCAGGAGTAGGCCATTTGGCCCCTCGAGCCTGCTCCGCCATTCAATGAGATCATGGCTGATCATCCAAATTCAGTACCCTGTCCCTGCCTTCTCCCCATATCCCTTTAGCCTTAAGAAATACATCTAACTCCTTCTTGAATATATTTAATGAATTGGCCTCCACTGCCTTCTGTGGTAGAGAATTCCACAGGTTCACCACTCTCTGGGTGAAGTAATTCCTCCTCATCTCTGTCCTAAATGGCTTACCCCTTATCCTTAGAATGTGACCCCTGGTTCTGGACTCCCTGGCCATCGGGAACATCCTTCCTGCATCTAGTCTGTCCAGTCCTGTCAGAATTTTATAAGTTTCAATGAGATCCCCTCTCATTCTTCTAAACTCCAGCGAGTAGAAGCCCAATTGACCCAATCTCTCCTCATACGTCATTCCTGCCATCCCAGGTATCAGTCTGGTGAATCTTCGCTGCACTCCCTCCATGGCAAGAACATCCTTCTTCAGATAAGGCGACCAAAACTGCACACAATACTCAAGGTGTGTTCTCACCAAGGCCCTGTACAACTGCAGCAGGACATCCTTGTTCCTGTACTCGAACCCTCTCGCTACGAAGGCCAACATACCATTTACCTTCTTAACCACCTGCTGCACCTGCATGCTTACCTTCAGTGACTGGTGCACAAGGACACCCAGGTCTCGTTGCACTTCCCCTTCTCCCAATCTATTGCCGTTCAGATAATAATCTGCCTTCCTGTTTTTGCCACCAAAGCATTTATCAACATTATACTGCATCTGCCATGCTTCTGCCCAATCACCCAACTTGTCCAAATCATACTGGAGTTTCTCTGCATCCTCCTCACAGCACACACGCCCACCCAGCTTTGTGTCATCTGCAAACTTGGAGATATTACATCTAGTTCCCTCGTCTAGATCATTTATATATATTGTGAATAGCTGGGGTCCTAGGACCGATCCCTGCGGTACCCCACTAGTCACTGCCTGCCACTCAGAAAAAGACCCGTTTATTCCAACTCTTTGCTTTCTGTCTGCCAACCAGTTCTCTATCCAAGTCAATACCTTGCCCCAATCCCATGTGCCTTAATTTTACACACTAATCTCTTATGTGGGACCTTATCGAAAGCCTTCTGAAAGTCCAAATACACCACATCCACTGGTTCTCCCTTATCTAGTCTACCAGTTACATCCTCAAAAAATTCTAGTAGATTAGTCAAACATGATTTACCTTTTGTAAATCCATGTTGACTTTGTCCGATCCGGTCACTGTTTTCCAAGTGCTCTGCTATTACATCTTTTATAATGGACTCTAGCATTTTCCCCACTACCGATGTCAGGCTTACCGGTCTGTAATTCCCTGTTTTCTCTCTACCACCTTTTTTGAATAGTGGGGTAACATTAGCTACCCTGCAATCCATGGGAACTGTTCCAGTATTGCTACTGTTCAGGGGCCTGTAGACTACGCCCATCAGAGACTTTTTCCCTTTATTATTTTTTATCTCCTCCCAAACTGAATCTACATCTTGGTCTTCTGAGCCACTATCACTTCTCACCACTGCGCTGGTCCCATCCTTTACCAACAAAGCCACCCCACCTCCCTTTCCTTTGTTTTCATTAGAGCAAAGGAGGTTGAGGGGTGATTTGATAGAGGTGTCCAAGATTATGACGGGGTTGGATAGGCTAGCCGGGGAAAGGCCGTTCCCACTAGTTGACGGTACAAGGACTAGGGGACACAGATTTAAGATATAGGGTAAGAGATACTGGGGGATGTGAGGAAAAACCTTTTTTACGCAGCGAGTGGTGAGGACCTGGAGCTCGCTGCCGACGGAAGTGGTGGAAGCGGAGACACTCAATGTTTTCAAGGGGAGACTGGATAGGCACTTGAGGGAAATAAACTTGCAGGGCTACAGGGATAGAGCGGGGGAATGGGACTGACTGGATTGCTCTACAGAGAGCCGGCACGGACTCGATGGGCCGAATGGCCTCCTTCTCTACCGTTAGGACTCTATAACCTCTGCCTCAACTGCTCCCTGTGATAAAGCTGTAAAATCTCTCCGTGTAAAGAAATGTCTCCATACCTTTCCCCACACTCTTACTGACCATCTTAAATTGATGACACCGTCACCGATTACCCCACCAGAGGAAAGTCTTTCCCAATTCACACTATCGCAAACCCTTCTTAGATTTGAAAAACCTCTTACTAAATCTCGTCTCAGCTTTTTCCAGTCTAGTGGAAATAGTTCCTCCATAGAGTCATAACGGCACAGAAGGAGGCCATTTGGCCCATCGAATCCATCTCAAGTCTCTCATCCCAACTTTAGTTTCTCATCCCTGGGCAATGCACTCTACGCTAAAGCTATAGAATCATAGAATGGTTGCAGCGCGGAAGGCGGCCATTCGGCTCGTTGAGCCCGTGCCGGCTCACTGCAAGAGCACTTCAGCTAGTCCCACTCCCCCGCCCTTTCCCTGCAGCATTGCAATTTTCCTTCCCTTCAGGTACTTATCCAATTCCCTTTTGAAAGCCGCGATTGAGTCCGCCTCCACCACCCGCTCAGGCAGTGCATTCCAGATCATAACCACTCGCTGAGTAAAAAAGTTTTGCCTTATGTCGCCTTTGGTTCTTCTGCCAATCACCTTAAATATATGTCCTCTGGTTCTCGACCCTTCCGTCAATGGGAACAGTTTCTCTCTATCTACTCTGTCCAGACCCTTCATGATTTTGAACACCTCCATCAAATCTCCTCTCAACCTAGAGCAGAGAATAACCCCAGCTTCTCCAGTCTATCCATGTAACTGAAGTCCCTCATTCTTGTAAATCTTTTCTGGACACTCTCTAAAGCCTTCACATTCTTCCTAAAGTGCGGTGCCCAGAATTGGACACAATACTGCAGTTGTGGCTGAACCAGTGTTTTATAAAGGTTCATCATAACTTCCACGCTTTTGTACTCTATACCTCTATTCATGAAGCCCAGGCATTAATGCCTTCTACAAGAAGACAGGCAAAACTGCACAATATCCTAACCATAGTTGAATTGTTGTCTAGTACAAAGTTAACATAACCACTTTACTCTTATACCCAATGCCCCTATTTATAAAACCCAAAATGCTCGTGACAGGGTCACGATAGTCTGGAACTGGGGTCTCTAGGCACTCGTACAGAATTAATAAGCGTGTAACTTGGCAAAATTTGCCAAAATCTTAATTTCAATAATACATATTAAAAGTCAATGACAATTCATGGTCTGGATTTCGCGGGATTCATGTCTAGCAAGGCTGTAGCATAATACTCAAGGAACGCGTAGGGACTTACCCAGTGGGTGTGATGTGTGTATTCTCGATTGAATCTCGGAGGACATGCCCATCGGGCTCCAGTTTATGCTTCTTGAGAGTGGGCTTTGGTTCCGGCGACAGCCCCCGAACGCCCAAAGTCAGCTGCCGGTACAGATCCGAGTCCACGTCAGACTCGGACTTGCAGTGCCGACGGTTGGTAGCACTTTGCTGCACCTTCACTGAAAACCGTTGAATTTCCTCCTCCAGCTCAAGGTCCGGAAGGACGGTGTGAACCGTCTTGCGCCGATGCTTGGTGACTGGCCGGTCGCAGGGCCTCTTTAGGGCTGGACTGGCGACCGTCGTGCCGCCGCTGCTGCTGTGGTTGCAATGGTAGCCATCCAAGGAGAACCGCTGAAATTTCCCCAGAACCCCCTTTGTATCGGCACACTGGCTCCTCTCGCCCATGTCCGGGTGGAAGGGCAGAAGCTGCGACTTCAACTTGCTGATGCTCCCGATGGAGTTCAGAATCAACGTCGCCCGGGACGCAGCGGGGGCTTTTGTGAAGCTCCGGATCCTCGCCCCTTGGGGAGAGATGCACTTGTCTGTGGAGCAAACCGGTCGGAACCCGTATGGTTTCTGAACCTTCGGGACCGTTATGGCATCAAAGTCCGCCGGGCGGACGCTGACCTTCTGGAACAGGAAATAGAACTCGGAGTCCCGCTGACTTGCCAACGAGCCCTCCGGGATGTTCACAGCATTGGGATGGCCGAACGTGACGGTATCTCCATCTGCAAGCTCCACTCTCTGGTCTTTGGGAATGCGAATGTCATTCACGAAAGTACCTGCAAGGACAGAGCCATTAGTATGAATTTTTCTTGTTTAAAAAAAAAATGGAATATCCTTTTATGAAACACACCATTTTGAAAAGGTATGTCCTCTTTCTCCTCTTCCCCCTCCCCCTTCAGTCTATGCACGAAAGAACAGAGAATCGGCTCGCAAGAATAATAATAATAATCAACTTTTATTGTCATTGTTAGTGCACAAGTGCAGTACAACGAAATGTAGGCTTGCGGCTCCCGAGAGTGTACATTTAGATTAAGACATTTAAACATTCAACATACATTTGGCTTGTAATACATTAACATAAACATAATAAAGTGCATTGGCAGATGTGCAGGCTTTAGAGTTTATTTGTGGAGTTCAGTAGGATGACAGCCCTGGGAAAGAAGCTGTTCCTAAATCTGGTCATTCGGGTGCGAATGCATCTGTAGCGTCTCCCAGATGGCAGGAGGGCGAACAGACTGTGGCTGGGGTGGGTAGGGTCTTTGATGATGGTCCGTGGCCTCCGTAAACAGCGTTTCTGGTATATGTGCTCTATGGTCGGTAGCCGGGTGCCGGTAATGCGTTGGGCAGTTTTGACTACCCGCTGCAGGGCTTTCCGGTCATAGTAGCTACAGCTGCCATACCATACTGTGATACAGTTCGTCAGGATGCTCTCTATAGTGCAGCGGTAAAAGTTAGAGAGGATCAGGGGTGACAGGTTACATCCCTTCAGCCTCCTTAGGAAATATAGGCGCTGCTGGGCCTTCTTCACCAGAGAGGAGGTATTGAGGGACCAGGAGAGGTCTTCCGTGATGTGGACTCCGAGGAACTTAAAGCTGTCCACCCTTTCCACCACAGCCCCATTGATGTGGATGGGGGTGTGACTTCCACCTTTAATCTAATGCAGCTCAGAAAATGCCCACCAGCAGGGACAGAAGTGCAGCTTTGGGAGCCTCGCTCTCTGGTTTTCCTTCCCTCCCAGTGAGGAAGCACCTGGCTTTGCTCACTACCTTACCGCAGATCACAAACACAATGCTGCACTAGTTGAGAGGAAATCACAGGTGTGATCTCGCCTCAAACAATACCATGCCTCCTTGAAATGGACCATCTGTCACAGCCATTATGGGAACAGAATGGCCATCTCAATTTACCATTTTGATGATCATAAGGAAACAAGTGGAAGATGCTCATATTCCCCACCCCACAAATGACAAGCATCATGACAGACAGTTAACATGTAATGACTTTCACACTGAGGAACCCCATTTTACCCCTATCTACATTAAACCCACCTTATCTATCTGATTCCATAATGAAAGCCCCTTCCCTTGTCTACTTAAAACCATCCCTTGACCTCGTGCACGAATAACCCTTCCACATTAGCCCCCTCCCATTCCTGCCCAGCGACCTCTTCCCTTTACTCTCAGAACCACCGGACGTGCCCTCAACCCCTATCTGCTCCTGACCATATTCCTGCACACCTACTCCATCCGTTAGCACTATGCTCGTATCCTCAGTTGGGAACACCCGAGTCATTAGGTTGTGGATTCAAGCCCCACTCCACAAGACTTGAGCACCAAAATCCAGGCTGACACTCCCAGTGCAGTGCTGAGGGAGCGCTGCCCTGTCAGAGGTGCCGTCTTTTGGACGAGACGCAAAACCGAGGCACCATCTGCTCTCTCGGGTGAATGTAAAAGATTCCACGGCCACTATTTCGAAGAAGAGCAGGGGGAGTTCTCCTGGTGTCCTGGCCAATATTTTTCCCTCGATCAATAGCACTAAAAAAACAGATGATCTGGTCATTATCACATTGCTGTTTGTGGGAGCTTGCTGTGCGCAAATTGGCTGCCACGTTTCCCACTTTACAACAGCGACTACACTTCAAAAAGTACTTTATAGAGCCCTAACGGCACAGGAGGAGGCCATTTGGCCCATCGAGTCCGTGCCGGCTCTCTGTAGAGCAATCCAGTCAGTCCCATTCCCCCGCTCTATCCCTGTAGTCCTGCAAGTTTATTTCCCTCAAGTGCCTATCCAGTCTCCCCTTGAAAACATTGAGTGTCTCCGCTTCCACCACTTCCGTCGGCAGCGAGTTCCAGGTCCTCACCACTCGCTGCGTAAAAAAGTTTTTCCTCACATTCCCCCTGTATCTCTTGCCCAAAAACCTTAAACCTGTGTCCCCTAGTCCTTGTACCATCAACTAGTGGGAACAGCCTTTCCCCGTCTAGCCTATCCAAACCTGTCATAATCTTGTACACCTCTATCAAATCACCCCTCAACCTCCTTTGCTCTAATGAAAACAAATCCAGCTTCTCCAACCTGTCGTAGCTAAGATTCCCCCATCCCCGGAACCATTCTGGTAAATCTCCTCTGCACCCTCTCAAGGGCCATCACATCCTTCCGAAAGTGTGGCTGTAAAGCATTTTGGGATGTCCGGTGGTCGTGAAGGGTGCTGTATAAATGCAAGTCTTTCTTTTATCCCTACCATATTAGCCCTCTCCTCACTATCTACTAAAATCTCTCCCCATGAACTCCCTCATAGTAACAGGAGGAGGTCATTTAGCCCCTCGAGCCTATTCTGCCATTCAATGGGATCATGGCTGATCTGCGACCTAACTCCATATAAGCACCTTCCTTTGGCCCATATCCCTTAATACTTTTAGTTAACAAAAAGCTATCAATCTCAGATTTAAAATTAACAATTGATCCAGCATCAATTGCCGTTTGTGGAAGGGAGTTCCAAACTTCTACCACCCTTTGTGTGTAGAAGTGTTTCCGAACTTCACTCCTGAAAGGTCTGGCTCTAATTTTTAGACTATGCTCCCCAGACCAAGACTCCCCAGCCAGAAGAAATAGTTTCTCTCTGTCTACCCTATCTGTTTCTCTTAATATCTTGAGAACTTCAATCAGATCACCCCATAACCTTCTGGGGCCTACAATCCTAATTTGTGTAAGCTCACCTTATATATTAACTCCTTGGAGTCCGGGTATCATTCCGGTAAACCTACACTGCACTCCCCCCAAGGCCAATATATCCTTCCTAAGGTGTGGTGCCCAGAACTGCTCACAGCACTCGAGGTGTGGTCTAACCAGGGCTTTGTATAGTTGCAGCATAACTTTTAACCCCTTGTACTCTAGATATAAAGGCCAACATTCCATTAGCCTGGTTGATTATTTTCTGTACCTCTATTAACATCTCCATTAACGCTCCCCTTCCCCCAATAACCCCCATCTCCTGATGAACCCCAACCTCCACGAACGCACGTCAGCCTGTGGCTCAGTGGGTAGCACCCTTGCCTCCACGTCAGAAGGTTGCGGGTTCAAGTCCCACTCCAGAAACTCGAGCATAAAAAAATCTAGGCCGCCACTCCCAGCGTGGTATTGAGGGAGTGCTGCACTGTCGGAGGTGCCGTCTTTCGGACAAAACGGTAATCCCAAGGCTCGGTCTGCTCTCTTGGGTGGAACGTAAAAGATCCCACGGGCCACTATTTAGAAGAGGGAGGGGGGAGTTCTCCCCGGTGTCCGGGGCCAATATTTATCTCTCAACCAACATCAGATGATCTGGTCAATATCTCATTGCTGTTTGTGGGAGCTTGCTGTGCGCAAATTGGCTGTCGCGTTTCCCTACATTACAAGCGACTTCACTTCAAATAAGTACTTTACTGGCCGTAAAGCGCTTTGGGGCGTCCGGGGGTCGCGAAAGGCGCTGTATAAATGCAAGTCTTTCTGTTATCCCCATCATATTAACCCTCTCCTCACCATCTACTAAAATCTCAGAATCACAGAATCCCCACAGTGCAGATCGAGCCTGCACCGACACATATCCCACCCGATCCCCGTAACCCCACGTATTTAATCCCCCTAACACTAAGGGTCAATTTATCATAGCCAAATCAACCTAACCCGCACATCTTTGGACTGTGGGAGGAAACTGGAGCACCCGGAGGAAACCCACGCAGACACGGGGAGAATGTGCAAACTCCACACAGTCGCCCGAGGCCAGATTTGAACCCGGGTCCCTGGCGCTGTGAGGCAACAGTGCTAACCACTATGCCACCGTGCCCCCTATGAACATCTCCATTAACCCCCACTAACAACCCTCATTGAACCCCCCTGCTTTCTCCATCTCCCCATTAACCCCCTCCTATTAATATCTTCATTAACCCTCTCCCTCCCTCAGTTACCCCCCACCCCCACTATCAAGGCCTCCCTCCCCATTATCCTCACCCCCATTAGTTCCCCCCACCCCCGGGTCCCTCACCGTTGGTGCTCCTGTCCACCATGTGGACCATCCAGTCTCCGGCCGGGGCCCCCTCGGCCTGCAGCTCGGCGTGAACCCGCGAGATCAGCTCCTCGGCCCGGCCCCAGCTCAGGCACAGGTCGGTCAGGTCGGCCCGGCGGCCCAGGCGGAAGGCGCAGCGCTGGCCGGCCGGCAGGAAAGTGTAGAGGTCGCGGGCGGGGGGCGGCGGCGGGTCGGGCCCGGGGTCCGGGCTCGGGTGAGGCGCCGTGCCGATGCGCAGCAGCTGCAGACAGGGCTGCGCTTCCGACAGCATCGTCCCTTCGGGGAGGGGAGGGGAGACCGGCCGTTAGCTCATCAAAACTTGCGCTCCGGGGTAGAGGGGCTCGATTGTTAGGTCATCAAAACTTGCGCTCCGGGGTAGAGGGGCTCGATTGTTAGTTCATCAAAACTTGCGCTCCGGGGGAGAGGGGCTCGATTGGCAGGTCATCAAAACTTGCGCTCCGGGGCAAGAGGGGCTCGATTGTCAGGTCATCAAAACTTGCGCTCCGGGGCAAGAGGGGTTCGATTGTCAGGTCATCAAAACTTGCGCTCGGAGAAGAGGGGCTCGATTGTCAGGTCATCATAACATGGGCTGGTCGGGGAGAAGGGTTCGATTGTTAAGTCATCAAAACTCGCGCTGGTCCGCCGTCACTCTTCCTTCCTCAGCGCAATTCGACACCCGACTCTCCAACAACATCAACCACCAGCACCAGCTGCCGCTCCGCTCTTTCTCCTCTGTTTACAGGAAGCGCCTTTGAAAATTGGCGCGCTGCAGCAGCGGCGTGCGGCCTCGCGAGATTTTTTGCGTTGCCGCTTGACCGCGTTCCGCCTGTGGTGCGGAAGCGGGCACGCGCACACCCGCCGAATGGTGCGGCCTTCTATTTGGCATCAGCGCCGCCATCTTTGATAAAGGCAGAGGCCAGTCCGTTGGGTGAATCGTGCCAGGCAGAGCTGTCAGAGCCGGCTCTCTTTTAGAGTGAAACGCGCGCATTTTGGTTTCAAAGTGGAACTCACTTTACGGGATAGTGGGCAAAGATGACACAAATCGATACAGGCCAGAGGATCACACAGGTTCGGTCCACCGATTTCTGCTGAGTACAATTGTTCCACCACCAAAAGCAGACAAATCAATCAGGGTCCCTGCTTCTCTAAGTGCTGTCCATCTCTCAGAGATATAAAGCATAATTTTCATTATATGCTAAAGAAAGACTTGCATTGAAATACAGCACCTTTCACGATCTCAGGACAACCCAAAGTGCTTTACAGCCAATGAATTACTTTTGAAGTGCAGTCACTGTTGTAATGTGGGAAACGCGGCAGCCAATTTGCACCCAGCAAGCTCCCACAAACAGCAATGAGATAATGACCAGATCATCTGTTTTTTAGTGATGTTGATTGAGGGATAAATATTGGCCCAGGACACCGGGGGATAACTCCCCCTGCTCTTCTTCAAAATAGTGCCATGTGATCTTTTACATCCACCCGAGAGAGCAGACAGGGCCTCGGTTTAACGTCTCATCCCAAAGGCATCTCATCCCTCAGTACTGCAGTGGTTTTTGTGCTCAAGTCTCTGGAGTAGGAACTGAACCCACACCGAGGCAAGAGTGCTACCCACTGAGCCACGGCCAACACCACCATATGCGCTTGAAGAATTTTTCATCATATATGTAGCAACTGTACTTGAAGAATCCGACAGACTCACACTGGGAAGTGTGTGAGTACAAATGTTCAGTGAAGGCATGATCAGACGGTGTATCTCTAGTATTATACATGAGGTAATAGGGACTATCTCTCAACATGACTAGGGCATTTCCCATAACTACTTGCACATAATTTTTTGAACCACCTAAGGATCTATGGCATTTGAATGCTCTGCAAAACTGGTTACCGCATCAGCAGCACACCTAGATTAAAACTAGCTGATTCAGAATTGCCAGGCTCCAGGGAATCACTTCATCCATCATTGTGGCAGACTGTGAGTGTAATTACGTGAAGTGTGATGCACTCAAAATGTTTATATTGATAAATACTCACTGAAAGGCTATGCAAACAAAATAAAGCAATTCAAACACAATCCTATAGCAAATAATGGCTAGTTGGACAGAGGTAATGAAAGAAAATCTAAGTTGGATTTGAAGGAAATATTCATATCTCTCAACCATAAGGGTACCCTTCATTGCACACAGTTGAAATGGGACTCATCTATTTTGATTTAGTCCATCATTCCTACAAATAGAAAGAGGGGAGGCTTGATGCTTACACGAGGAAGCGAATTGGGGGATACGGGGCAGGGTGGGAAGTGGTAATCAGAGTGGGAGGAGGCTCGTGTGGCATATAAACACTGGCACAGACAGGTTGGGCCGAATGGTACATTCCTGTGCTGAAGTTTCTATATAATGTAATACGTGATAGCACGGAAACAGGCCATTAGGCCCATAAAGTCTGTGCTATTTCTGTTTTAAATACATATCTCTGCTTTTAAAACACAAACAGAAAAATGTTGGGAATACATTGCAATCTGTGAAGAGAGAAAAGCCAAGTTAATGTCTCGGGTATAACTCTTTTGTCAGAACTGTAAACTGAGAGGTAATGATTGTGGGGCGGTGGGGAGGAAGAAAGAAAGGCTTGCATTTATATAGCACCTTTCACAACCACTGGATGCCTCAAAGCGCTTTACAGCCAATGAAGTACTTTTGGAGTGTAGTCACTGTTGTAATGTAGGGAAACACGGCAGCCAATTTGCTCACAGCAAGCAGCAATGTGATAATGAGCAGATCATCTGTTTTTGCTAAGTTGATTGAGGGATAAAATATTGGCCAGGACACTGGGGATAATGCCCCTGCTCCTCTTCAAAATAGTGCCTTGGGATCTTTTACATCCACCTGAGAGAGCAGACGGGGCCTCGGTTTAACGTCTCATCCGAAAGACCTCTGACAGCACTGCACTGGAGTATCAGCCTAGATTTTTGTGCTCAAGTGTGTGGGAGTGGGGCTATGAAACCACAACCTTCTGACTCAGCAGGCGAAGGTGCTAGCCACTGAGCCACGGCATTATATTGGGAGAAGCACTGTACAATATTGTGGAGAAGCAACTAATATCATAATCAGAGAAATTAAGAGTAAGAGTTGCAATCTGTGCCACTGTTCCCTATAAATCGAATTCCCCGTGTTAACAGCGCGGCGAGAGGAAAGTGTGCAGACTTAGTATTGCCTTATTCGGGGCTATGGCCGATGATCTCCAGCCGGACGGCAACAAGAGGTGACACACGGCGGGGGCCGGAAGCGGATGTTTCCGGCCGGCCGGTCGTTGGTGCGATACCCGGCTGTGGTGGTTCTGTGAAGCGGGACACAAGAGAGGGAAAGTGGGAAAAATCAATTAAAGAGAAAAACAAATAACGAGAGAGGGAGACCGAGTGGAGCGATGTCGGAGAGGAACCGGCCGGGGACCGGGCTGGAGCCGCCCGCCGCTTTCAGCGCCCAAAGCGGTAAAAAATTAATATTCAAACCAGGCCGGCAGGGGGCAGACTAGATCTCTGAGATATGGATCTATGGTGTGGAGATGCCGGAGTTGGACTGGGGTGGACAAATGTAAGAACTCACACAACACCAGGTTATAGTCCAACAGCTTTATTTGAAATCACAAGCTTTCGGAGCGCTGCTCCTTCGTCAGGTGAAGTGGAGAAATGCATAAAGACGCAGCTTATATAGTCAGAATAATGTCAGATGTTTACAGGTAATCTTTCCAACTGCCATTTATCACGCCTCCACTACTCGCCCTCAAACAGCCGCCTAACCTCAAACAGACCATCGTTCGCAGCAAATTACCCAGCTTTCAGGAGAACAGCGACCACGACACCACACAACCCTGCCACAGCAACCTCTGCAAGACATGCCAGATCATCAACACAGATACCATCATCACATGTGCGGACACCACCCACCAGGTACATGGTACATACTCATGTGACTTGGCCAACGTTGTCTACCTCATACGTTGCAGGAAAGGATGCCCCGGAGCATGGTACATCGGCGAGACCATGCAGACACTGCGACAACGGATGAACGGACACCGCGCAACAATCGCCAGGCAGGAGTGTTCCCTCCCAGTCGGGGAACACTTCAGCAATCAAGGACATTCAGCCTCCGATCTTTGGGTAAGCATTCTCCAAGGCGGCCTTCGAGACACACGACAACGCAAAATCGTCGAGCAGAAACTGATAGCCAAGGGTTTATGTCACGCAACATGTAACCCCACCTGACGTAGGGTCATCCAGACTCGAGTCGTCATTGGCTTGTTTTCTCTACACAGATGCAGCTGGACCTGCTGTGATTTCCAGCAAAAAAAATGTTTTTTTTTCCTACAGCCCCCAGCATCTGCAACATTTGACCCCTTGTGACCCCACCGCATTGTTCTTTGATGTAATGTTTTCCTGACTGACCTGTTTGGACACCATTCACACCTTTGATTGCTGTGATTATCTCTCTGCCGAGGTGTGATAGATGGCAGTTGGAAAGATTACCTGTAAACATCTGACATTATTCTCTGACTATATAAGCTGTGTCTTTATGCATTTCTCCACTTCACCTGACGAAGGAGCAGCGCTCCGAAAGCTTGTGATTTCAAATAAAGCTGTTGGACTATAACCTGGTGTTGTGTGAGTTCTTACATGGATATATGGGGCAGACTGTAGATCTCTGAGATATGGATATATCGGGCAGACTGTAGATCTTTGAGATATGGATATATGGGGCAGACTGTAGATCTTTGAGATACGGATATATGGGGCAGACTGTAGATCTCTGAGATATGGATCTATGGGGCAGACTGTAGATCTCTGAGATATGGATATATGGGGCAGACTGTAGATCTCTGATATGAATTTTTCGGGCAGACTAGATCTCTGAGATATGGATGTATCGGGCAGACTAGATCTTTGAGATACGGATATATGGGGCAGACTGTAGATCTCTGAGATATGGATGTATCGGGCAGACTGTAGATCTTTGAGATATGGATCTATGGGGCAGACTGTAGATCTCTGAGATATGGATATATCGGGCAGACTGTAGATCTCTGAGATATGGACATATGGGGCAGACTGTAGATCTCTGAGATATGGATGTATCGGGCAGACTGTAGATCTTTGAGATATGGATCTATGGGGCAGACTAGATCTCTGAGATATGGACATATGGGGCAGACTGTAGATCTCTGAGACATGGATATATTGGGCAGACTGTAGATCTTTGAGATATGGACATATGGGGCAGACTAGATCTCTGAGATATGCATATATCGGGCGGACTGTAGATCTCTGAGATATTGATATATCGGGCAGACTAGATCGTTCAGATATGGATATATCGGGCAGACTAGATCTTTGAGATACGGATATATGGGGCAGACTGTAGATCTCTGAGATATGGATATATCGGGCAGACTGTAGATCTTTGAGATACGGATATATGGGGCAAACTAGATCTTTGAGATCTGGATATATCGGGCAAACTGTAGATCTCTGAGATATGGATATATGGGGCAGACTGTAGATCTTTGAGATCTGGATATATGGGGCAGACTAGATCTCTGAGATATGGATATATCGGGCAGACTGTAGATCTCTGAGATCTGGATATATGGGGCAGACTAGATCTCTGAGATATGGATGTATCGGGCAGACTAGATCTTTGAGATACGGATATATGGGGCAGACTAGATCTCTGAGATATGGATATATCGGGCAGACTAGATCTCTGAGATATGGATATATCGGGCAGACTAGATCTCAGATATGGATATATGGGGCAAACTGTAGATCTCTGAGATATGGATATATGGGGCAGACTGTAGATCTTTGAGATCTGGATATATGGGGCAGACTAGATCTCTGAGATATGGATATATCGGGCAGACTGTAGATCTCTGAGATACGGATATATGGGGCAGACTAGATCTCTGAGATATGGATATATCGGGCAGACTAGATCTTTGAGATCTGGATATATGGGGCAGACTAGATCTCTGAGATACGGATATATGGGGCAGACTAGATCTCTGAGATATGGATATATCGGGCAGACTAGATCTCTGAGATATGGATATATCGGGCAGACTAGATCTCAGATATGGATATATGGGGCAAACTGTAGATCTCTGAGATGTGAATATATGGGACAGACTGTAACTCTCTGAGATGTGAATATATGGGGCAGACTGTAGATCTCTGAGATATGGATATATCGGGCAGACTAGATCTGTGAGATTTGGATATATGGAGCAGACTGTAGATCTCTGAGATATGGATATATCGGGCAGACTAGATCTGTGAGATATGGATATATGGGGCAGACTGTAGATCTCTGTGTTAATGGAGCCTTTACACTCTTCCTCTACAGGACAGGAGGGTCTGATTCCCCCGTCGCACTTCAAGGGACGATCCCCCGCCCCACCGTTGGTGGACGCAGACCCCTGGGCTGCTCTGTCGAAGGCTACCAAGGACATCCTGGAACTGAGGCAAGAGAACGAATGCCTGAGGGAGATGCAGAGGACGACAAACAGGGACACGTTGAGAGAACGCACTGGGAGTGAATCGGAAAAGGTTTGCAGTAGGGCCAGGTACGCCGCATGTCTCTAGATCGGAGCTTCCAGCCTTTTTGAGCCGGGGACTGGGTAGATGTATCACAACCAGTGAGTGGGCCATATATGATTACACAAAAGTGTAAGAAGCCCCCTAAGCACATAAATGGCAAGATCGCCTGCCCCCCTCTTCCCCGCTCATATACAAAAATCTTCACAATAAAAGGCAACATCTCCATACACATAAAACATCAAATCAAAATCTCCCTTACAAGATTTGGTTGGTGGGCTGTCTACCCCACTTAAATTTTTGTACATCCTTTAGGTGCTTTTCTCCACTGCTGTCCTCTTCTTTTCTACTTGACCTGTTCTGGATCTAGTGCACCGCTGTCGGCTGGCCTCCACCGTCTGGCGTTCCCCGCTATGATCGCCCGCTGCCTTTTTTTCAGTGTCTGCTGTCACTGGCACTGCCCATGGTTTGAAAACTCGGTAGCTTCAGCCTCAGCACTTGCCTGAACTTCCTGGGCACGGAAAGCCTACTCCCTCATTGGTGTATAAAAAAGGTTTCCACTAATCAGGGAGCAGCATTTCCCACTGGCTGTTCAACTCTGCAGGGCACCAGAGCTGGTCTTCGTTCTGTCATCCCCTGACCACCGTAGCTTCCAGCAGAAGCTACTGGTTACTGATCGGGAATGGGAAGGAATCCTGGCTGGTTTATTTATTTATTGGATTGGATAAGTACATGAAGGAAAAAAAAATTGCAGGGCTACGGGGAAAGGGCGGGGGAGTGGGACTAGCTGAAGTGTTCTTGCAGAGAGAGCCGGCATGGGCTCGATGGGCTGAATGGCCTCATTCTGTGCTGTAGCCATTCTATGATTCTATTTTCCTCCTCTCCTTAGCCAGGGTACATTTCGGCAAGTTGTATCATCCCTACTGCTGAGTAGGGTCAGCTGACTCCATAAAGACCGGGATCTTCTGGTCTGCGTATCTCGGCTGCAACGCTGGCCTTTACCGACCATTTGGGGAGCTTTTTTCATAGAATTTTACGGCACAAAAGGAGGCCATTCTGTCCATTGTTTCTCTGCCGGCCGACAAAAGAGCTATCCAGCCTAATCCCACTTTCCAGCTCTTGCTCCGTAGCCCTGTAGGTTACGGCACTTCAAGTGCATATCCAAGCACTTTTTGAATGTGATGAGGGTCTCTGCCTCTACCACCCTTTCAGGCAGTGAGTTCCAGGCTCCCACCACCCTCTGGGCGAAAGAAGTTCTCCTCAAATCCCCTCTAATCTTTCTACCAATTACTTTAAATCTATGCCCCCTGGTTATTGACCTCTCTGCTAAGGGAAATAGGCTGTTCCCATCCACTCTATCCAGGCCCCTCATCATTTTATACACATAATCTATTTAACATATTGCACTCATTAGCAGCATTCACAAAGAATCATAGAACGATACAACACCGAAGGAGGCCATTCGGCCCGTCGTGCCTGTGCCGGCTCTGAGAAAGAGCTGTCCAATTATTACCAAGTTTCATACGAGGCATTTTAATATTGTGCCAGTTATCTGCTTGTGATAGTCTTTACCCGTCGCCACAAATGGCTCCTGATGTCAGACAGGTAACCACCGGACAGCTCAAAGTTTTCTGTCAGCAGACACAACCTGAGTTGGGAGGTTAGAGGTTCTAACTATCGGGAAAGGCTGAACAGGCTGGGGCTCTTTACTCGAGAAAAGAGAAGGCTGAGAGGTGACCTGATAGAGCTCTTTAAAATTGTGCAAGGGTTCGACAGGGCAGATGTAGAGAAGATATTTCCACTCGTTGGGGGACCATAAATATCAGATAGTCACGAATAAATTCAATAAGGAATTCAGGAGAAACTTCTTTACCCAGAGAGTGGTGAGAATGTGGAGCTCGCTACCACAGGGAGTGGTTCAGACGAATAGCACAGATGCATTTAAGGGGAAGCTAGATACAGGAAACTCTTTGGTATCCGGCACCGACGGGACCGGGATTGTGCCGATTGATTAAAAATTCCGGATGACGGAGAGGTTTATCTACCAAGGCTATTTTTAACAAACAAAAATTTAAAAAATCAAGAAATGTGCAGTGTACAGTAATTGGGTGTTCACCTACAGAATGTTGTTAAATGGATGGTGGAAGATGCTTGATTAAGTACAGTACTGCCAGTTGAGGGTAATCCATAACTCTTTAATTACTTAGCAGTAAAACAAAGCTTATACAGCGCGGGAGAGTCAGACTCCTGTTATTGAGGTGTTCAGACTTCCGACAGCGCCAAGAAGCCAAGTAGTGGCAGTTTGGAGAACTACCCCCGCTGACTAACTCGGCGGGTGACTTGGACTCGGCAACATTTCCGGTTATTGAGGTGTTGTTTTCAGAGTATGAATTTTGCCGGTTAATAGAGAATTCCGGATATTTAGGTGGCGTTTAAACGAGAGTTTCCTGTAATTACACGAGGGAGAACAGAATAGAAGGATGTGCTGCTAGGGTGAGATGAAGTAAGGTAGAAGGAGGCTCGTGTGGAGCGTAATCACCAGCAGTGGGCCGAATGCCCTGTTTCTGTGCTGTAAATTCTATGTACTGCTGGCTGCTTTTCACGTTGCAAATGGACAGAGTACAAAGCTTTGAAGCATCCTTTACTGAAATCCCAGCGGCAGCACTGAGCTGTTTAAATCCACAATGTGTTTATTTTCTTATAAAAAGAGCAAATGCTGGAAATACTCAGCAGGTCAGGCAGCATCCGTGGAGAAATGTTTCTCTCTCCCCAGATGCTGCCCGACCTGCTGAGTATTTCGAGCATTTTCTGTTTTTACTTCAGATCACCAGCATCCGCAGTGTTTTGCTTTCGTATCCGTGTTTATTTTCTTGTTCCCAATCCGCGCAGGTCCTTGGACCAGGAGCGGGCCCGCTTGAGCCGCGAGCAGTCCGCGCAGCTGGCCGAGCTGGCGGAGATCGTCGCCGAGCAGAGCCGGGAAATCCACCGCTTGGCGGCGGAGGCGGGGCTGCTGAGAGGCACGGTGGCGCAGCAGGCGGCCGCGATCGGCGAGAAGGACGGGCTGGCGGCGCACCTGGGCGAGCAGCTGGGGGAGCTGAGGGCCGAGCTGCGGGAGCGCAGGCTGGAGGTCAGCCAGCTGCAGCTGCACTACCAGGCCCAGGCGGAGAAGCTGGAGGCCCAGCGCCGGGCGGAAATCCAGCGCCTGAAGTCCCAGCTGGTGCAGGAACGGGCCCAGTCCGCCGAGGAGGCCGAGCAGCAGAGGAGCGAGCTGGAAGAGCAGAGAGAGCACTACCAGCGGGAGCTGTCTGCTCTGCAAGAGGAGGCGGCCAAGCAAGCTGAAGCGATGAGCAACAACAGCCGCTTACAGATCACCAGGCTACAGGATGCTCAGTATCAATGCACGGCAGAGGTATTGTCTGGGCAGGAGAGGTGTCGCTGCTATTCTGTGTCTTAACTCGGTTCACTCATTACAAAGATGTGGGCCTCCTCAAGACACCATTACCTCTTGCTTATTTCCCCCCCCGCTATTTGTGCTTTTTATTAATGAGAAGGAACAAAAGCCATATTACAGCATGCCACCAAAGATGTCAGTCGTGACTCAGTGGGTAGCACTCTCGCTACTTCAGTTGTGGGTTCAAGCCCCACCACAGAGACTTAAGCCCATAATCCAGGCTGACACTCCAGTGCAGTGCTGAGGGAGTGCTGCACTGTCAGTGGTGCCATCTTTCGGATGAGACGTTAAACCGAGGCCCACGTCTGCCCTCTCAGGTGGACGTAAAAGATTCCATGGCACTATTTTGAAGAAGAGCAGGGGAAACATAGAAACATAGAAGACAGGAGCAGGAGTAGGCCATTCGGCCCCTCGAGCCTGCTCCGCCATTCAATGAGATCATGGCTGATCATCCAAATTCAGTACCCTGTCCCTGCTTTCTCCCCATACCCCTTGATCCCTTTAGCCTTAAGAAATATATCTAATTCCTTCTTGAATATATTTAATGAATTGGCCTCTACTGCCTTCTGTGGTAGAGAATTCCACAGGTTCACCACTCTCTGGGTGAAGAAATTCCTCCTCATCTCTGTCCTAAATGGCTTACCCCTTATCTTTAAACTGTGACCCCTGGCTCTGGACTCCCCCGCCATCGGGAACATCCTTCCTGCATCTAGTCTGTCTAGTCCTGTTAGAATTTTATAGGTTTCGATGAGATCCCCTCTCAATCTTCTAAACTCCAGCGAGTATAAGCCCAATCGACCCAATCTCTCCTCATACGTCATTCCTGCCATCCCAGGTATCAGCCTGGTGAATCTTCGCTGCACTCCCTCCATGGCAAGAACATCCTTCCTCAGATAAGGCGACCAAAACTGCACACCGGAGTTTCCCCCGGTGTCCTGGGGCCAATATTTATCCCTCAATCAACATCACCAAGAACAGATTATCTGGTCATTGTTTGTGGGAGCTTGCTGTGCACAAATTGACATTTCCTTCATTACAACAGTGACTACACTTCAAAAGTACTTCATTGTCTGCAAAGCGCTTTGGGTGTCCTGAGGTCGTGGAAGGCGCTATAGAAATGCGAGTCTTGCTTTCAAGGCTGGAAAGAGTAAGAGAGAAGATAATCTGAATCAATGAGCTCATTGGCGCCAAGCTTGGATTTTAACGACACCTGCTTATATTGGGCAAATAGCACTAACTGTTCTCCATTACCATACCAGTCAATTACAGAGGCGCCATTTATAACAGTATTAAGCGCGCCGACTATTTTGGGTGGTTCAATTAGTTTTTACCGATTTCTAAACAGCTCTGCTGATTCTAGGCAAAGTCGGGTCTTCGAGCAGTTTCAGTGAGCTGTTCGCACCTTGTAAAAGTGCGATTACCTTCGTGATGTGATCCTGGATGCAACTGATAACAGTTAAGAGAGGCAGTTGCTCAGAGGAGACTTCTTGGTTTTTAAAAACTATGCTTTTTACTTTTAACGTCCAACGCTTACAGCGGACAAATCGCGATGACACTAACACACCCACTATAATGTGGAGATGCCGGAGTTGGACTGGGGTGGACAAATGTGAGAAGTCACACAACACCAGGTTATAGTCCAACAGCTTTATTTGAAATCACAAGCTTTCGGAGCGCTGCTCCTGACTTCACCTGACGAAGGAGCAGCGCTCCGAAAGCTTGTGATTTCAAATAAAGCTGTTGGACTATAACCTGGTGTTGTGTGACTTCTCACATTTGTACACCCACTATAAGCGGTGGGGACTGTATATAAGATAGTTAAGGGAATAGTTAATAGAAAAGATAGATCCGGACTGTTACTTTAAATTAAATTGCGGATGAAGGAGAAGGTGACTCGGGCTCAAACCAGCAAAAGGTGAGTTAGGACTGAAATCGGGGAGTTCTTCTCAACACAAAGAGTGATTACCACATGAAATGGACTCCTGGATAGAGTAAAGCGGGCGGAAACCCAAGAATCGTTTAAGAGCCAGCTAGAAGCTGCAGGGGGATCTTTCTGGCCTTTCAGCATGCGTGAGTTAATATGGGCCAAATGGACGTTCTCATCTGCACTTAACTTGTGGGGAGAAAAAAACTTTTTGTGTCTTACCCCAACAGCTCTTGCACTCGGCAGAATCTCACGACAAAGATCGCACGACACTGCAGCAAACAGCGGCAGAATTGGCGGAAGCGCTGCGGCAGAGCCGAGAGAAGGGACAGCGTGAGGTGATGCGCTTCAGAGAGAGGCTTGAGGTAGTCTGTCGGGAGCGGGACACCTTGCAGGAGGAGTTGAGGTAAGCGCGTCTGATGATTCGCTGTACCAGTCCGGCTGAGTGCGCTGCGTTCTCCCCTCGGGCTCACAAGGCCGTGGCTTTTAAGTTCCATGTCAGAGTTTCAGCGCCCAATCAGGGATTTGAGCACGTAATCCAGGCTGACGCTTCCAGCGCAGTACTGAGGGAGTGCTGCACTGTCGGAGGTGCACCTTTTCGGATGAGATGTTAAACCGTAGCCCCGTTGTGCCTGTTTTGGTGGATGTCAAAGAACCTACAGCACTCTTTGAAGAAGAGCAGGGTCCTGGCCAACATTCCTCCCTCAACCAACACCACCAAAACCGATTAACTAGTCATTTATCTCATTATACTGTTCAGTCGTGGCTCAGTGGGTAGCACTCTCGCCTCTGGGTCAGAAGGTTGTGGGTTCAAGTCCCCACTCCAAAGTCTTGAGCACAAAAATCTAGGCTGACACTCCAGTGCCGTGCTGAGGGAGTGCTGCACTGTCAGAGGTGCCGTCTTTCAGATGAGACGTTAAAATGAGGCCCCGTCCGCTCTCTCAGGTGGACGTAAAAGATCCCACGGCCACTATTTCGAAGAAGAGCAGGGGGAGTTCTCCCCGGTGTCCTGGGCCAATATTTATCCCTCAACAAACATCACTAAAAACAGATGATCCAGTCATTCTCACATTGCTGTTTGTGGGAGCTTGCTGTGTGTGTTTGCCTTCGTCACAACAAGGATCGTAGGTCAAAGTAATTAGTTGATGGTGAGGCACTTTGAGGCTTGCTGAGGTCATGAAAGGTGCCGTTAAATACCAATTCACCAATTTCTTCTTCCTTTCACCATTTCAGCGAAACAAAGTGCGAGTTGGAATCCCAAAGTTGCTTGATCCAGCAACTCCGCACGTATATAGGACAACTGGTGCCAGACGAGAGGCAGCTGGAGGAGTCCCGGCAGGAGAAGGAGCAGCTGAGCATCAGGGTGCAGGTTAGTGTGGCTAGGGCTGCATAGAAACATAGAAGATAGGCGCAGGAGTAGGCCATTCGGCCCCTCGAGCCTGCTCCGCCATTTAATGAGATCATGGCTGATCATCCAAATTCAGTACCCTGTCCCTGCTTTCTCCCCATATCCCTTGATCCCTTTAGCCTTAAGAAATATATCTAACTCCTTCTTGAATATGTTTAATGAATTGGCCTCAACTGTCTTTTTGTGGTAGAGAATTCCACAGGTTCACTACTCTCTGGGTGAAGAAATTCCTCCTCATCTCTGTCCTAAATGGCTTACCCCTTATCTTTAGACTGTGACCCCTGGCTCTGGACTCCCCCGCCATCGGGAACATCCTTCCTGCACCTAGTCTGTCCAGTCCTGTTAGAATTTTATAAGTTTCAGTGAGATCCCCTCTCATTCTTCTAAACTCCAGCGAATATAAGCCCAATCGACCCAATCTCTCATACGTCATTCCTGCCATCCCAGGTATCAGTCTGGTGAATTTTCGCTGCACTCCCTCATGGCAAGAACATCCTTCCTCAGATAAGGCGACCAAAACTGCACACAGTACTCAAGTTGTGGTCTCACCAAGGTCCTGTACAACTGCAGCAAGACATCCTTGCTCCTGTACTCGAATCTTCTTGCTATGAAGGCCAACATACCATTTGCCTTCTTAACCGCCTGCTGCACCTGCATGCTTACCTTCAGCGACTGGTGCACAAGGTCACCCAGGTCTCGTTGCACTTCCCCTTCTCCCAATCTATTGCCGTTCAGATAATCTGCCTTCCTGTTTTTGCCACCAAAGTGGATAACCTCGCATTTATCCACATTATACTGCATCTGCCATGCATCTGCCCAATCACCCAACCTGTCCAAATCATACTGGAGTTTCTCGGCATCCTCCTCACAGCACTCACGCCCACCCAGCTTTGTGTCGTCTGCAAACTTGGAGATATTACATCTAGTTCCCTCGTCTAGATCATTAATATATATTGCGAATAGCTGGGGTCCAAGGACCGATCCCTGCGGTACCCCACTAGTCGCTGCCTGCCACTTGGAAAAAGACCCGTTTATTCCAACTCTTTGCTTCCTGTCCGCCAACCAGTTCTCTATCCAAGTCAGTACCTTGCCCCCAATCCCATGTGCCTTAACTTTACACGCAATGAATGCGCAGCATTGTTTTAGTCGGCTTAAAAAAGGAGGGGGAATTATTGGCGTAGAAATTGGTCCTGGGCGGGTAGCCCGTTATACGGACCCGCTCGATATTTAATCACATTGGAACCGAATATCAAGTGGGGCGAATACCTGGCGGTCGATTCGCCACCGCCCGTTTTGCGCTTTTTAAAAATGTATTCATTCTCGGGATGTGGGCGTAGCTGGCGAGGCCGGCATTTATTGCCCATCGCTAATTGCCCTCGAGAAGGTGGTGTTGCAGCCGCCGCCTTGAACCACTTGCAGTCCGTGTGCTGAAGGCTTGTACTTTTTTTGTAGTAGTTCGGGCTGACCAGTTACTGTTGTGTGCCCCTTTGATTCGGCAGCATTTGGAGAAGGAGCGCGAGACGCTGAGAGCCACGGCGGAACTCCTGAACGTGCGGCTGGCGTCGCTGACGGACATTCTCACCATCCAGGAAAGCGACCACAGCAGAAAGGTACCCGGCGACAGACTGGGCTAGCCAGGGAGCAGGGGCTGAAAACTCCACCGGGGTCTCGCCTACGATTTATTTTATTATTTTTTTTAACCATGGGTTCCAGATGTACATCTGGACAGTGATGTTTTAAAAACAAATATACAGCAACAGCACTGAACTGAGCTATAGAGACCGTGAAGACTGCAGGTTCGTACTGAGTTAGCCCACCTTGTTCAGAGCGGTGGCAGAAACCGGACAATTAGCCTCAGCGCTCCTGGGCTGGGGCGGAAGAAAGCAGCTAGTATTCCCACTCCTGAAATCCATCCAGTGACTCCTGCTGGGAAGTGCGGGCAGGTAGGTGCCGATTGGGGACAGGAGAGAGCAGATTCACCCATCGCTGTCCCAAGTTCAAGAATCTTTGGAATTCTCTGCCCCAAATGGCTGTGGATGCTGAGTCGTTGAATGTATTCAAGGCTGAGGTAGATAGATTTTTGGATTCTAGTGTCAGCTGTGGCTCAGTTGGTAGCACCCTCGCCTCTGAGTCAGAAAGCTGTGGGTTCAAGTCCCACTCCAGAGACTTGAGCACAAAAACCCAGGCTGACACTCCAGTGCAGTACTGAGGGAGTGCTGCACTGTCGGAGGTGCCATCTTTCGGATGAGACGTTAAACCAAGGCCTGCTCTCTCGGGTGGATGTAAAAGATCCCATGGCCACTATTTCGAAGAATAGCAGGGGAGTGTCCTGGCCAATATTTATCCCTCAATCAACATGACTAAAAAACATGATCTGGTCATTATCATATTGCTGTTTGTGGGAGCTTGCTGTGTGCAAATTGGCTGCCACGTTTCCCACATTACAACAGTGACTACACTTCAAAAAGTACTTAATTGGCTGTAAAGCGCTTTGGGACGTCTGGAGGTTGTGAAAGGCGCCACAGAAATGCAAGTTTTTTTTCTTTCTAGGGGAATCAAGGGATATGGAGATCGGGCAGGAGGTTGGAGTTGAGGTCGAAGATCAGCCATGATCTTATTGAATGACGGAGCAGGCTCGAGGAGCCGAATGGCCGACTCCTGCTCCTATTTCTTATATCCTTATGTATATCAGGGTGTGGCCGACACTGAGATTGCCCACGTTTATTGCCCATCCCTATTCACCAGAACGATACCGGGGCTAAAAGGGTTAAAGTCTGAGGACAGGCTGCATAAACTAGGCTTGTATTCCCTCAAGTATAGAAGATTAAGGGGTGAACCAATTGAACTGTTTAAGATG
The DNA here is from genome assembly GCF_052327205.1 of Somniosus microcephalus. Classification (NCBI taxonomy): domain Eukaryota; kingdom Metazoa; phylum Chordata; class Chondrichthyes; order Squaliformes; family Somniosidae; genus Somniosus; species Somniosus microcephalus. The sequence goes on from NW_028225179.1 coordinate 144,193,954, forward strand.
ATTAAAGCAGTTGATAGGGTTGATAGAGAGAGAAACGATTTCCTGTGGTGAGGGTGTCCAGAACAAGGGGGGCATTCTGGAGGGGGGACTTGAGCCCACTGACCCAGAGGCCAAAGTGCTATCACTGTACCACAGCTAGTTATGCATAGACTGTGGGGCACTGGGGCGAGAGGGTCAGAAATCCCGTCCCTCTGTGTAGCACCATTCGGGGATGATGGAAAGTAAAGAAAGGGTTGCTGGAATTCCTTATGTCTTGTGTTGCCAGCCCAAGCCGGACGGCCAGGATGGGGACAGCGGGAAGAGGCCGTCGCTGGTGACTCGCTGGAGAGAGAAGGTGTTTGCTCTGATGGTGCAGTTGAAATCGCAGGAGATCAGTCACGCCAACGATATCAACCATCTCCGGGTCAAGGTATGTACTGGGTTGGCTGGTTTCGCTGCCGTCCACGGACTGCTGCTTAGTGTCTTTTACTGGCAAAAGAATCAGCCCCGGGAAATTCCCGGAGCCCCGCGCCACTGTCGGAAGTGCAGGAAATTCCGGTTGCCACGATTCCCAGAGGTGCGGTCAGTAGTGTCAGCCCGTGGCTCAGTGGGCCACGTTCACGGCTCTAAGTTCAGAAGGTCATGGGGTCAAGTCCCACTCCAGTGACTTGAGCACATGATCCAAGCTGACACTCCCAGTGCAGTGCTGAGGGAGTGCTGCACTGTCGGATCAAATGTTAAACCGAGGCCCCATCTGCCCTCTCAGGTGGACGTAAAAGATCCCACACCACTCTTTTGAAGAAGAGCAGGGGAGTTCGTTTTCCCTGATAACTCATTCCACTCTATTACTCTTGAGGTGAAAACGTTTCGCCCAACTTTTTTCTCTTCTTCCCAAATTCCTAATTTTTATATCACGCTGGCCTGCTATTGGAACACTTCACCACAGTGAACAACTCGCCCGAATCAGTTGCCAATTCTCTATAAAATCTTGAAAATGCCAAGTAGATCACCTCGAAGCTGCCTCTTTTCCAAGGAATTCGGCAGGACACGCTGAGGCAGAAAGCACCCTTGATGTGACTGGATTTCTGCTCTGATGTCTTGCTGTTGTTAACTTGGCAGGAGATTTATTTTACTGTGAAACCTGCACAGCTCAAATTCTTGTACCGGTACAGATTGCAAACCTGGAGGAGGAGCTCAGGGTGAAAGGTCAGGAACAAGCAGTGCTGCTGCACAGCTTAGAAGACAGGACCGCAGAGATGAACATGGAGCGAATGCAAAACCGGGTGAGGAATCGTCTGAGACTGCGTGTGTGTGTGTGTGTGTGTGTGGGGGGGGGGGGGTAGAGCGAATATCTGAATGGCTCATTATATTAGAAGCTTTCATCTATGACATTCTGCTTTGAATCTATGCCTTACCATGGCCTTTACATGACAGCCGTGACTCAGTGGGCAGCACTCTCGTCTCTGAGTCAGAAGGTTGTGGGTTCAAGTCACACTCCAGAGACTTGAGCACAAATTCTAGGCTGACACTCCAGTGCAGTACTGAGGGAGTGCTGCACTGTCGGAGAGGCCGTCTTTCGGATGAGACGTTAAACCGAGGCCCCGTTTGCCTTCTCAGATGGACGTAAAACAACCCGCAAAGAAGAGCAGGGGAATTCTCCCTGGTGTCCGAGCCAATATTTATCCCTCAACTAACATCAATTGAAAAAATACCTGGTCATGACCTCATTTTTGTCTGTGGGAGCTTGCTGTGTGTAAATTGGCTGCCGCATTTCCTACATTACAACAGTGACTACGCTTCAAAAGTTCATTCTTTCTTTCTGTCTTTTTGTCCTTTCTTTTCTTTTCTTCCTTACCATGATGAAATGGTAATTCTCTTTTTCACGATCGATTACCTCCAATGTTCCCTTTACCGGGCTGCGCGGCCCATTCAAAATTCCGCGCATACGCAGTTTTTCCATTTAAAAGTCAGTGAGCCAGCTGCACGGGATCTCAAGACCGCTGTGTGGCCGTGCGTCAGCACGGCTTAAAGGGAGCATTGGTTACCTTCATCTAGTTTCCAGTGACTCCTAACGTACAGTGTGAACTGGCTAAACAGTTTCTTTTCTTTCTCTTTTTATTCTCTCTCTTACTCTTGCTCTGTCTCTCTCTCTCATGTCTATTCTATTTTTCCTTCCAGACTCTCGGGGAGGAATTGGCTGGTGCTCAGAATGACGCGGTGCGGCTTCAGGAGAAGGCAGACCGAGCCGAGAATACTCTGTGCCGACTCAAGGAAGTTGTCAGCAGGTAAATGGAGGGACTCGGCAGGCTGGTGCTAGATACCTCTTTCCAAATTGCTAGGTCGAATTGCATGTTGTTGGGATGCAGAATGTTGTACCTCGGTTAGCCCGCCCGTGGGCGACACCATTCCTCAGCGGAAAGATCAGGGCATCGATTGGTTTGGGGGTACTGTTCGACTGGCACCAATTGCCCCCTGGTACCTTCCCCTCCTCCCCCCCCCTCCCCCAAAATGTTACTTGCCATCAAGGGAGGGAATCAAAACTCTCCTTACCCAGTGTGCATTCTCCCTGACTTAAGGGTGGAGGAAGCCGATTTAAGAACATAAGAAATAGGAGCAGGAGTCGGCCATTTGGCCCCTTCGAGCCTGCTCCACCATTCAATAAGATCATGGCCGATCTTCAACCTCATCTCCACTTTCTTGCACTATCCCCATATCCCATGATTCCCTTGATATTCAAAAATCTATCCATCTGAGTCTTGAATATACTCAACGACTGAGCCTCCACAGCCCTCTGGAGAATTCCAAAGATTCACCACCCTCTGAGGGAAGAAATTTCTCCTCATCTCAGTCCTAAATGGCCGACCCCTTATTCTGAGACTGTGACCCCTGGTTCTAGACTCCCCAGCCAGGGGAAACATCCTCCCTGCATCTACCCTGTCAAGCCCTGAAAGTATTTTATATGTTACAATGAGATCCCCTCATTCTTCTAAACTCTAGAGAATACAGGCCTAGTCTACTCAATCTCTCCTCATAGGACAATCCCCCATCCCAGGATTCAGTCTGGTGAACCTTCATTGCACTCCCTCTATGGCAACTATATCCTTCCTTAGGTAAGGAGACCAAAACTATACACAATACTCCAGGTGTGGTCTCACCGGGGCCCTATATAATTGCAGTAAGACGCCTTTACTCTTATACACAAATCCTCTTGTAATAAAGGCCAACATACCATTTGCTTTCCTAATTGCTTGCTGTACCTGCATGTTAACTTTCAGTGATTCGTGTACAAGGACACCCAGGTCCCTCTGAACACCAACATTTCCCAATCTCTCACCATTTAAAAAATACTCTGCTTTTCTATTATTCCTACCAAAGTAGATTTGCCACTGTCCAGATTAAGACCAGTTAACTCAGCCGAGGCCAGGAAAGGAACCTGGGATTTTCAGTCCAGTGCGGCTCATTGACCCACCGCGCCATCAGTCAGTTCAAAATCCACTTATTTTTTTTCCTCGCCTTAGTTTTTACCAGAAGTTCCTGGACCAGGAGGCAGAACTGAAGAAGGCCTTATGTCGTTTGGTGAACCTGGGTCAGAGGGTGACCTTTGCCAACAGGCGGATTGATACCGTTCACGGTGAGCGATCTTTATCAATCAGATTAGCTTCAGGTCAAACTTCCTGTCAGTCTCTGTGAAAATATGGACATGATGTGTCAGGAGGCTATTTAGTCGAGCGCGTCTATACCCACCCACACACTCTCCAGCAGGGATCATTGGCTAGCCATGAGGATCAGGGCACCATGGACGACCTTTCCTCTCCCTAACCCACCTGTCGAACCCCTGCTGCCACCACCCCAGCTGAAATCGGCACAAACCGGGGAAGCGAGGCCTGCGACTCCCTCGTCTGTGTTGTTCAGCTGCTCGCTGGTTAAACTCACCGAGCCACGAGTTGCCGCTCTTGTTGCTGAGAGCTGTTGGGGACCCTCTGTCCGACACCCAGACTTCAGAAGTAGCACGGGTCGATAAATCTGCCGAAAACTGCGCATTCGGGTAAACGGGACGGAGCGGGGGAATGTCAGCGGCTGTGACAGGAGGAGCTCCCATTGTGTGCGAGTACAGTTTGTGACGGTTTCTGTCTCTCTTTGTCCAGGGTTACTTGCTCGGAAGGATGCTCTCGTTCGGCTGCAACTGCAGGAGAAAAGTGGAGAGACAGGACCTGACCTGGGCAGGTCAGTACTGTGCCATAGTCATAGAGTTATACAGCACAGAAAGAGGCCCTTCAGCCCATCGTGTCTGCACCGGCCATCAAGCCCTGTCTATTCTAATCCCATTTCCAGCACTTGGTCCGTAGTCTTGTATGCTATGGCGTTTCAGGTGCTCATCCAAATGCTCCTTGAATGTTGTGAGGGTTCCTGCCTCTACCACCCTTTCAGGCAGTGAATTCCAGATTCCAACCACCCTCTGGGTGAAAAAGTTTTTCCTCAAATCCCCTCTAAACCTCCTGTCCCTTACCTTGAATCTATGCCCCCTTGTTATTGACCCCTCTACGAAGGGGAAAAGTTCCTTTCTATCCACCCTATCTATGCCCATCATAATTTTGTATACCTCAATCAGGTCCCCCCTCAGCCTTCTCTGCTCTAAGGAAAATAACCCCAGCCTGTCCAGTCTCTCTTCATAGCTGAAACGCTCCAGCCCAGGTAACATCCTGGTGAATCTCCTCTGCACCCTCTCCATTGCAATCACATCCTTCCTATAGTGTGGTGACCAGAACTGCACACAGTATTCCAGTTGTGGCCTAACTAGCGTTTTGTACAGCTCCATCATAACCTCCCTGCTCTTATATTCTATGCCTCGGCTAATGAAGGCAAGTATCCCATATGCCTTTTTAACCACCTTATCTACCTGTCCTGCTGCCTTCAGGGATCTATGTACATGCACACCAAGATCCCTCTGATCCTCTGTCCTTCCTAGGGTCCTACCATTCATTGTGTATTCCCTTGCCTTGTTAGTCCTCCCAAAATGCATCACCTCACACTTTTCAGGGTTAAATTCCATTTGCCACTGTTCTGCCCATCTGAACAACCCGTCTATCGTCCTGAAGCCTGAGGCTTCCCTCCTCGCTATTTACCACTCCACCAATTTTCGTGTCATCTGCAAACTTACTGATCATACTTCCTACATTCATATCTAAATCATTAATGTACACTACAAACAGCAAAGGACCCAGCACCGATCCCTGCGGTACACCACTGGACACAGGCTTCCAGTCACAAAAACAACCTTCGACCATCACCCTCTGCCTCCTGCCACTAAGCCAATTTTGGATCCAATGTGCCAAATTGCTCTGGATCCCATGGGCTCTTACCTTCTTGACCAGTCTCCCATGTGGGACTTGGTCAAAAGCCTTACTGAAGTCCATGTAGACTACATCAACTGCACTACCCTCATCCGCACACCTAGTCACCCCCTCGAAAAATTCAATCGGTTAGACATGATCTCCGCCTGACAAAGTCATGCTGACTATCCTTGCCTCTCCAAGTGGAGACTAATTCTGTCCCTCAGAATTTTTTCCAATAATTTCCCTACCACTGATGTTAGGCTCACTGGCCTGTAATTCCCTAGTTTACCCCTACTACCCTTCTTGAATAATGGTACTACGTTAGCTGTCCTCACTGCCGCACTGTCTTGGGTGAGGGGGAAGCCTGTGCAATGTTGCCTTTTGAGTGCCCTCCAATCCCCCGAGGTATTTTCTTGGTTGCATGGTCTTTTTGCCGGTGGGGGGGTTACAGGTATCTAGGTAGGCTGATTGGACAATTGCGAGCCGCCCGCCCTCAATGGCTCTCGTGCTCTATTCCCACAGGCGCTCCTACGAGGATCTGGAGAAGGAGCTGGAGCTGCTGAATGGGGAGCGAGACCAATTGGCGGCTGAGTTGAAGCGGAACTCCCAGCTGATCGAGAAGAAGGTTACGGAGGCCCGGCTAAAATGTAGGTACACTGTCGCCGTCACCCTCCTGAAGGAGACGTCCACAATGGCCCCGTCGCTTTGCATCGGACAACCGGTTATATCGGCCAAATGGCGCTGACCGTCTGCCATTACCGTGGGCATCAGTTAGAAAGGCGCCACTTAAACCGCATTTAGACTAGTCTTGTATTCCCTCGAGTATAGAAGGTTAAGGGATGATCGAAGGGAGGTGTTTAAGATGATTAAAGGATGGTTGATAGTTCCAGCAGCTGTTCGCTCCTGGTTAAAGTGCAGTTAGCCGTCATTAAGCCCTTTCAGGCACCCCCAAGTGACCAAGCCTGCTGAAACTTGAGCTGCATTCACGGTACCTGCTACAGTGGTGAAACTGACCAGACCGCCACATATTTCAGCCCCGTTCAGCTCTCCGTAGCTGAATAAAGTGAAAATGCTGCGGTACAAAGGGATCTGGGGGTTCTAGTACATGAAACACAAAAACTTAGCATGCAGCTACACAAGTAATTAGGAAGGCTAATGGAATGTTGGCCTTTATTGCTAGGGGACATGGAGTATAAAAGTAGGGCAGTTTTGATGCAACTGTACAGGGCGCTGGTGAGACTGCTCCTGGAGTACTGCGTACAGTTTTGGTCTCCTTATTTAAGGAAGGATATACTTGCATTGGAGGCAGTGCAGAGAAGGTTCACGAGGTTGATTCCTGGGATGAGGGGGTTGACTTGTGAGGAAAGGTTGAGCAGGTTGAGCCTATATTCTCTGGAGTTTAGAAGAATGAGAGGTGACCTTATTGAAACATATAAGATTCTGAGGGGGTTTGACAGGGTGGATGCAGAGAGGATGTTTCCCCTGGTGGGGTATCTAGAACTAGGGGGCATAGTTTCAGAATAAGGGGTCGCCCATTTAAGACGGAGATGAGGAGGAATTTCTTCGCTCAGCGGGTCGTGAATCTTTGGAATTCTCTACCCCAGAGAGCTGTGGAGGCGGAGTCATTGAATATATTCAAGGTGGAGATAGACAGATATTTGAGCTACAGGGGAGTCAAGGGGTATGGGGAGAGAGCGGGAAAGTGGAGTTGAGGACAAGATTGGATCAGCCATGATCTTATTGAATGGCAGAGCAGGCTCGAGGGGCCGATTGGCCTACTCCTGCTCCTGTTTCTTATGTAAAAGCCTTCACCTCGTCTATCATGTTGTATTTCTATCGAGGCAACGAGAGCTGTGCGGACAGCTCGGCGAGTTTATCCATTCAGTGGGCGAACCATACAGACTGTTCGGCCCTTGACCCTCTGCCAAGGTCTGTACACGAAGGGTTGAAGTACCCGAGGGTGGATGCCAATCGGAAGCACCTCAGCAAGGGGTCAGCACCTTTAGGAGGGAAAGGGAAAGTTGGCAGGGAAGAAGAGGTTGGTTGCGGGGCGGGGGGGGAGGCAACCATTGAAGAAAGAACGAACTTGCATTTATATAGCGCCTTTGACGACCTCAGGACATCCTAATGAAGCACTGTTTGAAGTGTAGTCACTGTTGTAATGTAGGAAACGCAGCAGCCAATTTGCGCACAGCAAGCTCCCACAAACAGCAATGTGACAATGACCAGATAATCTGCTTTAGTGATTTTGGTTGAGGGATAAATACGGGCCAGGACACCGGGGAGAACTCCTCTTGCTCTTTTTCGAAATAGTGCCGTGAGATCCACCTGAGAGGGCAGACGGTGCCTCAGTTTAACGTCTCATCCGAAAGACGGCACCTCTGACACTGTAGCACTCCCTCAGCACTGCACTGGGACTGTCAGCCTGGATTTTGAGCTGAAGTCTCTGGTTTGGGACTTGAACCCACGACTTTCTGGCTCAGGCGAGAGTGCTACCCACTGAGCTAAGGGAGCTTGCTGTGCGCAAATTGGCTGGCGCATTTCCTACATTACATCAGTGACTACACTTCTAAAAGTACTTCATTGGCTGTAAAGCGCTTTGGCATGTCCTGAGGTTGAGAAAGGCGCTATAGAAATGCAAGTTCTTTCTTTCTAATTGCGTTGCCAGGCATGGATTCGAGCCACACAGACCAGCAGGGCCCCTGGTTTGTGCCGAGTTAGCCATGGTGGAGGTAACGTGGCTGTAATTATCCTCAGTGCCCCCAGGCTGGAGGGGGATGGGGAAATGGGCGCAGCGGCAGCTTCAGATTACTATCGGGTGACCTCCTGTCACTCCCAGCACTTCGTTTAACATAAATTAGTTATGGAGACACCACAGAGGGCCCTGTAAATCAAACCAGCTTCTAAACTAAAAGTGGAAAATGAATGTGGTGGTTTGTGAATGGGTTTGATAGCACAAACGTTTCACAGACCCGTGCTATAACGGAGGAGGAAGGGAACTAGAAACAGCAGGCAGATGGGCTGAAAGGATACCACATAAAGAGAGAGAAACCGGGTATCACAGAGAGTGAGCCAGGCAGACGTGAAGGGATTAATTCAGCGGCCAGCACCATTCACATGCTGACGGACTCACGCAAACTAGTGATTGCACTGTGGTCGCGAGCACGTCATTCGATCTCTCTCTACCTGATTGGCGACAACTTAAAGCACTTTCGTATTATCAGGTTTCCTTGCTCCTGTCTGGAGAGTTCAACCTCCCTAAGGCAGTGAGACCAACACCCCCCACCCCTCCCCATTCACCTTTGTGAAATGCTTTGGGGGGGGGGGGGGTGGTGGTGGCAGAGAATTGGAACTATATTTTCATGGGTCTGTGCTGCCCTCTGACCCCTGCAGGACCCATTGCTTACGCTTTGTGTGTTTCACAGAGGAAGAGCAGTGCGTTTGAAGTTGACTGCAATATATATTTTCATTTATTTATATATATATATAATAGGTAGGTAGGTAGAAGTGTAGTCATTGTAGGGAGAGACGACTGCCAATTTATGCGCAGGAAGGTCCAACAGACAGCAATGAGCTATCACTCTGTTACCATGGTGGGGGCGGCACATCGGAGCTTTTATAGATATGTGAAGAGAAAAAGATTGGTGAAGTCAAGCGTAGGTCCCTTGCAGTCAGAATCAGGGGAATTTATAATGGGGAACAAAGAAATGGCAGACCAATTAAATACATATTTTGGTTCTGTCTTCACAAAGGAGGACACAAATAACCTCCCAGAGATGTCGGGGAACATAGGGTCTAATGAAAGGGAGGAACTGATAGAAATCAGTATTTGTAGGGAAATGGTGTTAGGGAAATTGACGGGATTGAAGGCCGATAAATCCCCAGGGCCTGATAATCTACACCCTAGGGTACTTAAGGAAGTGGCCCTAGAAATAGTAGATGCATTGCTGATCATCTTCCAACATTCGATGGAATCTGGAACAGTACCCATGGATTGGAGTGTTGCTAATGTTACCCCACTATTCAAAAAAGGTGGTAGAGAGAAAACGGGGAATTACAGACCGGTAAGCCTGACATCGGTAGTGTGAAAAATGCTAGAGTCCATTATAAAAGATGTAATAGCAGAGCACTTGGAAAACAGTGACAGGATCGGACAAAGTCAACATGGATTTACAAAAGGTAAATCATGCTTGACTAATAGATGCAGGAAGGATGTTCCCGATGGTCGGGGATTCCAGAACCAGGGGTCACAGTTTAAGGATAAGGGGTAAGCCATTTAGAACAGAAATGAGGAGGAATTTCTTCACCCAGAGAGTGGTGAACCTGTGGAATTCTCTGCCACAGAAGACAGTTGAGGCCAATTCATTAAATATATTCAAGAAGGAGTTAGATATATTTCTTAAGGCTAAAGGGATCAAGGGGTATGGGGAGAAGGCAGGGACAGGGTACTGAGTTTGGATGATCAGCCATGATCTCATTGAATGGCAGAGCAGGCTCGAGGGGCCGAATGGCCTACTCCTGCTCCTATCTTCTATGTTTCAATCTGATCTCAGGCGGATGTTCACACACATACACTTTTTGGCGGCCTCATTCGGTACCAAGCTTCCTATCTTGGCCTATGCTGAGCTATTTGGTCTCGACTGGGTTTCTGCTGTGGATGCTATAATCAGCCAGGTGTCCTTCTCCTGATCGCTGTCCTGAGGACCTGCAGCTGGTTGAGGACAGGACTGGATTCGGGGGCTAATGCACTCCACGGTCAGATGACCTCCCGACACTCACCGTCTGGATGAAGAATGGCCGCTTGCGTGAGGTATCTAGGGGGTTTCTAGTGCTCGTGGAACTGCTCCCGATTACTTTAGCACTTTCAGGAGAGATGGGGAGACAATTGGTGCTGGTGGAGAAGTAAAGGAGAGCAGACAATTAGCCTTGATGGAGGGGTAACCTCCTTCAACGTTCCCTTTAAGCTACGCGGCCGCACAGCGTTCCAAGGATCCTGCACAGCCAGCTTGCCGGCTTTTCAATGGAAAAAAACGCACATGTGCGGTATTTTGAATGGCCCGTGCATCCCCTTAAAGGAGCCGCGCGGCATCAAAAGAAATGACAGGGAACCTGCCTACAACTTTCTGAGATCTCTGCGCTCCTCCAGTTCTGGCCTCTGCGCGCCCCTGTTAATCGCACCACCATTGGCAGCCATGCCTTCAGCTGCGTGGGCCCTAAGCTCTGGAATTCCCTCCCTGAACCCCTCTATCTCTCTCTCCTCCTTTAAGATGCTCCTTAAAACTTACCATTTTGACTTAAGTTTGTGGTCACCTGGCCTAATATCTCCTTATGTGGCTCAGTGTCACATTGTGTTTGATAATCGCTTCTTGGGGACATTTTACTACGTTAAAGGCGCTGTGTATATATACACAAGTTGTTGATGTTGAGAATCTAAACGTGCGTTGGGAGAATTTGCTTTTATTTTATTTCCTCTTTTTTTAGTCGACGCAGATTTAAAGGATCGCCTGGCAGTGGCGGGGCAGCTGGAGGAAGCCTTGGAGGAGAAGACTCGGTGCCAGCTGAGACTGACGGAGCAACTGAACGAGGCCCAGCAGCAACTCGGGGAGACTCGGGAGGCCGCAGAGACCCAGCGGGCAGAGCTGTGCCGGCAGCAGGAAAAGTACGAACAAGGCGAGTGTCTCCGTCACCAAACCGGCAGGAGGCTGGAGTGATCGCCCTGTGTAGTGTGAGGAGAAATACTGCGCTAATTTTCCCAGTGGGTGAAGGCTTGGTTATGGAACTCCCATCTCCCACCCTCCGTAAACTCGAGCTCATCCTAATCTCTGCCGCCCATATCCTAACTCGCACCAAGTCCCGTTCACCCATCGCCACCTGTGCTCGCTGACCTACACTGGCTCCCGGTCCGGCAACGCTTCGATTTTAGAATTCTCATCCATGGCCTCGCCCCTCCATATCTCTGTGACCAACTCCAGCCCGACAACCCTCCAAGATCTCTGCGTTCCTCTAATTCTGGCCTCTTGCGTATCCCCCCTTCCTTCGCCCCACCATTGGTGGCTGTTTCTTCAGCTGTCTGAGCCTTATATTTGGAATTCCTTCCCCGAACACCTCTCTCCTCCTTTAAGACGTTCCTTAAAACCTACCTCTGTGACCAAGCTTTGGGCCACCTGTCCTAATATCTCCTCATGTGGCTCGGTGTCAACATTTATTCGATAATCACTCCTGTGATGTTGGTTGAGGGATAAATATCGGCCAGGACACCGGGGAAAACTCCCCTGCTCTTTCTTGTGGGATCTTTTACGTCCACCCGAGAGGGCAGACGGCGCCTCAGTTTAACGTCTCATCGGTACTATTCCTTGCACGGTAAATAAATGTACAATTGGTGTAACAGGCATAATGCCCTGTGGCTGGGGCAGGCGATTTCTTACACGAGGTATTTGCTGTCACTGTTGATCTGCTCAGAAAACACACCTTTATACACACACACACACACTGCCTCCTGGACTCTCTCTGTGCAGAGCCTCCACTGCTGCCCCTGTAAGACACCCCACCCCACACCCCCTGGGACGTTTGTTACCTGATAGGGACATTAACAAGGTGTTGTAATTCGCCACTGCCTGTGGCTCGATTCCCGGTATGTCCTGGAGTCAGCGGTTTGCTCATCACGTGGCCTGTGCTGGTCGTTGCAGCTCTTCAGGAGAAGGTGGCGGAGCTGGAGAATCACACGGCGGAGCAGCTGTCCGAAATGGAGAAACGACTCAAGGAGGCCAGGAGGGAACACACCAAGGCTGGTGAGTGGGGCAGGGCGCAGGGGGTTGGGGGGTGGAGTGAGATCTCCCTCCAGTAGAGCAGAACGGCTCCGTCCTCTTGCGGAAGTTTAACCCTGTGCTCGCTGACCCACATTGGCTCCCGGTCTGGCAACATCTCGCATTTAAAATTCTCATCCTTGTTTTCAAATCCCTCCATGGCCTCACCCCCTCCCCATCTAACTTCCTCCAGCCCCACAACACTCCAAGATATCTGAGCTCCTCCAATTCTGCACTCTTGTCCATCCCCGATTTTAATCACGCAACCATTGGTGGCCGTGCCTTCAGCTGTCGATTCCCAAAGCTCTGGAATTCCCTGCCTAAACCTCTCCGCCTCTCTTTCCTCCTTTAAGACGCTACTTAAAAGCTACCTCTTTGACCAAGCTTTTGGTGTCTTAATGTGAGGAGCATTCGTAATAAGGTGGATGAATTAGCAGCACAAATAGAGGTAAATGAATATGATATGATTGGGATTACGAAAACATGGCTCCACGGTGACCAAGGCTGGGAACTCAACATACAGGGGTATTCAATATTCAGGAAAGATAGGCAAAAAGGAAAAGGAGGTGGGGTAGCATTGCTGGTTAAAGAAGGGATTAACACAATTGTAAGGAAAGATATTGGCTCTGATGATGTGGAATCTGTATGGGTAGAACTGAGAAATACCAAGGGGCAGAAAACGTTAGTGGGAGTGGTATATAGACCCCCAAACAGTAATGCGGTGGTTGGGGGTGGCATTAAAAGGGAAATTAGAGATGCATGCAATAAGGGCACAGCAGTTATCATGGGTGACTTTAATCTACATATAGATTGGGCTAACCAACTTAGTAACAATACTGTGGAGGAGGAATTCCTGGAGTGTATACGGGATGGTTTCCTGGACCAATATGTCGAGGAACCAACTAGAGATCAGGCCATCTTAGACTGGGTATTATGTAATGAGAAAGGATTAATTAGCAATCTTGTTGTGCGAGGCCCCTTGGGTCGGAGCGATCATAATATGATAGAATTCTTTATTAAGATGGAGAGTGAAGTAGTTGACTCAGAGACTAGGGTCCTGAATTTAAATAAAGGAAACTATGATGGTATGAGGCAAGAGTTGGGTAGGGTTGATTGGGGAATGTCACTCAAAGGGTTGACGGTGGATAGGCAATGGCAAACATTCAAAGATCGCATGAATGAACTACAGAATCTGTTCATCCCAGTTTGGCATAAAAATAAAACAAAAAAGGTGACCCAACCGTGGCTAACAAGGGAAATTAGGGATAGCATACGATCCAAGGAGAGGACATATAAATTGGCCAGAAAAAGCAGTAAACCTGAGGTTTGGGAGCAGTTTAGGATTCAGCAAAGGAGGACAAAGGGATTAATTAAGAGGGGGAAAATAGAGTATGAGAGTAAGCTTGCAGGGGACATAAAAAGTGACTGTAAAAGCTTTTATAGATATGTGAAGAGAAAAAGATTGGTGAAGTCAAGCGTAGGTCCCTTGCAGTCAGAATCGGGGGAATTTATAATGGGGAACAAAGAAATGGCAGACCAATTAAATACATACTTTGGTTCTGTCTTTACAAAGGAGGACACAAATAACCTCCCAGAGATGTCGGGGAACATAGGGTCTAATGAGAGGGAGGAACTGAAAGAAATCAGTATTTGTAGGGAAATGGTGTTAGGGAAATTGATGGGATTGAAGGCCGATAAATCCCCAGGGCCTGATAATCTACATCCTAGGGTACTTAAGGAAGTGGCCCCAGAAATAGTAGATGCATTGCTGGTCATCTTCCAAAATTCGATAGACTCTGGAACAGTACCCATGGATTGGAGGGTAGCTAATGTTACCCCACTATTCAAAAAAGGTGGTAGAGAGAAATCATAGACTGGTAAGCCTGACATCGGTAGTGGGAAAATGCTAGAGTCCATTATAAAAGATGTAATAGCAGAACACTTGGAAAACAGTGACAGGATCGGACAAAGTCAACATGGATTTACAAAAGGTAAATCGTGCTTGACTAATCTACTGGAATTTTTTGAGGATGTAACTGGTAAAATTGATAAGGGAGAACCAGTGGATGTGGTGTATTTGGATTTTCAGAAGGCTTTCGATAAGGTCCCGCATAAGAGATTAGCGTGTAAAGTTAAGGCACATGGGATTGGGGGCAAGGTATTGACTTGGATAGAGAACTGGTTGGCAGACAGAAAGCAAAGAGTTGGAATAAACGGGTCTTTTTCCGAGTGGCATGCAGTGACTAGTGGGGTACCACAGGGATCGGTCCTGGGACCCCAGCTATTCACAATATATATTAATGATCTAGACGAGTGAACTAGATGTAATATCTCCAAGTTTGCAGACGACACAAAGCTGGGTGGGAGTGTGTGCTGTAAGGAGGATGCCGAGAAACTCCAGTATGATTTGGACAGGTTGGGTGATTGGACAGAAGCATTGCAGATGCAATATAATGTGGATAAATGCGAGGTTATCCACTTTGGTGTCAAAAACAGGAAGGCAGATTATTATCTGAATGGCAATAGATTGGGAGAAGGGGAAGTGCAACGAGACCTGGGTGTCCTTGTGCACCAGTCGCTGAAGGTAAGCATGCAGGTGCAGCAGGCGGTTAAGAAGGCAAATGATATGTTGGCCTTTGTAGCGAGAGGGTTCGAGTACAGGAACAAGTATGTCTTGATGCAGTTGTACAGGGCCTTGGTGAGACCACACCTGGAGTATTGTGTACAGTTTTGGTCGCCTTATCTGAGGAAAGATGTTCTTGCCATGGAGGGAGTGCAGCGAAGATTCACCAGACTGATACCTGGGATGGCAGGACTGATGTATGAGGAGAGATTGGGTCGATTGGCCTTATACTCTCTGGAGTTTAGAAGAATGAGAGGGGATCTCATTGAAACATATAAAATACTAACAGGACTAGATAGACTGGATGCAGGAAGGATGTTCCCGATGGCCGGGAAGTCCAGAACCAGGGGTCACAGTCTAAGGATAAGGGGTAAGCCATTTAGGACAGAGATGAGGAGGAATTTCTTCACCCAGAGAGTGGTGAACCTGTGGAATTCTCTACCACAGAAGGCAGTAGAGGCCAATTCATTAAATATATTCAAGAAGGAGTTAGATATATTTCTTAAGGCTAAAGGGATCAAGGGATATGGAGAGAAGGCAGGGACCGGGTACTGAATTTGGATGATCAGCCATGATCGCATTGAATGGCGGAGCAGGCTCGAGGGGCCGAATGGCCTACTCCTATCTTCTATGTTTCTATGTCACGTGTCCTAATATCTCCTTATGTGGCTCGGTGTCAAATGTTATTTGATAATTGCTCCTGTGAAATGCCTTGGGGCGTTTTACTACGTTAAAGGCGCTATATAAGTGCAATTTGTTGTTGTTGTTGTTGATAAAGTGACGCTGCATGGGCAGAAGTAAACACGTTTGATACAGAATCAGCCTGGCAGTCACCACACCATGAGCTGTCTTTATACTGGGAGTAGTAAGAAGCTGGGGTTGTGGATGGCAATCACTGAAGAAACTTGCCGAATTAGGCTTCTCTTTTTTTCTTAAACCGTATCTTCCTGATAGCCGGCCTATGCAAATCTGACGAGCTTGCACTGGGGTCGGCACAGACTGCATGAGGCCATTCATAGAGCTTGTGGCCCTAGCACCTCACTTAACCCAGTATAAAAGCAACTTCACATTGAGCCCCGAGTCCATGATCACAGGTATTGAATGCAGTGCTTTGCAGTCAGAGGCAGGGCCTCCTGGGCCTCTCTCTGGCCACCTGTTCCGCCCTCTGCCCTCCTGTTGCTCTCTCCTCCCTGCCCTCCCCTTCCTCCCTCTGCCCTCCCCTTCCTCCCTCTGCCCTCCTTTTCCTCTCCTCCCTCTCCCGTTCCTCTCCTCCCTCCACCCCCCCTCTCCACCCTCCCCCTCTCTCCATCCACCCCCCCTCTTCCCCACTCTCCACTCCACCCTCTCCCTCCCTCCTCCCTCTCCCCCCCTCCTCCCTCCCTCTCTCCCCCCCCTCCTCCCTCCCTCTCTCTCCCCCCCTCCTCCCTCCCTTCCTCCCTCCCTCTCTCTCCCCCCCCTCCTCCCTCCCTCTCTCTCCCCCCCTCCTCCCTCCCTCTCTCTCCTCCCTCTCTCCCCCCCCCCTCCCTCCCCCCCCCCTCCCTCCCTCTCCCCCCTCCCTCCCTCTCCCCCCTCCCTCTCCCCCCTCCCTCCCTCTCCCCCCTCCTCCCCCTCCCTCTCCACCCTCCCTCCCCCCCCTCCCTCTCCACCCTCCCCCCCCTCCCTCTCCACCCTCCCCCCCTCCCTCTCCACCCTCCCCCCCCCCTCTCCACCCTACCTCCCCCCCCTCTCCACCCTACCTCCCCCCCCTCTCCACCCTACCTCTCCACCCTACCTCCCCCCCCTCTCCACCCTCCCCCCCCTCCCTCTCCACCCTACCCTCCCTCCCCCCCCTCCCTCTCCACCCCCCTCCCTCTCCACCCTCCACCCCCCTCCCTCTCCACCCCCCTCCCCCCTCTCCACCCTCCTCCTCCCTCTCCTCTCCCCCTCCCTCTCTCCCCCCCCTCGGGCCTAAATGCAAACAAGCCTCAGCAATACTGCGGATCCTGTAAACCGTGCAGTAGCTACAGAGGGTCGGCTTTCCAACATGCCCGTTCTGGCTAAAAAGCAGCGCTGGGCGAAAGCGGCTTACCAAACTATTCTCACTCCGCCCCCACCCCCATTGAATCACTTTAATTTGCCCCCAGTGCAAAGGTCACTGTTCGTTACGTTGTCGGGTTTTTTTTATTAATACAGTTGTTGCTCTTCGTCAAACGGACCGGCAGGCAAGGCGCGTGACAAGGAACGAATGCAAGCGTGCGGGAAATTACAGGAAGAGCAGCACCAGCGGGAAATCCAACGTCTCAGTAAACGGCTGCGGGAGCTGGAAAGGGACAAGAACCTTCTTGTGGTAAGAGGCGCCCGTAATTCAAAGGCCAATCGCGCGGCTGAATTAGTGGGTCCCTAAATAGCCCAGATAGTGGAACACGTGGCCGCACAATCACACGGATCAGGAGAAACCTCTTTACCCAGAGAGTGGTGAGAATGTGGAACTCGCTACCACAGGGCGCGGTTGAGGCGAATAGCACAAATGCATTTAACATAAGAAGTTGGTGCAGGAGTAGGCCATACGGCCCCTCGGGCCTGCTCCGCCATTCAATAGGATCATGGCTGATCCGAACCTAGACTCATGTCCACTTCCCTGCCCGCTCCCCGTAACCCCTAATTCCCTTATCAGCTAGGAAACTGTCTATCTCCGTTTTAAATTTATTTAATGTCGCAGCTTCCACAGCTCTCTGGGGTAGCAAATTCCATAGATTTACTACCCTCTGAGTGAAGAAGTTTCTCCTCATCTCAGTTTTGAAAGGGCAGCCCCTTATTCTAAGATTATGCCCCCTAGTTCTAGTCTCACCCATCAGTGGAAATATCCTCCCCACATCCACCCGATCAAGCCCCCTCACAATCTTATATGTTTCGATAAGATCGCCTCTCATTCTTCTGAACTCCAATGAGTAGAGTCCCAACCTACTCAACCTTTCCTCATAAGTCAACCCCTTCATCTCCGGAATCAACCGAGTGAACCTTCTCTGAACTGCCTCGAGAGCAAGTATATCTTTTCTTAAATATGGAAACCAAAACTGTACGCAGTATTCCAGGTGTGGCCTCACCAGTACCCTGTATAACTGCAGCAAGACCTCCCTGTTTTTATACTCCATCCCCCTTGCAATAAAAGCCAAGATTCCATTGGCCTTCCTGACCACCTGCTGTACCTGCATACTAACCTTCTGTGTTTCATGCACCAGGACCCCCAGATCCCTTTGTACTGTCGCACTTTGCAGTTTCTTTCCATTTAGATAATAACTTGCTCTTTGATTTTTTCTGCCAAAGTGCATAACCTCACATTTTCCAACATGTAAGGGGAAGCTGGATAAACACGAGGGAAAAAGGGACAGAAGGTTATGCAGATGGGGTGAGATGAAGTCGGGTGGGAGGAGGCTCATGTGGAGGATAAACACCGGCATGGACCAGTTGGACCGAATGGCCTGTTTCTGTGCTGTAATTTCTATGTAATGATAAAAAGGAGAAACAAAGTGCTGGAAATGCACAGCATCTACAAGAGAAAAGACAGGTGTAGGTTCTTGACCAGAAGATCAGAGACCCTATGCCTGATCCGGGTAACAAACTTGTTATGTAAATTTCTGTTACCATTAATGTTTCAATCGCTGGTGCTTTGCACGGGCCAGCAGAGTCTCTGCTCTAAGCAACGTTATGCTGTGAGCACTCGGGGGTTACGGTGTAAACGGGCTTTTTATTTAATATGATTGCCGTGTTGGTGACAGAACCAAAAATCAAAGTTGCTTTATCAACAGGTAGTGAATGTGGTAGCATTCTTGATTCTAAATCGCCCCACTTCTCTTAGCAATGTTGGACCCCATTAGTAACACATGGGCATCCCCAGCACTGCTAAATGAAGGATGTTTGTCATATGATGTTATTCCCACATTCGTACGAGCCTGCCCACCAATGCCTCAGAAATGTTAATGGATGGCTAAAGGGACCCAACGTAATCAGATCCTGGTCTCTCCCCACCACCAACCGAGCCTCCAACTCCCATCCCCGAGCCTCCAACCACCCCCCCCCCCCCCGCCCGAACCGAGTCTTCACCTCCCATCCCCGAGCCTTCAAGCCCCCACCACACACCCCGCCCCAAGCCTCACCCTCCTGGCCCGCCCCGCCCCCGGGGAGCCTTCTCTCTGTCGAAGTCAGAGGAGCGTGATAGTGGGCGGGGTGTAAAACCGCCACACCACCTGATCCCATGGGATTCCTGCCTGGCGAGTTAAGTTAAAATTACACCCCCCACCCATCATGCCCCTACCACAGACCCAGCCAAGGTCAGTGAACTCGGCACAGATCGATCCTGGGGGGACCGCCTGGTTTCTACGGCATAAATGAAGAAGAAGCTGAATTCTGGCAGCCTCTGGAGAAACGTGACCCGTGTGTGTTTCTTTGTTTGGCAGGCTACACTGAGACAGGAAGGGCTGCTCAGCCAGTTCAAGAAAAGCCGAGCTGCAGCTATCCACTCCACAGCTGCCCTGTCTGACGAAGAGGAGCTGGCCAGACCCTTACCACACGCCCAGGCTTCAAAGGCCGGAAGCAAGGCCTACAGTAAAGGTAACTAAGGATTCAAAATCTCCTGAAATACAAATTACAAAACGCTGTAAACACTCAGCATGTCATTTATCCCTCAACCAATGCCACTAAAATAGATTAACTGGTCATTTATCTCATTGCTGTTTATGGGATCTCACAATAAATTGGCTGCCACGTTGTCTACAAAAGAACAGTGGCTACACTTCAAAAGTAATTAATTGGCTGTAAAGCGTCCTGTGGCTGTGAAAGGCGCCATAGAAATGCAAGTTCGTTTATGGAGTTAGGTCGCAGATCAGCCGTGATCTCATTGAATGGCGGAACAGGCTCAAGGGGCTGAATGGCCTCCTGCTTCTAAGTTCTTTCTTTCAAAGCCCGCTGCGAGGCTCGAACCCACTACTCTCTGACTCAAGAGTGTTAAGTCCGAGCCAAGCCGACAGCTTTTCCTGTCGTGCTTAACACCCGCGAAAGTCAGGCAAGCTGTAAGTGGCAGGAAGATGCTCTTCTCACGACATCCAGTAACGAACGGTGGCCCAGTAACAAATGGTGGCCCAGTAACGGTGGCCAGCTACTGCCCTTGAAGTGACGTATGGAACCGTTATTGGAATTCTGTATGAATTTTGAATTGGCTGGCTGGTTGTCGGTGCTCGAGTTAGTGGTTCACCCTCCGCCCCGCCCCCTGCCTTTCCCAATTAACAGCAAGGAAGGAATATTACGCCTTTTAAATCTGCAGTCGCCCCATGATAAAGGTAGTGAAGAAGTTATCTGAAGCCTTTGCTCACCTACCTGGCAGCGGCGGCGAGCAGCTGTCTCCACAGCTCGTCAGACAGTCTGGTACAAAGCTATGCCGTCTGCTGCAAAGACTCCTCCTACAGTTAGTGCCCGCGGAGGGCTGGCACAGCCAGTAACGGTCAGTTCCAGCCTGCTGCTATAGTGTTGGTGTACCATCTGCCAACAAGATGCAGGGCCTTCAGCAGAGGAACGTGATCAAAATTAGCCAGCAGGCCTAGAACCTACAAAAAAAAGGGAGCGATGCAATGGCCTCGCTTCTGTAACCGTAGCTTTCCCTTTCGGATGAGACATTAAACCGAGGCCCTGTCTGCTCGTCGAGGTGAACGTAAAAGATCCCGCGGCACTGTTTCAAAGAAGAGCAGGGGGAGTTCTCCCCGGTGTCCTGGCCAATATTTATCCCTCAACCAACATCACTGAAAAACAGATAATCTGGTCATTATCACATTGCTGTCTGTGGGAGCTTGCTGTGCGCAAATTGGCTGCCGCGTTTCCCTACATTACAACAGTGACCACACTTCAAGTGCTTCATTGGCTGTAAAGCACTTTGGGGCGTCCTGAGGTCGTGAAAGGCGCTATATAAATGCAAGTTCTTTCTTTTCCAGATTCCCTCGCTGAGGTGCTCAACGAACTGCAGGTCTTGAGTGCGGCCGTGACTGGAGACCAAGAGGAGAGAGACACGACCGAGGAAGAGGAGACCGAGTAGAAGCAGAAAGTCCAAACCACCAGTCTTCCTCGCAGATCACTGCTCAAGTGGACGGATCGTAGGCCTCCATTTAATCTCCGATGATTCGCTGCTTAATTATAAGAACACCATGGAGGATAAGAAAGGGGCCATTAAAGCTCATCCCTCCAGTGAGCTCTCTGAAACAATTGTTCTTACCATCACATTGCTCTCTCAAAGCCGTACTATTTTGTAGGTCTGTTGTAGGATTCACGTCACAGGCTGTGCAGACCCAGTCCGCTGTCTGTGGGCGAGAGCTGCTTTTTATTGCATAGTACAGCGATCATTTGTTGCCAGTTATCTCTCTCTCGTCCTTCCTCGGCTCCTGAAGGTGCCGACTTCTTACTGGAGTACAGTTGCATGGACACCTTCCATTACATTACTCAAGTGACCATCCTTCATGGGTGAGCCCAGACGGTGAGTTTCGGCAGGCTATTCAGCTATATTTGGCGCTGGGGCGGGGCCACACCTACTTTCACCCTTATACTCAAAGATGCTTTTCAGCAGGAGACACCGGATAGCCGTCAGGAGTGAGAACCACAACTGGTTATTTTCTTTTCCCTCCCCTCCGTAGTCCATTCATAGCCCCTCATCTCACATAGCCCAGGCCCTGAATCAAATGAGGCCTGTACAGCTCATAACTCTACCATAACCAGCAGTACCTTTAAATTCTAAATCTGTACTCTCTCTGGTTTAGCAGCACAGAAATTTAAATCAATTTACCACCCCCCGCCCCCAGTTTCTCAACACACTATCCCCATTGCACCCGATTGGGACTGTCAGCAAACTGGTAGAGGGACGGGAAGATGAGTGCATATACACTTCTGTTTAAGGAAGTGCAAAAGATCAGGGCCTAGAAATTCACTAGCCTTAGCGCCGCTTTTGAGGCGCTAGAGGGACTAGCGCCAGAGTTATGGCCAGTTGAAAAATTCCCTGGGGCCCTAAAGCGGCGTTGCACCGGTAGCGCTGCGCCGGCACCGATGACGTCATCGGTGTGCGCAGCGTCCCGGTTGCCATGCCGACGGGCCCCAGCGCCGAAATTCAGTTGCGGCCGCCTCGCCCGTGGCAGCCGCAACTAAGACTCTGGCAACAGAGTCCAACATGTGTTTGCGCCGGCGCATTAAAGGCCCCGCGGCGGCCGGCCGCTTTCCCGCCGGCCGCCTGCCCGCAGCTCCCTCCCCGGACTTCTCCCCCCTCCCCGGAACAGATGCAAGCCCGGCACTTGTCCGAGGTGCCGGGCTCATTTTTAAACAGATTTGCGCGGGCCGCGGCCGGGTGCAGGCAGCTCCTCCTTAACGGAAGGAGGAGGCCTGCACTTCCCCAGCCTGCCGCACCGCATCGGGTGCGGCACCGCCGGAATAGCGGCGCTAAACGGCAGTTAGCGCCCTTTTCCAGGCGCTAAGACCCTTCAGTAGCGCCGGCAGCCGTTCGGGCGCGGCGCTACTGAATTTTTGGCGCGCGCAGGGGGACTTAGCGCCGGCACTAACTTCCGGCGCTAAAGCCCTGGCTAAGCCAAAACCCAATTTCTAGGCCCAGGGAACAAACTCCCCCCTTGCCAAAGTGCAGACTCATTTTCCTTTAAGCCAACAGATGTGTAGGAATTAAACTTTAACAAAGTTAAAACTATCAAGAGCCTTTTTGTCAGACAGACTTTACAGTGGCTTAACTGAAATGTTCAACAGTCGCACTATCGCACACAGAAATTGCCTCAAGTTCCTCTATTTTACCATTGTAAACTGTACATAGTTTATATTTATTTTTTGACCAAAAGAAATGTTTTCTAACAATAAAGGGATGAATGACATCATTGATATTTTTTTAATTCGCTGTTTCACCCATCAGGCAGGGCTCAGTTTTAAGCAAAATGAGCTTATTGTGTCTTTACACTGACAAACCCAAGTGAAGGGCACGACACGATATCCAGATATTTAACAGAATAAAAAAGGAGAAAATGACAAAAATCACTGACCATGTTTGGTAACGCCAGCCCAGGGTTTTTAAACTACATCGGAGGGAGGGTAGGTTTCTGGTGTCAGCCGTGGCTCAGTGGACAGCACTCTCACCTCGTGGTCGTGGGTTCAAGTCTCTCTCCAGAGACTTGAGCACGTAATCTAGGCGGACACTCCCAGTGCAGTACTGAGGGAGTGCTGCACTGGCAGAGGTGCCGTCTTTCAGATGAGACGTTCAACCGAGGCTCTGTCTGCTCTCTCAGGTGGAGGCAAAAGATCCCACAGCCACTATTTCGAAGAAGAGCAGGGGGAGTTCTCCCCGGTTTCCTGGCCAATACTTATCCCTCAACCAACATCACGAAAACAGATTATCTGATCATGTCTCATTGCTGTTTGTGGGAGCTTGCTGTGTGAAAATTGGGTGCCGTGTTTCGTACATTAGCGCCGTGACTACACTTCAAAAGTGCTTCATTGGCTGTAAAGCGCATTAGGACATCCCGAGGCTGTGAAAGGTGCTATATAAATGTAAATCTTCCTTGTGAGCATTCCACAGCTGTGAAAGAATGAATTAGAACAGCAGGCAGGGGGATGAGTCTTGGTTTCAGTACAAAGGGGTGCAGGCAGGAGCATTTTAGTGTAAAATGTACCTTGGGAGGAACAAGTTGAGCAATGACCACTGAATTATAAAAATGGGGTGAGCAAATTGCTCGTCAGATAACAGGCTCTTGTATCCTGTGCCGCAGTAGGAGAGAGGCATTAGAAGACATTCCCCAGATTATAGAATAAACAGAAAATGCTGGACACACTCAGCAGGTTAGGCAGCATCTGTGGAGAGAGAAACAGAGTTAACGTTTCAGGTCGATGCCCTTTCATCATAACCCCAGATATATACCTGGGAGTGCAGTCTCCAGCCACAACACTTGAGCACATTGCACCCAGCAGAACGGATTGCTGTCTCCAGCCACATTCAGAAGCCAGTGGCTCCTGAGCCCGACTACAAGTGAGGGCTCTGTTGAACATGCAAGGAGATGCATTGGAATGAAGTGTTCAAGGACTTAAAAAAAAAACGCTTACACAGCAAACAGCTTGCACTGTGATCACAGAGCAATTATTGAGACGGCCGGGTGATGGGACTAACGACCACAGTGCATTCCCATCAACGCTGGCAAAAAAAGATAAAGGATGGGCGGAATATTCCGAGACAAGGTGGAGCGGGATAGGGGGCTGGCATAAACCCACGAGCCATACACCCACAACCTTCCAATAAGTCGGCTGCTGCACGCCAAGCAACGCCAGTGGCAGGAGGCTGGAGACTGCTCTCCTCTTCCAAAGGACTCTCTCTGGGTACAATCCCATGGGAGCCAGCAGCCATCCGGGACCCGAACCAGGTTGCTGTCCTTCACACACGAGCCCAAGTGATTGTTGGCACAAGACACCAGATGGAATTTTTCTTTAATAAAAAACAAATTAATTTTTTTTAACTCTTACTTACCAAATTGGCAGGTTAGTGTCCAAATTTCAAACACGCACTAAGCTTCTGTTTTCTGAATAGGAATCTTTTGAAAAAGGTAGCTTTCAAGCAATCAAAACAAATAAAAATTTATTCGGTACTTAGCCTCGCAGAAACATGATTATCAGCAAGTTATACAAAATCATTAGAAACTCATTTTTGTTTTGATGGTTGACTGCACCGCAACAGTCCATCTGTTCCACAGGATGTTCAGGATTTTCAAATCCAGAGAGATGCCACAGCAACATTTTTGCTACATAAAAAGAAGACAAACTTGCACTACACAACAGTGACGACACTTCAAAGGTACTTTGTTGGCTGTAAAGCGCTTCAGGACATCCTAAGGTTGTGAAAGGTGCTATATAAATGCTAGCCTTTATATATTACAGTGAAACCTGTATAAATGGACACTCCCAAAAAACGAGATGCCTGCAAAAAACAGGCACTTACGGAGAGACCCGAATGACTGGCATGGGAAACTATACATGAGGCACTCTGAAATCGCAGACACTCACAAATTACAAACTACGGACAGCCTTCAATGCACCAAGCCCTTTTACAACTTAAAACACGGGAGGTGCAGGTGAGCGAGAGGCGGCAGCGGGTTTTGTGAAAGAAACGGCTCTAGTGGAATGGGCAGCTCTTTACCCAGCATCCATAGAAGCAGAGAAACCGCTCTGTCGCTGGGATTGAACACTCGCACGGCTCCAGTCCAGGGTCAGAGCGGTTTCTCTGCGCTATGGATGCTGAGTAAAGAGCTCCCAATTCTACTGAAATTTTTTATTTTTTTTACAGCACATACAATGTCCAGTTTGAAAATAAGGACAGCTGCAAAATAAAGGACAGCTAATACCAGTCCCCAAGGTGTCCGTAATTTACAGATTTCACTATATATATCCTTTTAATGGAAAAAAGGACTCCATGACCGACTATAGGGAATGAAAACAATGCATTAAGTTTCATTTTTTTAATTACATTATGGATTTACAGCTTTAATAAAATTCCTACACCTGGTTTTAAAACAGTCAGCGCCTCTTCTTGCCTCTGACTGGCTGCGTTGCTGCTGCTGCCGTGGAACTCCGCTTTCTGCCTTTCCCCTCTGGCTTGCTGTCGACCACCCCTTCCCCATCCCCGTCCCCGTCCAGCCGGTATCTCGCCAGGTCCACCGTCTGCTGGAGAATCCCCGTCAGGATGAATTCGGCGTTCACCACGGGGATGCCGGCGTGCCGGGCCGCTTTGCACTTGGGGAGGTCGTCCAGGCACGAAATCACCAGGGTTTTCTCCTGTTGCATTCAAATCCAAACACGGGGGTTAGAATCACAAACCCGTTATTATCGAGAGAAACACACCACCCCAAAGGAAAAGCAAGAAAGGACTTGTACTTATACAACGACTTTTACAACCTCAGGAGGCCCCAAAGCGCCTCACAGCCAATGAATTAGTGTGGTCGCTGCTCCGACCACAACCCCCCATGAGATGAATGATCAGTTAATCTCTTTTGGTGGCGAAGGATGAGAGGGATGGATTTTGACCAGTGCACCAGGGGAAAGTCTCCTGCTCTTCTGTGAATAGTTCCACGGGACCTTTTTTAAAAATCAGACGGGGCCTCGGATTGACACCCGATCCAACAGGTGGCACCTCAGACAGTGCAGTGCTCCCTCAGTACTGCACTGGAGCGTCAGTCTAGATTGTACGCTCCAGTCTCTGGAGCGGGTCTCGAATCCACGACCTTCTGACCCAGAGGCGACAGTGCTACCGAGTCACGGAGAGAAGAATCCCCGTCACAATGAATTTCCACATTCACTATTGAGCATTTATCCTCTCTCCTCCCTCGAAGGTGATGATTCTTACTGGGGTACATTGCCGACAGCCCTCTGGTGGCTGTTCTTCATTTGTGAGCCTCCTGATTGCCAGCAGACTATCCTAATGCTAGGGGGGCCATTACAGCGCAGGCTGATCCTCTCCTCACCAGAAGCCTTGCACTTTCCAGCAGGATACATCGAATAGTATCAGGAGCAGGAAAAACCCGGTTCATCTTTTTCCCCTCTCTGTAGCCCACAGGTGCCGAGACCAACCCTTGTATCCCATAGTCATGTCCCTATCGCTACTCTGCCCGACAGCAGCTAAGTGCGTCAGCTGCGGCGCAATCTGTAGCACACTTGCCTGCGAGTCAGCCGGTTGTAGGGACTTGAGCGCAAATTCCAGGCTGACCCTCCCCAGTGCGGTTCTGAGCGAGTCGGAGGTGCCGTCATTCGGACGAGACGTTAAAAGCCAAGGCCCCATCTGCCTTCAATTGGACGCAGAAAATCCCATGGCACTATTTCAAAGAAGAGCAGGGGAGTTCTCCCCGGTGTCCTGGGACCAATATTTATCCCCTCAACCAACATCACTAAAACAGATTATTTGGTTATCACGTTGCTATTTGTGAGACCTTGTTGGCTGCTGCGTTTCCTACGTTACAACAACGACTACTCTTCAAAAATAGTACTTCATTGGCTGTAAAGCCCTTTGGGGCGTACTGAGGTCGTGAAAGACGCAATAGAATGATGCCGCACAGAAAGAGGCCAATCGGCCCATCGTGCCTGTGCTGGCTCTTTGAAAGAGCTCTCCAATGAGTCCACTCTTACCTCATAGCCCTGCAAATTAATATAAATAGAAATGTAATTCTGTTAATTTATAAATATATAAATGCAACTTCTTTACAAGTCCCTCCTTGTCCTTTACATGTCCGCAGCCACAATACTCCAGTCTTCACTGACAATAGGCACGGCGAGTCTCACCTTGTACGCTCTCGGCATCTTGGGCAGTACGGTCGCTCCGCTGCACTGGACGATGCTTTCCATCTGGCTGGGCTCGGGCAGCACCCCGGACGTCACGTGCACCCGGTAATTCTGATGGTGGGTCAGAAACAAATGAATCGCCGTTTTCCCCCCCTCAAATTGCAACACGTACATGCAGCTTTTAGTATCTAATGAAGTTGCCATGAGGTTTAAAAGTTAGCGTTACTGGAGGATGGTAATTCCACCCCCCGCCACCCCACTTCCCTTCTACCTGGTGGGAGAAATCTGCCCTGCGTCAGCTTTGGCTCATTGGCATCACTCTTGCCCCCCAGTTAAATACATTGGTTAGGCCACAGTTGGAGCACTGCGTTCAGTTTTGGGCACCTTATTAAAAGGATATTAAAGCAAGTTGGAGGTTCAGTGTAGATTCACCACAGTGACACCAGGGATGGGAAACTATAGTTACATTGAATGTACAGCCCAGAAACAGGGCCATTCGGCATTTATGCTCCACACGAGCCTCCTCCCACCCTTCCTCATCTCACCCCACCAGCATAACCACCTGTTCCTTTCTCCCTCGTGTGGTTATCTTCCCTCTCCCGCGGCCTGGGTTACGGTAACCCTCTCCTGGATGACTGGGCAGTGCTGCCACTTACCTGTAGCAGTGGCTGCTCCTTGGCTTTCTGCAGAGACTCGGCCAGCTTGAAGTTGAACTTCTGCTCTTGGTCGCTGTCTTCTACTAAGAAACTGCTGGTGGACAGGAAACAGCTGCTCTTCTCACACTTTTCCAGCATTTGGGGCGGTGAGTAGAATTGAGAGAGAACAAGAGCCCAACGCCAAGTGAGAAAACAAGGAACGAGACCAAAAAAATGCAATAAAGAAGGGACATCAAAAAGTCACTTAGGCAATGCAACTAAAACAGCCCTTAATTCATTTACCCACAATGATTTGTTTTAGGTGTCTGCTGTGGCTAGCACTCTTCCCTCAGAGTCAGAAGGTTATGGGTTCAAGTTCCACTCCAAAGACTTGAGCACAAAATCCAGGCTGACACTCCCAGTGCAGTGCCGAGGGAGCGCCGCACCGTCGGCGGGGCAGTGCCGAGGGAGCGCCGCACCGCCGGCGGGGCAGTGCCGAGGGAGCGCCGCACCGCCGGCGGGGCAGTGCCGAGGGAGCGCCGCACCGCCGGCGGGGCAGTGCCGAGGGAGCGCCGCACCGCCGGCGGGGCAGTGCCGAGGGAGCGCCGCACCGCCGGCGGGGCAGTGCCGAGGGAGCGCCGCACTGCCGGCGGGGCAGTGCCGAGGGAGCGCCGCACCGCCGGCGGGGCAGTGCCGAGGGAGCGCCGCACTATCGGAAGGAGCGCTGCGCTGTCAGAGGTGACATATCCTATTGATCGTTCTGATGTTCCAGAGAAAACTTCCCTGCTCTTCTTCGACAGTGGCGTGGGATCTTTTACGTCCACCTGAGAGAGCAGACGGGGCCTTGGTTTAACGTCTCAGCCGAAAGACGGCAGTGCAGCACTCCCTCAGCACTGCACTGGAGTGTCAGCCTAGCTTTTGTGCTCCAGTCTCTGGAGTAGGATTTGAATCCACAACCTTCTGACTCAGAGCCGAGAGAGCTACCCACAGAGCCACCCACAGAGCCACGGCTGACATCCTTGGAGATCCTGGGAAGGAATGAGTCCAAGTTGGAGACTGAACGAGGGAGGTGTGGAAGGGGACATCCATTTCCGAACCCATGCTGGTTAAGTGCGATTATCAGTCGGGACAGGGTCTAGCTCAGCTTCGATGTCGATACAAGGCTTAAAAAGAAAAACAACTCACCTTTATCAGCCACTCTGGGGTTACCACGGGGATCCCCCTGGCAACGGCACACAGGAACTTCACCGTACGCCGGATCCGGTCTGTGACTAAGTGTGTGCTGTCATGCACCGACTCCACCACCTCGCCTCCGAGCTGCTTAATCACCTCCTGCCCATTCTCATCGACCAGTCCCGTGAACATGATCTGGGAGTAGAGAGAGGGGGGAGAGAGAGACAGGGGGAGCGGAAGAGATGCCATGAGCTGGGACAGTGAGAGGCCGAAAGCTTTAAAAAAAACCAGCTCAACTCCAGAAGAAAGCTTTTGGAAATGATAAGCTGCTACAGGGGGAAGATCGATCTGGGGGAGCGGTAGGGAGAGGAGGGGAGAGAGGAGGAGGTGGGAGAGAGGAGAGGGGGGGGGGGGGGGGGGAGAGGGGGGAGGGAGGCGGAGGGTCACTACTATCTGCTCAAAGATATAATCATAATTGTGCTGTGAAATGCAGCAAAGGATATTGCGAGCAAAATTAATTTAGCCGAGACACATTTGTGGTTAATGAAAAGCTTACAAATGTTTGTGCAGGACCCTGACAGGATACACTCGATCAGTAATACATTAAAGTCCTGCAGGTGACGCTTACTGCCAGTGACCCGACCCTCGCTCCCCCCCGTGACCCGACCCTCGCTCCCCCCCGTGACCCGACCCTCGCTCCCCCCCTCCATGACCCGACCCTCGCTCCCTCCGTGACCCGACCTTTGCTCCCCCTTGCCCCAACCCTCGCTACACCCACCGTGACCCGACCCTCGCCCCCCCCCCTGCCGTGACCCGACCCTCGCCCCCCCCCCCTCTCCGTGACCCGGCCCTCGCTCCCCCCGTGACCCGACCCTCGCTACACCCCCCCGTGACCCGACCCTCGCTCCCCCTTGCCCCAACCCTCGCTACACCCACCGTGACCCGACCCTCGCCGCCCCCCCACCCCACGACCCGACCCTCGCTCCCCCCCCCCTCCCTCTCCGTGACCCGGCTCTCGCTCCCCCCGTGACCCGACCCTCGCTACACCCCCCGTGACCCGACCCTCGATCCCCCACCGTTACGTGACCCTTACTCCCCCCGTGACCTGACCCTCGCTACACCCCCCGTGACCCGACCCTCGCTACACCCCCCCGTGACCTGTCCCTCGCTCCCCCCGTTACGTGACCCTCGCTCCCCCCATTACGTGACCCTCGCTCCCCCCGTGACCCGACCCGCGCTCCCCCCGTGACCCAACCCGCACTCCCCCCGTGACCCGACCCGCGCTCCCCCCAGTGAC
Source organism: Somniosus microcephalus (assembly GCF_052327205.1). Taxonomy (NCBI): domain Eukaryota; kingdom Metazoa; phylum Chordata; class Chondrichthyes; order Squaliformes; family Somniosidae; genus Somniosus; species Somniosus microcephalus. The sequence goes on from NW_028225179.1 coordinate 144,224,112, forward strand.
CTGACCCTCGCTCCCCCCCGTGACCCGACCCTTCCTCATGAACATTCACAATCTGCTGCTCACTTTAGGCGGAGCGACGCTCTCCGGGAGGGCGCCCGAGGACGAGGGAGAGGACAGCCGACCTGCTCGGCGACGGGTTTTCACCTGCGGCGGGGTGCTGGGTTCCTTCTCACTGTCTGATGGACTAGCCGCCCGTGTGCGGCGCTTACGTCCCGACGATAATCCCATCTCCTGTGAAGAGGGCCGTGTACATTCCTAAAAACAGGGAGAGGGAGGGAAGTGAGTGCTTTGGCAAGTTCGTGAGCTGGAGGGGTTCATTTTAAAGATAAGGATGACAGATTGTCGCGAAGGTATCTCTTCCCCTCTCCCTGCTTGAGTTTACATGCTGTGCTTTCCACAGCGAGACGCCCAAGACAATGAACTCCCACATTCTACCCTACATAAACTTGAGGTCATCCAAAACTCGGCTGCCCGTGTCCTAACTCGTGCCAAGTCCCGTTCGCCCATCATCCCTGTGCTCGCTGACCTACAATGACTCACAGTTAAGCAATGCCACGATTTTCAAAATTCTCATCCTTGTTTTCAAATCCCTCCATGGTCTCGCCCCCCCCCCCCAATCTCTGTAAACCCCTTCAGCCCCCCGCCACCTGCCCCCGGAGATATCTGCGCTCCTCTAATTCTGCCCTCTTGAGCATCCCTGATTATAATCGCTCAACCATTGGTGGCCGTGCCTTCTATTGCCAAGGCCCTAAGCTCTGGAATTCCCTGCCTAAACCTCTCCGCCTCTCTACCTCTCTTTCCTCCTTTAAGACGCTCATTAAAACCTACCTCGTTGACCAAGCTTTTGGTCATCTGCCCTAATATCTCCTTATGTGGCTCAGTGTCAAATTTTTTGCCTTAAAATACTCCTGTGAAGCGCCTTGGAACGTTTTACTACATTTAAGGTGCTACATAAATGCAAATTGTTGTTGAACTACTTTTCTTTCGGGCTTTTGCCGATTTTCACGCCCGCTTTCCTGAAGCCACTGCCGGGGTAAAGCTCCACAAGGATCTATATCGCTCGAGTGCCCATGTTCCAGCCTAGCTAGCGTGGGCTGGTGTCAGAGTGGAGCCTGATCCTGCTCTCACCAACACATGGACTTTCCAGCAGAATCACGGGGTCAGTTGACGAGCATCAGCCGTGGTAGCATCCTCAACTCTGAGTCAGGCCCCTCTCCAGGCCTGCAGCACATGATCCAGGCCGACACTTCAGTGCAGCACGGAGGGAGTGCTGCACGGTAGGAGGTGCCGTCTTTCACGTGAGATATGTTACGACTGAGGGCACCCAGCTTCCTGGCCATTCATCTCACTGCATGAAATGGGTTACATAAATTCAAGGAATCAGGAGCAATTTTCCCTCACTAGCTGAAATATAGCATCCCGAACCGGTTTCACCGGTTGGCATCAGCTAACAGATCAGAGATTGAACCAATAAACTGCTCGGCATATTGCCACACCAGGCAGCATATCTACTCACTGAGCCACACACACAGAGCCAAAGTAAAAGAGGAGTCTTTTAGAGAAGTTATGTTAAACTTATACAGAACCTTAGACCACACTTGGAGTGCTGTGCACCATTCTAGTCTCCATATTACAAAAAGGATAGGCAAGGTGCAAGAAAGATTTACCAGGATGATACCAGAACTGAGAGTTAGAACGATCAGGAAAGATTGAACAAGCTGGGGCTTTTTTTCTCTAGAAAAGGCTGCGGGGCGATTTAATAGAGGACTTTAAGATTATTAAAGGGTTTGATAGGGTAGATGCAGAGATGTTTCCACTTGTGGGTGAGACTACACCTGGAGTATTGTGTGCAGTTTTGGTCTCATACCTAAGGATGGATATACTTACCATAGAGGGAGTGCAACGAAGGTTCACCAGACTGAATCCTGGGATGGGGGATTGTCCTATGAGGAGAGATTGAGTAGACTAGGCCTATATTCTCTAGAGTTTAGAAGAATGAGAGGGGATTTCATTGAAACATACAAAATTCTTACAGGGCTTGACAGGGTAGATACAGGGAGGATGTTTCCCCTGACTGGGGAGTCTAGAACCAGGGATCACAGTCTCAGAATAAGGGGTCGGCCATTTAGTACTGAGATAAGGAGAAATTTCTTCACTCAGAGCGTGGTGAATCTTTGGAATTCTCTACCCCAGAGGGCTGTGGAGGCTCAGTCGTTGAGTATATTCAACATAGAAGATACGAGCAGGAGTAGGCCATTCGGCCCCTCGAGCCTGCTCTGCCATTCAATGAGATCATGGCTGATCATCCAAATTCAGTACCCTGTCCCTGCCTTCTCCCCATATCCCCTGATCCCTTTAGCTTTAAGAAATATATCCAACTCTTTCTTGAATATATTTAATGAACTGGCCTCCACCACCCTCTGTGGCAGAGAATTCCACAGGTTCACCACTCTCTGGGTGAAGAAATTCCTCCTCATTTTAGTCCTAAATGTCCTACCCCTTATCCTTAGACTATGACCCCTGGTTCTGGACTCCCCGACCACTGGGAACATCCTTCCAGCATCTAGTCTGTCCAGGTCTGACAGAATTTTATAGGTTTCGATGAGATCCCCTCTCAATCTTCTAAACTCCAGTGAGTATAAGCCCAATCGACACAATCTCTCCTCATACGTCATTCCTGCCATCCCAGGTATCAGTCTGGTGAATCTTCGCTGAACTCCTTCCATGGCAAGAACATCCTTCCTCAGATAAGGCGACCAAAACTGCACACAATGCTCAAGGTGCGGTCTCACCAAGGCCCTGTACAACTGTAGCAAGACATCCTTGTTCCTGTACTCGAACCCTCTTGCTACGAAGGCCAACATACCATTTGCCTTCTTAACCGCCTGCTGCACCTGCATGCTTACCTTCAGCAACTGGTGCACAAGAACACCCAGGTCTCGTTGCACTTCCCCTTCTCCCAATCTCTTGCCATTCAAATAATAATCTGCCTTCCTGTTTTTGCCACCAAAGTGGATAACCTCACATTTATCCACATTATAGTGCATTTGCCATGTTTCTGCCCAATCACCTAACCTGTCCAAATCGTACTGGAGTTTCATGACATCCTCCTCACAGCATACCCTCCCACTCAACTTTGTGTCATCTGCAAATTTGGAGATATTACATCCAATTCCCTCGTCCAGGTCATTAATATATATTGTGAACAGCTGGGGTCCTAGGACCGATCCTTGCGGTCACTGCCTGCCACTCGGAAAACGACCCGTTTATTCCAACTCTTTGCTTTCTGTCCGCCAACCAGTTCTCTATCCAAGTCAATACCTTGCCCCCAATCCCATGTGCCTTAATTTTGCACGCTAATCTCTTAAGACAGAGAGCGATAAGATTTTTGACTATCAAGGGAATCAAGGAATATGGGGATAGTGCAGGAAAGTAGAGATGAGGTAGAAGACCAGCCATGATCTTATTAAATGGCGGAGCAGGCTCGAGGGGCCAAATGGCCAACTCCTGCTCCTATTTCTAATGTTCTTAAAACTAGAGGCCATAAATATAGGATAGTCATTAATAAATCCAATAAGGAATTCAGGAGAAACTTCTTTACCCAGAGAGTGCTGAGATTGGAGAACTCGCTACCGCAGGGAGTGGTTGGGGGTGAATAGTACAGATGCATTTAAGGGGAAGCTAGATAAGCATGAGGGAGAAAGGAATAGAAGGATATGTTGATGGAGTTAGATGATGAAGGGCGGGAGGAGACTCGTGTGGAGCTTGAACGCCGGCATGGAACTGTTGCCGAGCGGCCTGTTTCTGTGCTGTAAATACTATGTAGGAGTCACTGACCTGCTTCCTCCTGCCTCTGCCCGCTGGGCGTGGCTGCGATGAACTATCGGTTTGCGGAGCGCTCTCGACGCTCTCAGCCTGACTTTGCGACGCGGCCACGGACCTCTGCTTGGCTCTGCGCCCTCGGACGGTGGGAACCTGGGGCCTCTCCTCCTCCGTGGTGGACACGGAGACGGTCTTCTTCGGCCTGCCCCTGCCTCTCTTCGGCTTGTCCGCCGGCGTGGCAACCCCTTCGCCCGCTGCATTGGCGCTCGCCTCCGGGGCTTTCTGCCGCTGGCCTTTCCCGCCGGCCTCTCGGCCCTGCACGTCGCCAGCGGCGTTGGATCTCAAGCTCCGCTGCCGGCTCTGGTCGCCGGGGACGGCTGTTTCCTCCTGGCGCCTGCCGCCGGTCTCCGCCTCCACAACGCTCAGCTTCCTCCTGCCCCGCCTGCCGCTCGCCCGGCTCGGCGCTGGTTTTGGGGCCAGGGTCTCGCTGCTGCGTTCCTCCGCGCCAGGATCGGCTACTTCCCCTCCAGCGCTCGTCGGTGAACCTCCAGCCACCTGCACCGGTGCCGTATCTCCTGAACATTCTCCGTTCGCCTCCTCGCTGGCCTGAGCCGATTGCTGTTCTGCCAGAGCCCAGGAGTTCACCACCTCGTTCGCTTGCTGGCTGCCGTCCCTCTCTCCGCCTTCAGGAGCCTCCGGTTGGTCCGTCGCTGCCGACGAGTCCGTTCTGCTCTCGTTTTCGGGAGAGTCTTCAGTCAGGCTCCTCCTCCCGGTCTTTGGTGGGGGATCGGGCCACTCTTCCGACGTGGGAGCCGGCCCATCCTCAGCGCGCACGGCAGGGGCCGGCCCTTGAGCGATAAAGGCTTCTTCAGGTTCCGTCGCACACTCCACCTCAGCGGCCTGGTTCTGTAAGCAGAAGGGCTGGGTCTCCTCGATCGCCCACTGGTCTTCCTGATTAGATTCTGCCGGCTGTTCCTCACCGGACTCCGAAGGATCCCGCTGCTGAGCCGCAACAGGACACCGGGGTAACAGCGGCAGCCACGAATGGCTGCGTGGCCTCTTCCTCTGAGCTGCTCACTGCCGCAGCACCACCTGTGGAAAAACAGAGCAGGTGCGTGATCAGACTCGGTCCACAGGTCAAATCAAAGGGTCATAGAATACTACAGCACAGAAGGAGGCCATTTGGCCCATCGAATCTGCGCCGGCTCTTGCGAAGAGCAAGCCAATTAGTCCCACTCCCCCGCTCTTTTCCCCAATAGCCCTGCAATTTTTTCTCCTTCAAGTATTTATCCAAATCACTTGGTTCTAAAATGTACACGTTTTCTAGGCTTCTCTTACAGCTCGTTGCTAAAGACAAGAGCGCGAATGTTCCAATACAATCAGGTTCCAGGTTCCGTGCCCACTCTAAACAGAGTTGATTGACTTTCCCTACAAGTTACTTACAGGTGTCAACCGTGGCTCAGTGGGCAGCACTCCCGCCTTCGTGTCAGAAGGTCGTGGGTTCAAGTCCCGCTCCACAGACTTGAGCGCATAAACTAGGCTGACACTCCCAGTGTCTCTTTCGGATGAGACGTTAAACCGAGGCCCCGTCTGCCCTCTCAGGTGGATGTAAACGATCCCGCAGCACTACAGCGAAGAAGAGTTGGGGAGTTCTCCCCAGTGTCCTGGGCTAATATTTATCACCCAACCAAAATCGCTAAAAAACAGATTATTTGGTCATTGCTGTTTGTGGGAGCTTGCTGTGCCCACATTGGCTGCCGCGTTTCCTACATTACAACAGTGACTACACTTCACAAGTACTTCACTGGCTGTGAAGCACTCTGGGACGCCCTGAGGTTGTGAAAGGCACTATATAAATGCAAGTTCGTTCTTTCTTTGCTGGGGAAAATGCCATTCACCGCGTGAGGGAAGCACTGGTCCATAGAAATTGTCTGAGTGATACCCCACAGGAAAGATTCCGGACCTTGACGCAAACCCCCTCCCCCTCCCTCCCGTCCAACCTCAGGACGCGGCTACCTCAAATCTCCCGGACAGAACTGCTGCAGGCTTTGCGATGAGACCGTTTATAACCGCTACACGATTATCAGACAAGATTTGAAGCTCACTACATGAGAATCGCAGGCTTCAACTCGCAGTGACGTAGCCCCAATAGGCTACATTACTGTACAATACTGGTTGGAAGACCGCTCGGATTCTCTTCCTTACCTTTAGCTTTTCCAAGTTGACTCCCTCGATCAAAACCAGAAGTAAATGGCTCTGGAAAAGGAAAAAAATATACAGCTGTGTGCAAGATATTGAAAATAGTGCAGATGAGGCTCAGCCTTTATAGTTATCCCCCTAACAAACATCATTGATTTTACATGGACGTATAAAAAGGGAATTTTAAATCTTAGCAGCCAATAATGGTCACCTTTTTAAAATAAAGGTGGCTCTGAAAAACAAAGCAAAGGAAGAACTTGCATTTACATTGTACTTCTCACAACCTCAAATCCTGAGGCCGTGAAAGCCGCTGTATAAATGTAACCTCTTTGTTTCTTCTTTTCACTTCCTAGCCCACGGACACGATGGAAAATTGGAACCCCTCTGACTGCCACCCCAGCAGACCTCAGCTAACTCGAGAGGTCAGGAATCGAACTTGGGAGGTGTACGGCTCACGTTTCACACTAAAACCGACGGCACAAGCCCGTCGCTTTCTAAAATTAAAATAAATGCAGCTATTAAACTTCACTCTTGCCCCTCCCTTTAACTCTACTTCGCTGGCATGCCATTTTAAATGGCTAGTAACTACAGGAACATATCTTCAACCCTCCAGCTCCTGTCAATCTGGTTTGTGGTGATCAGGATGAGAAGAGAGCCAAGGGCATTAGACAGGTGCGCATGGCAGGGAAACTGAAGGGGTTTAATCCGCGCTCGCTCTGACTGTTGCCCAGACTACGGTTCCATGGGTTCTGGCCAGCCTCTGCTACTTATTATTCAAGTGCCAGTCTTCACGCCGATTGCCAGCAGGCTGTTTAATCCCAGCAGAGCCCGAATGCCTTCCTCATCCGATGCCTGTGCACTTTGCAGCGTGGGGTCGCTAAACAGCGATCAGAAGCAACTTCTCAGCCTTGCACAACTTGAGCCAACTCACTGGCACCCGCGAGGAGGAGGCCAGCTGACTCAGCACGGACCAGGAATTGAAAATGGAATTTGACCGGCCTTATACAGCATAACTACGCACCAGATCACCTCAGTTGAGAAATCAGCACTGGTAAATGGTTCTGCTGTTGCCATTTACACCTCCTCTCGCCTCATCTTTTGTTTCTTTACTTGTCTCATTACCATCTCCTTTTGCCTTGCACCATCATCCCGTTTGTGATTAAATCGCTCCTGCCCTCCACCCTCTCACAGACCTTGCTTTTTGTTCTTTCCTCCCTTTGCCGCCCTTTCTCTGCCTCTGTACTTGCTTATAAATTGTTAAATCTCTAACTTTTTCCAGTTCGGATGAAAGGTCATCGACCTGAAACGTTGGGGTAGATTTTGCCGAACCTGTCGGGAAGGCGGCGGGACTTCCCCTTTCGGGTTTTTGACCCGCCTACTTTGACGTCCGGCCAATCTGCGTGATTTTCCCTTGATTGACCTTGTTGAGCCCGCCCAGCGGGCTCAGCAGGCCAATTAAGGGCCACCCGGCAACAGGTGGTGTCACAGACTGAAATTTCATCTGTCAAGAAATACAGGAAACTTTGGTTTATCCGGAGGTTGTATGTCCGGAAACTTCGATCTAACGGCAGAAATCAGCAGCTGTTTTGGTTAGGTTTTTTTTCTTCACCTAGCATTTTTTTTTTTTTTTTTTTTTATAAATAAAACAGCCAGGCTCTGGAAAGCGTCTCTGTAGCTTAGCAACAGCTTCAGAGACGCTTCCAAGGTACGGGTCGAGTGTTTACAAGCTGTTGCTAAGCAACAGTGTTTGTTGTCAGATACGGAGATGAAAACCTCCGTATCTGACAACATCAGCGCTGGTCTATCCGGAAGTTTTGATAGAACGGCAGCAGCTCAGTCCCGTCGGTGCCGGATATCGCGAAGTTTCCTGTATCAGTGTCTCACAGCTGTTTGAAGCTGTGAAACACTGACACTCTGAGTTCTAACCTGAGTCATTCTGCACAGGCTCAGTTAGAACTCTTACTGGCACTCAAAGCTGAAGGCTGTCACTTTTGACAGATCGCAGCCGTTCACAGCTTTAAGTTCCGGCCGAGTGATGCGCTCCCGACAGCTACAGGAAGAAAGGCTGCTAAGGTAAGTAAAAGTTTTTTACACACTTTAGACACACCAAACACACTTACTTTTGCACTCATGCACCCATCACTCACCTGAGCGCCGACATCGCAACCCCTCCAACTCCTTCAACCCGACGGCCTGCCTGCTCTACCTGGCGTGGTTTGGAGCCGTCGGGAAACCCACACGAAACCCCTCAAAATAGGGATTATGCTAAAAACTGCCTGTTAGGCAGTTAATTGGCACTAATCCCTTCCCGCTTGGTTTCGGCGGGTCCCAGTGCGGGGCGGGTACCCGCCGCCCCTGAAACTTACGTGGGGCGGGGTTTTGGGCGGGACCCCCAAATTCGGGATTCCCCCCCCCCCCCCCCACATGCCTGAAACCCCGCCTAACGGCTGGGGGAAAATTGGGGCCGTTAACTCTGTTTCTCTCTCCACAGATGCTGCCTGACCCGCTGAGCATTTCCAGCATTTTCTGTTTTTACCTCTTGCTTTTATTCTCCTCAAATGAATACGAATTTAACATAAAAAGCAGTTACTCTGCCTTCTGATGAGTAAAAAGTCCCTGCAAGCTTTGTGATCAAAATCCCATTCGGTAACAACACAAAACAAGTCGCCAGCCATATTGGGTCAAAGAAATCGCGGGTTTGTTTCATGAAAAGCCAAACTATTTCAAGAGCGAACAGACTTTATACGCAAGATCTTTTATAAATCACTTAAATTAAATGTTGAATCTGACCACTTCATTGTAACAAAAATACAAGGGATTGCAAATGATCAATGCTAACTAAGACAACTAGGATACGTCTTTATAAAGAATATTTTCAAACTCCCTCTTGCACTGGCTCTGCCTGTGATTTGCCTACCACAAATTTGCAGTTAAGGATGTCAAGACCTTAGAGAGGGTGCAGCAGAGATTTACTAGAATGGTACCAGGAATGAGGGACTTCAGTTATGTGGAGAGACTGGAGAAGCTGAGGTTGTTCTGCTCAGAGCAGAGATGGTTAAGAGGAGATTTGATAAAGACGTTCAAAATCATGAGAGGTTTTGATAAGAGTAAATAAGGTGAAACGGATTCCACTGGCAGAAGGGTCGGTAACCAAAGAAAACAAATTTAAGGTGATTGGCAATAGAACCAGAGGTGACATGAGGAAACTTTTTTTTTTTTTTTTTTAAACACGGAGTTGTGATCTGGAATGCACTGCCTGAAAGGGCAGTGGAAGCAGATTCAATAATAACTTTCAAAAGGGTATCGGATAAATGCACGTAGGGAAAAATTTGCAGGGCTATGGGGAAAGAGCAGGAGGGAGTGGGACAAATTGGAGAGCTCTTTCAAAGAGCCAGCACAGGCACGATGGGCCAAAGGGCCTCCTTCTGTGCTGTATCATTCTATGAATTGCCCCCTTAAAAAAGGTTGGTTTTTTTTGGTTGCAAAAGTTGCTACAATTATTCGTCAAGATGACAAGCTGCCGATCTTGGCAGTCTCGTCAGATGTGCCACTGAGCGGGGCCAAGCTGCCCGGGCAACAGGATGAAAAGAACACTGGACAGGATCCAATCTCCAGTCACTGCTCCAGCCATCTACAAAGCAGCATTGGCAGAAGGCAGCCCAGTTTAAAAAGAACACACACTATATATATATTTTTTTAAATGCGAGACATCCCGATGGCTCTGTTGGTAAAAGCAGGTTGTGACGGAGACCGGGAGGTGCCAGGTTTAATCCCTGCTCTGTGCCAAATTAGCCAATCTGAGCCATGGTGGTAGTAGGGCCAATAAAACTGGCTGCAGCACCACCCCTGGGTCGCGGGGATGGGAGAGGAAAGATCAACAAAGGGTTCAGGCTCCTGACTGCTAACCAGCGACCCCTGCTGGAAACAGCACGTGTGGAGGTCAGGATCAGGTTAGACTCCGATAAGACTGCCAACTTGGGGTTGAATTACAGAATCTCTACTGGCAAAATTGGACAACACTGCGGAGTTAGAAGGCAGGGACTGTGGTGACGGATAGGGTGTTGCATTTGAACAGGACACAGGACATTGACACAGTTCGCAAAGGCTGTGTACGCTCTGGGTTAGATGCTGGGTAAAATTCCCCTACAAGAGGCTATAACCCTGAGCGCCTGTAGTACTGGAGGTTATTTCCATTTACGCTGCACTCACCTATTTTGTCTCCCAAGACTGCCAATTTGGTGTCGAGTTACAGAACCCACACTGTGAAGGTTGTGCCCAGTGCGAGGCTAGATTTTGCCCCACAACCATTTCATCCCATCCCTCCATGCGTCGGACCCCACAGAAACATCCGATGGTCTCTCCGTGAGGAATATGAGGGGCCTGTATCTGGGCCTAGGACTGACACTGAAAGCATCTCAGCTCAAAGACACAAACTCCTCTAGCGGTACATTTATCCGAATCTTACTTTTGAAAGTGTCTTTGTCAAAAGCTGGAGACTGAAAGGTGAATGGCTGCGTGGCCTCTTCGTCTGCGCTGCTCGCTGCGTCAGTGCCACCTGTGAAAAAACAAAGGTGGTGCGTGATCGGACTGGTCCACGGCTCAAATCACTTCTTTATAATATGAACACGTTTTTCAGGCTTTTCTTACAGCTCGTTGCTAAAGACAACTGTTAAACAACGTAAAATTATATGGCACCTTTTAACACAGAAAACATCCTAAGGCACTTGGCAGCGCAAAAACGGTTAAAAAGAACTTGCATTTCTATAGCACCTTTCACTTTCTCAGGACGTCCCAAAGTGCTTTACAGCCAATGAAGTGTGGTCACCGTTGTAATGTAGACTTGTAATGAAGACGTGGTAAAAAATGATAAGCTTTGAGGAGGATTTGAAAGGCAGCAAGGCACAGAGAGTCAGGGAGTGAGTTCAGAACAGCAGACCTGAGATAGCTGGAGGCTCTGCCACCAATGGCGGAGCAAAGAGCAGGCGGGAGAGAGAGAGAGAGAGAGAGAGAGGAAAGATACAGAGGAGGCCAGAACTGGAAAACCAGAGAAAATGGGCTCAGAACAGACATAGGGCAAGGTGAGGCCCTGGAGGGGTCGGCAAAGGAGAACAGGACTTTGAAATCAATGCACTGGGGAACATAGAAACATAGAAGATAGGAGCAGGAGTAGGCCATTCGGCCCCTCGAGCCTGCTCCGCCATTCAATGAGATCATGGTTCATCATCCAAATACAGAACCCTGTCCCTGCTTTCTCCCCATATCACTTGATCCCTTTAGCCTTAAGAAATATATCTAACTCCTTCTTGAATATATTTAATGAATTGGCCTCAACTCCCTTCTGTGGTAGAGAATTCCACAGGTTCACCACTCTCTGGATGAAGAAATTCCTCCTCATCTCAGTCCTAAATGGCTTACTCCTTATCCTTAGACTGTGACCCCTGGTTCTGGACTCCCCGACCATCGGGAACATCCTTCCTGCATCTAGACTGTCTAGTCCTGTTAGAATTTTATACGTTTCAATAAGATCCCCTCTCATTCTTCTAAACTCTAGTGAATATAAGCCTAATCGACCCAATCTCTCCTCAAACGTCATTCCTGCCATCCCAGGCATCAGTCTGGTGAATCTTCGCTGCACTCCCTCCATGGCAAGAACATCCTTCCTCAGATAAGGCGACCAAAACTGCACACAATACTCAAGATGTGGTCTCACCAAATGCCTGTACAACTGCAGCAAGACATCCTTGTTCCTGTACTCAAACCCTCTCGCTACGAAAGCCAACATACCATTTGCCTTCTTAACCGCCTGCTGCACCTGCATGCTTACCTTCAGCGGCTGGTGCACAAGGACACCCAGGTCTCGTTGCACTTCCCCCTTCTCCCAATCTATTGCCGTTCAGATAATAATCTGCCTTCCTGTTTTTGCCACCAAAGTGGATAACCGCACATTTATCCACATTATACAGCATCTGCCATGCTTCTGCCCAATCACCCAACCTGTCCGAATCATACTGGAGTTTCTCGGCATCCTCCTCACAGCCCACACGCTCACCCAGCTTTGTGTCATCTGCAAACTTGGGAGATATTACATCTAGTTCCCTCGTCTAGATCATTAATATATATTGTGAATAGCTGGGGTCCTAGGACCGATCCCTGCGGTACCCCACTAGTCACTGCACGCCACTCGGAAAAAGAGCCGTTTATTCCAACTCTTTGCTTCCTGTTTGCCAACCAGTTCTCTATCCAAGTCAGTACCTTGCCCCCAATCCCATGTGCCTTAACTTTACACGCTAATCTCTTAGCGGGACCTTATCGAAAGCCTTCCGAAAGTCCAAATACACCACATCCACTGGTTCTCCCTTATCTATTCTACCAGTTACATCCTCAAAAAATTCCAGTAGATTAGTCAAGCATGATTTATCTTTTGCAAATCCATGTTGACTTTGTCCGATCCGGTCACTGTTTTCCAGGTGCTCTGCTATTACATCTTTTATAATGGACTCTAGCATTTTCCCCACTACCGATGTCAGGCTTACCGGTCTGTAATTCCCCGTTTTCTCTCTACCACCTTTTTTGAATAGTGGGGTAACATTAGCTACCCTCCAATCCAATGGGAACTGTTTCAGAGTCTATCGAATTTTGGAAGATGACCAGCAATGCATCTACTATTTCTAGGGCCACTTCCTTAAGTACCCTAGGATGTAAATTATCAGGCCCTGGGGATTTATCGGCCTTCAATCCTATCAATTTCCCTAACATCATTTCCCTACAAATACTGATTTCTTTCAGTTCCTCCGTCTCATTAGACCCTATGTTCCCCGGCATCTCTGGGAGGTTATTTCTGTCCTCCTTTGTGAAGACAGAACCAAAGTATGTATTTAATTGGTCTGCCATTTCTTTGTTCCCCATTATAAATTCCCCTGATTCTGACTGCAAGGGACCTACGCTTGACTTCACCAATCTTTTTCTCTTCACATATCTATAAAAGCTTTTAGTCACTTTTTATGTTCCCTGAAAGCTTACTCTCATATTCTATTTTCCCCCTCTTAATTAATCCCTTTGTCCTCCTTTGCTGAATCCTAAACTGCTCCCAATCCTCAGGTTTACTGCTTTTTCTGGCCAATTTATATGTCCTCTCCTTGGATCTTATGCTATCCCTAAATTTCCCTTGTTAGCCATGGTTGAGTCACCTTTTGTGTTTTATTTTTATGCCATACATGGATGAACAAATTCTGTAGTTCATCCATGCGATCTTTGAATGTTTGCCATTGCCTATCCACCGTCAACCCTTTGAGTAACATTCCCCAATCAATCCTACCCAACTCGCGCCTCATACCATCGTAGTTTCCTTTATTTAAATTCAGGACCCTAGTCTCTGAGTCAACTACTTCACTCTCCATCTCACAGGGAGCCAGTGGAGGTCAGTAAGGGCAGGAGTGATTAACGAGTGGCACTTAGCGCAGGACTGTATGTGGGCAGCAGAATCTTGGGCAAGATGGAGTTAGTGTGAGGTGAAGGTCAGAGCTGGGCAAGCACAGCATTGCAGACGAGACTCTAGGTAACAAAACTGCGGACCAGGGTTCTTCAACCAACACCACCAAATGCAGTAGCAAAATACTGCTGATGCTGGAAATCCGAAATAACAACAGAAAACGCTGGAAAAACTCAGCAGGCCAGGGCAGCATCCGTGGAGAGAAACAGAGTTAACGTTTCAGGTTGATGACCTTTTGTCAGAACTGGAAAAAAAGCAGGAAAAGGAATAGATTGTGAAGCAAGTTAGGGGCTGGGAAAAGGTGGAGGCGATGAAAGAACAAAAGGGAAGGTCAGTGATAGGATAGAAAGCAGGAGAGATTAAGAGACGTTGAGAAACATCAAGAGATATTCAAGGCAAGAGGATGTGGTAATGGCACAGGTTAAGGAACAAAGGATGGCTATAGATGAAGTGTGAATTACACTGGCAGAATGAAGGACAGCTGCCATGTGGGAGGGAAGAAAAAAGGCCAAACAAAAGTGTGGATAAAAAAATATATATATATGTGATAGGGGCCGAGGTTATGATCTGAAATTGTTGAACTCTATGTTGAGTCCAGAGGGCTGTAAAGTGCCTAATCGAAAGATGAGGTGCTGTTCCTCGAGCTTACGCTGAGCTTCCGTGGAACAATGCAAGAGGCCGAGGACGGTGAGGTCCGAGTGGGAATGGAGCGGTGAACAGACCATGTATCTCACTGTTGTTTGCAGGACCTTACTATGCACAGATTAGCTGTCATATTCACCTACAGAAAAAGTGACTGCAATACAAAAACAATGAATTGCCTGTAAAGCACTTTGGGATGTCCTGGAGTCATGAAAAGATGCCATGTGAATATCAGGTCTTTTTTGTTCTGCAATGGCGGTGAGGTAAAAGGGATTGTGGTGATGGTTAGGGTGTTGCGTTTGAACAGGACACACAACTTTGGCACAGTTCACGAAGGCTGTGTACACTATGGGTTAGATGCTGGGAAAACTCCCGTATATAACCCTGAGCGCCTGTATTACTGAAAGGTTAATCCCATTTACGCTGCACTCATCTATCTTGTCTCGAAGACTGCCAATTTGGTGTTGAATTACAGAACCTACACTGTGAAGGTTGTGCCCAGTGTGAAACTAGATTTTGCCCCATAACCATTGCATCCCATCCCTCCATGCGTCAGACCCCACAGAAACATCCAATGGTCTCTCCGTCAGGAATATGAGGGGCCTGTATCTGGGCCCAGGTCTGACACTGAAAGCATCTCTCAGCTCAAAGTCACAAACTCTGCTATGGGAACATTTGTCCGAATCTTACTTTTGAAAGGGTCTTTGCCGAAAGTTGGAGACTGAAAGATGAACGGCTGCGTGGCCTCTTCCTCTGTGCTGCTCGCTGCCGCAGCACCACCTGTGAAAAACAGAGCAGGTGCGTGATCGGACTCGGTCTACGGCTCAAATCACTTCCTTCTAAAAGGTACACGTTTTTCAGGCTTTTCTTACAGCTCGTTGCTAAAGACAAGAGCGAACTGTTCCAACACAATCAAGTTACAGGTTCTGTGCCCACTCTAGACTGAGCTGATTGACTTCCCCTGCAAGTTACTTACAGGTGTCAGCTGTAGCTCAGTGGGTAGCACTCCCACCTGAGCCAGGAGGTTGTGGGTTCAAGTCCCAGTCCAGATACTTGAGCCCATAATCCAGGCCGACCCTCCCAGTGCCGGTGCCGAGCGAGAGCGGCACTATCGAGATGAGGCATTAATGCGAGGTCCCGTCTGCCCTCTCAGGTGGACGAGAAAGATCCCATGGCACTATTTTGGAGAAGAGCAGGGGCTTTATCGCCAGTGTCCTGGCCAATATCACTAAATCAGATTATCTGGCAATTATCTCTCATTGCTGTTTGTGGGATCTTGCCGTGCATAAATTGGCTGCTGCAATTCCTACGTTCCAACCGTTACTGCACTTCAAAAGTTCTTAATTGGCTGCAAAGCGTCCTGAGGTCGTGAAAGGAGCTATATAAATGCAAGTTCTTTCTTTCTTCTACAATAGAGGTGAGGCAATGTCAGAGATCAACAAGGGGTTGTGGTGACAGACAGGGTGTCGGGTTTGAACAGGACACACAACTTTGGCACAGTTCACAAAGGCGGTGTACACTATGGGTTAGATACTGGGAAAACTCCACTATATAACCCTGAATATGTCTGTATTACTGGAGGTTATTTTCTCCTACGCTGCACTTGTCTATCCTGTCTCGAAGACAGCCAATTTGGTGTTGAATTACAGAACCTACACTGTGAAGGTTGTGCCCAGTGTGAAACTAGATTTTGCCCCATAACCATTTCATCCCATCCCTTCATGCGTCAGACCCCACAGAAACATCCAATGGTCTCTCCGTCAGGAATACGAGGGGCCTGTATCTGGGCCCAGGCCTGACACTGAAAGCATCTCTCAGCTCAAAGTCACAAACTCCGCTATCAGTACATTTGGCCGAATCTTACTTTTGAAAGGGCCTTTGCCGAAAGTTGGAGACTGAAAGGTAAATGGCTGCGTGGCCTCTTCCTCTGTGCTGCTCGCTGCCGCAGCACCACCTGTGAAAAACAGAGCAGATGCGCGATCAGACTCGGTCTATGGCTCAAATCACTTCCTTCTAAAAGGTACACGTTTTTCAGGCTTTTCTTACAGCTCGTTGCTAAAAACAAGAGTGAATTGTTCCAACACAATCAAGTTACAATTTCCGTGCCCACTCTAGACTGAGCTGATTGACTTCCCCTGCAAGTTACTTACAGGTGTCAGCTGTCGCTCAGTGGGTAGCACTCCAGCCTCTGAGTCAGAAGGTCCAAGCCCCACTACAGAGACTTGCATAGAATTACATAGAATAAAAGGCACAGAAAAAGGCCATTCGGCCCAACCAGTCCATCCTGTCATTTATGCTCCACTCGAGCCTCCTCCCATCCTTCCTCATCTTACTCTATCAGCAAAACCCTCTATTCCCTTCTGATGTAGTTATCCCGTCCCCACGTGGCTCAGTGTGGCTGGAGAGATGGTGCAGGAGGGAGGGGGTTTCGATTCCTGAGGCATTAGGGCCATTTCTGGGGAAGGTGGGACCTGTACAAGCCAGACGGGTTACACCTCAACAGAGCCGGGACCAATATTCTCGTTGGCGGGGGGGCGGGGGTTGCTACTGCTGTTGGGGAGGGTTTAAACTAGCTTGGCAGGGGGATGGGCACCAGCATGTAGGAGTGGAGGGGAGGAATGAGGTGTGTGGAAGAGTGAGTGTGTTGGATGGTAGTGCTGGAGGGGAAGGTGGTGCTGGAGGCGGAAGTAGTACCATATTAGATAGGAGCAGACTAAGACTACGTAAAATTCAAAAATGGGTTCAGAATGCATGTACGTAAACGGACAAAGTGCGTTAGGTTAGTGAGCTACAAGCACAATTAGCTGTGTGGCAATATGATGGTGTGGCAATAACGGAAACGCGGCTTAAAAACGGTGAGCACTGGGCACTTAATATTCAAAGGTATAAGGTGTTCAGAAAATATAGGGAAGGAAAAAAGGGAGGTGGGGTGGCAGTGCTGATTAAGGAAGACAATGTAGTGTTGGAAAAGGAGGATGTTCTTGAGGGGACAAGGACAGAATCCATTTGGTTAGAGTTGAGGAGCAAAAAGGGTATGATCACGCTATTGGGGGTATTCTACAGGCCTCCAAATAGTGAGAGGGAGGTAGAGGAGCAAATCTGCAGGAAAATCGCAGAGATATGCAAGCGCTATAGAGTGGTGAGAATGGGGGGCTTTAATTACCCAAATATCGATTGGGATAATGTTAGGGTAAAGGGAAAGGAGGAATTTCTGAAATGTGTTCAGGGGAATTTCCTTGACCAATATGTTCTTGGCCCAACTAGGAAGGAGGCATTGCTGGATCTGGTGCTGGGGAATGAGGTGGGCCAAGTGTCTGTGGGGAACACTTGGGTACGAGTGATCATCGTATCATAAGAATTAGATTAGCAATGGAGAGGAGCAAGGAACAATCTAGAGTGGAACTTCTAAACTGGAATAGGGCTAACTTCAATGGGATGCGAAAGGATCTAGCCAGGGTAAAATGGAACCAAAGAATGACAGGAAAAACTATAACGGAGATCTTTAAGGATGAGATGATTCAGGTACAGGCTAGGTACATTCCAACAAGAGGGAAGGGTAAGGGAACCAAAGCAAGGACTCCTTGGATGACGAGGGAGATAGAGAAGATGATGAAACAAAAAAAGAGGGTGTATGATGTATGTCAGGTGAATTCTTCAAGGGAGAACCAGACCAAATACAAATGGGCCAGATTTTCCATCCCCCACGAGTGGGTACAAGGTGTGTACGCACCCGTAGGGGCCTCGCAAGTGCCGGTTTCAGGCATGTGAAGCGCATGCGCTGAAAACCGGCACTTCCAATCTGTCATGAATCCTCTTGACTGATCATCCGCCTGCCCCGGAGAAGGGCCTCCGCGGGCAGGGAGTTCTCCTTTCTGCATAACCTCCGCCCGCTGAAAACCTTTAAAAATCTTATGCCTGGTAAAAAAGGTAAGTTTATTATTAGCACCCATATGCGAAGAGACCTGTCAAAAGTGTGCACGAGGATTCCTTTCTTTGATTGGTTTCCCATGTCCCACGTGATGCCAGGGACGCTTGCGAACCGCATGCACCCCTGGGATACCTGGGCCTCTGCGCGCATGGACCAGGAGAGGCCCAGGATTGGAAGTGTTGGGACCTACGGAGCCAGCAGGTAAGTTCGTAGATTTTTCCCGATCGGAGGCATCCGGCCCAATAAGTTGAGAGAGGAAGTGAAGATGAAAATAAGATTGGCAAAGCGAGAATATAAGAGTAGAATGGAAGTTAACATAAAAGGGAACCCAAAAATCTTCTACCGGCATGTAAACAGTAAGCGGGTAGTAAGAGGCGGTGTGGGGCCTATTAGGGACAAAGAAGGTGATATATGCTTAGAGGCGCAGGGCAAGGCTAGAATACTCAATGAGTACTTTGCATCGGTGTTTACTAAGGAGGTGGATGCTGACAAAATATCGTGGCAAACAGTGAGGGTGATACCAATCGACCGCAACAGGACATAGAAAGGCTAGCAGAATGGGCAGACAAGTGGCAAATGGAATTGAATACAGAGAAGTGTGAGGTGATGCATTTTGGCAGAAGGAACAGGGAGAGGCAATATACACTTAATGGCACAGTTTTAAAGAATGTGCAGGGACAGAGGGACCTGGGAGTTAATGTGCATAGGTTCCTGAAGGTGGCGGGACATATTGAGAGGGTGGTTAGCAAAGCATATGGGATCTTGGGATTCATAAATAGAGGTATTGAGTAAAAGTAGAGAAGTTATGCTGAACCTTTATAAAGCGCTGGTTAGGCCACAACTGGAGTATTGCGTCCAGTTCTGGTCACACTTTAGGAAGGATGTGAGGGCCCTTGAGAGGGTGCAGAGGAGATTTACCAGAATGGTTCTGGAGATGGGGGATCTTAGCTACAAGGACAGGTTGGAGAAGCTGGATTTGTTTTCATTAGAGCAAAGGTGGTCGAGGGGTGATTTGATAGAGGTGTACAAGACAGATTTAGGTAGGCTTGACAGGAAAAGGCTGTTCCCACTAGTTGATGGTACAAGGACTAGGGGACACAGATTTAGGGTTTTGGGCAAGAGATCCAGGGGGGGGATGTGAGGAAAATCTTTTTTACGCAGCGAGTGGTGATGATCTGGAACTCGCTGCCGACGGAAGTGGTGGTAGCAGAAACACTCAAATGTTTTCAAGGGGAGACTGGGTAAGGCACTTGAGGGAAATATACTTGCAGGGCTACGGGGATAGAGCGGGGGAAAGGGACTGACTGAATTGCTCTACAGAGAGCCGGCACGGACTCGATGGGCCGAGTGGCCTCCTTCTGTGCCGATATGACTATGACCCTTAAATACATCTTCACTATTCGCCTCAACCACTCCCTGTGGTAGCGAGTTCCACATTTGCACCACTCTCTGGGTAAACAAGTTTCTTCTGAATTCCCTATTTGAATTCTTGGTGATTATCTTATATTGATGGCCTCTAGTTTTGCTCGCCCCCTCTCTCTTGTCTTTTCTTTATCAAAACTTTTCATAATTTTAAAGGCCTCTATTAGGTCACCCCACAATTGAGCACAAAAATTAGGTTGACACTCCAGTGCAGGACTGAGGGAGTGCTGCACTGTTGGAGGTGCCGTCTTTCGGCCGAGACATTAAACCGAGGCCTCTCAGGTGGGCGTAAAAGATCCCAGGGCACTACTTCGAAGAGGAGCAGGGGAGTTATCCCTGGTGTCCTGGACAATATTTAGCTCTCAACCAACATCACTACAAAACAGATGATGTGGTCATCATCACACTGGTGTTTATGGGATCATGGTGCACACAAATTGGTTGCTGCGTTTCTCTAACTTACAACAGTGGTGACTATACTACAAAAAGTATTTAATTGGCTGTCAAGCGCTATGTGATGACCTGAGGTCACGGAAGACACTGTAAATATAAAGTCCTTTCTTTCTTTTACAGTGAAGATGAGGTAACAGCAGAGGGGGAAAACACTGAGATAGAAGAAAGGGATTGTGGCGATGGATAGGGTGTTGATTTTGAACAGGACACAGAACTTTGGCACAGTTCATGAAGGTTGTGTACGCTCTGGGTTAGATTCTGAGTAAAACTCCCCAACAATTACCCATCAAGAGGCTATAACCCTGAACGCCTGTCATACTGCAGGGTTATTTCCATTTACGCTGCACTCTCATCTCAAAGACTGACAATTTGGGGTTGAATTACAGAACCCACACTGTGAAGGTTGCACCCAGTGTGAAACTAGAGTGCACCCCATAATCATTTCATCCCATCCCCCCATCCGACGGTCTCTCTGCGAGGAATACGAGGGGCTCGTTTCTGGGCCCAGGTCTGACACTGAAAGCATCTCAGCTCAAAGGCACAAACTCCACTATGGGAACATTTGTCCCAATCTTACTTTTGAAAGGGTCTTTGCCGAAAGTTGGAGACTGAAAGATGAATGGCTGCGTGGCCTCTTCCTGTGTGCTGCTCGCTGCCGCAGCGCCACCTGTGAAAGAACAGAGCAGGTGCGTGATCGGACTCAGTCCGCAGCTCAAATCACTTCCTACTAAAATGTACACTTTGCATCGGTCTTCACCCTTGAAGATGATGCTCAACTATTAGAATTCAATAATGTTGCTATCAAAACTAGTATTAACATAAATGAACATATTGCTTTAGAAAGAATTAAGAACTTGAAAGTAGATAGGGCAGCCGGGCCAGTTGATATCCACCTGAGAGTCCTCGGGGAGATGGGGCATGTGCTGTGCCAACCCCTAGCCTGTATTTTTAGTAGCTCACTGCACTCTGGAATGGTTCCTATAGACTGGAAGGAGGCTAATGTAGTCCCCATCTTTAAAAAAGGTGACAAGACAGACCCGGGTAACTACAGGCCCATTTGTTTAACATCAGTAATAGGCAAGATGCTTCAAGGAATCATTAGGGATGCAATATATGAACACTTGGATAGAGAGGGACATATTAGGGACATCCAACATGGCTTCATAAAAAGATCATGGCCTAGAAATTCAGTTGTTTGCGCCAGCCGCTAGCGCCTTAGGAGGAGGAGAAGTGGGGTGCTAAGCGGCTAGCGCCCGGGCGCAGCGCGATCTGCGCCTCTCGCGAACTTCAGTTAAGATTTAGCGGCGGCGCAAAACCTTTGCGCGCGCTCAGCTGCGCGCGCAGATCCTGACGTCATTTCATGGTGCAACGCCCTTTGTGCGCCCCAAACCGGAAATTCAGTGGCGCCGGCCTGGTAGAGGGGAACGGTTCCAGTCGCTGCGGGGCGCGCTAATTAAAGGGGACTCCTCCTGCAGTATAAATGGCAGCCATTTTGCACCACTCCTTCTTTGTGAGAGACAGATCTTTGGAGAGAGACAAAGGTAGAGAGCTTTCTGGTTTGGCTCAACACTCGCACAGGTACTTGTGACTTCAGGCCACAGCTTTGCACTTGTCTTTAACTTCAGAGTCATAGCATTGATTGGAAACATATAATGGGGGCTGCAATGGGTGGAAACGTTGGGCTTCTCCATTGCATTCAAAGGGCTCAGAGACGCCGTGAGAGAGTGCCAGTCATGGCCAGACGGAGAAGGGGCAACAGGCGTCGGCAAAGGAGGCCTTACCCACCCAGGGTATACCGCCAGCAGTTCTCATATCTGAACATGTCTGAGGAGCAGTGTGTTCGGAGGCTGCGATTCAGAAGGGCGGTGGTCACAGAGATCTGCCACCTGCTTCGCGGAGATCTGCAGCCACAGCTGAGGAGCAGGACATTTCTGTCGGTGGCAGTGAAGGTGACGGTGGCTCTCAACTTCTATGCCACCGGCTCCTTCCAATCCGCTACTGGGGACATTTCCAACATCTCCCAGTTTGCGGTACATTGCTGCATCCGCCAGGTGACCAATGCCCTTTTCAGAAGGAGACGTCAGTTCATCTCCTTCCCCATGACCGTTGACAAGCAGCAACAGCGTTCAATGGGCTTTGCAGCATTAGCAGGCTTCCCCATGGTGCAGGGCGCCATTGACTGCACGCATGTGGCTTTGCGGGCACCTCTAGAGAATGCCGAGGATTACCGCAACCGGAAGGGCTACCATTCGCTCAATGTGCAGTTGGTGTGTGACCACAGGCAGCTCATCCTAGCTGTCAATGCCCGCTTTCCAGGCAGCAGCCACGATGCCTTCATCTTGCGCCAGACTTCTGTGGCAGATATGTTCGAGGCCCAACCTCACCCACGAGGATGGCTTCTCGGGGACAAAGGCTATCCTTTGTGCACCTGGCTGCTGACCCCGCTCCGTGCGCCCAGCACCCCTGCTGAAGAGGGATACAATGAGAGCCATCAAGCAACCAGGAACATCATTGAGCAAACAATCGGCGTGCTGAAGCAACGGTTCCGCTGTCTGGATCGTTCCGGGGGAGCCTTACAGTACTCGCCTGAGCGAGTCTCCCATTTCGTTGTCGTGTGCTGCATGCTGCACAACCTGGCTATCCGCAGGACTCAGCCACTGCCAGCAGACATTGGAGGACCACCAGAGGAGGAGGAGGAGGACCAGCATAGGAGGGAGGCAGAAAGTGCAAGGGCCGCCCGTCGGCGGCTTATTGCAAGTCGGTTCTAGGCCCCCTCTCAGGGAATGGCTTCTGCCAATGGCAGAAGATGAATGTAGCCGCTCCACAAGCCCTCAGCCGAGCAGGGCAACCAGGACTTCCAAAAGAAAGCATGGACAGTGCGATTTAAGAAATTTTTTTACTATGATACCTCTGTGCCCTTCCCACATGACAAACTAATGGAGAGAAACCCCCCCCAAAAACACAAATACACCAGTCTCGGCCTTTACAAGGAGAACAAATATACCAGTCTCAGCCTTTAAATATGAAACAAATACACCAGTCTCGGCTTTTATAAGTAAAACAAAACATTTGGCCATACCTTCTACTTTTTCCCCTGCGAGGGTGATCTGTTTCGCTTCCATGACTGGCCCCTACCCGCCCTGCAGCTCCTCCTCAATGGGACCCCAGTGGCTGCAGCAAGGCTGGGGGTAGGCTGCTGAGGGTCAGATGGTGAGACGGCAGATGCCCTTGGGGGTCGGCCTGGACCAGCTCTGGGCCTGGAGGGGCCGGCTGCTGACTGCTCCAACTCTGCTTGGGCGGCAGCAGTCTGTCCAACAGCTGGTGGCAGCTGCAATGGAGGAGTGACAGTGTTGGCTGCAGGAATGCTGCCAACCTAACAGATCACAGGCACTCCCTGGTCGGCTGATACATTGGCACGCGCACGGGCCAGCACTGCAGCATGCGCAGCAATCTGCTGAAGCACAGACTGCTGGGCTGCTGCGGCACAGCGAGTGCCCCGGCGATGCCTGGCCGATCCAGCGAGTGTGGGAGCAGTTAGTGCCCGTGTGGCCCTGGTCTGTGTCTGCATGACAGCAGCCAGTGAATGCACGGCACGACTGAGCACTTGGCTAGAAGCCGCCTGTGAAGCAGCGAAGTCCTGCTGACTCCTAGCCTGTGCTGCCGCGATGTCCTGCAGACTCCTGGCCTGTGCTGCACTGAATTGTTGCAGACTCCTGGCCTGTGCTGCGCTGAATTGTTGCAGACTCCTGGCCTGCCCCGAATTCCTGCACACTCCTTGCCAGTGACTCTATGGAGTCAGGCATCCTTGCCACTGCAGCCATGAGCTCAGTGTGCCTGCGCTCAGCCTGGGCGTCCATTTCCGCTAGGAGCCGCACCTCCTCTGCGCTCACCATAGCAGGACTGGAGGCCGCACTCGCCCTCCGGGGAGAAGGCCGCCGAGCTTCCCCACCCCTCCCGCGTTGCTGCAGCCCGCTGGTCCCCGGAGCTTCACTATCCTCCGACCCTTCCCCCCTGCTCCCCTCCAGGGAAGACGTGTCACCATCATTGCCATGGGCTGCCTCGGCTGAGGGTTTCCCTGATGGGCTGGCTTCCTCTTCCTCCTCCTCCATGTCTGACTTGGACACAGTGCCAGCTTGAGGGGCCGCCTCCTCACCTGGCGAGTCACCATCTGAAAGCAGGGAGGCACAAGAGTTGCTTTAGAGTGAGGACAGGGCGGCAGCGAGGGAGGCATGAGTGCTGCTGTGCACTGCATTGGTTCGATAGTGGCAAAGGATGCTGGTGTGAGGCGCAAGTGGAAAGGGAGAGGTCAAAAAGGTGATGACCTTACCATTGGTGCCCAGAACAGGGTCAGCATCTCCAGTGGCGACGGGGCCACTCAGCCGGCCTGCCATGATCCGCTCCACTCGCTGCTCGAGGTCGCTCAGCTGTTTCAGGTCACGACGGCCTCCCCCGGTCTGTCGCTGCTGTCTTGTTGTGCGCCAGCTTGGCCTGCAAGAGAAAGGACCGCCTCTAAGTACAGTGTCAAGCCATGATCTTGCCCGCACTGCCTCCCATGGTCGAATAGCGCTGACAGTGTCTAAAGTCCTGATTGCGCAAGTGCTTTTCATGACAGTCCCATAGCTGCTGGATGAGGGCTGGCCATTAGGGCTTTCAGACCTGTTTGGCCATAAAGTGAGGCGCACATGCAGGGATGAGGAGGATACTGGAAAGGGTACTCACCCCGACAACCCGAGTGAGGTCGTTGAATTTTTTCCGGCACTGGGTTGGTGTCCTGCCAACCACGCTGTTGGACGTGACCCTGTTTGCCACATCCCTCCATGCTTTCCGATATTCGGAGGGCAGCGGCCTCCTGCCACCCTCAGGGAAGAGGATATGGCGCCTGCGGTCCACTGCGCCAACCAGCAGCCTCAGGTCACCCTTGCCGAAGTGCTACGCTCTCTCCCTGGCCTTCTCCATTCTCCTGGGCGTGGAGCTGTTCCAGAAGCAGTGTTCAGGCCTTGCCTTAGGGCTACAGTGTGCAGGGCGTGGCAGCCAAGCAATTCCACCCTCCCCCTTTAAGTGCTGACCGGCGCCTGACTGTCTGCCCTCAATGAGCAACTCGCCGCACCTGCGCTGCGCCCGCCTTCGGTGTTTGCGCCCCGGATCGCCGGCTTAGCGCCTAATGATAGTCGTGCATCGCCTGCTTTAGCGCAGCAGCAACCTCTTGGGGCGATGCAACTGAATATCGGCGAAGGTGGCGCGAAGTTGCGCCGGGCGCAAAAGTTAGCGAACGCCATGCTGTAGCGCCCCAAATGTGGCTATACTGAATTTCTAGATTTCTAGGCCCACGTCTTACAAATCTAATTCTATATTTTGAAGAAGTTACAAAGTTGGTGGATGAGGGAAGTCCAGTAGACATTGTCTACTCAGATTTCCAAAAAGCTTTTGATAAGGTACCACATAAGAGGCTTCTCTAGAAGATTGAAGCCTCTGGTATTAGTGGTAATATATTGAGCTGGATTCAGTACTGGCTGCCAGGACGTAGGCAAAAATAATTCTAGATGGATTTGGATCTGTTTGGAGACCGGTCACCAGTGGTGTCCCACAGGGATTAGTGTTGGGACCGTTGCTCTTAACTTTTTATTCATGATCTGGATGTAGGTGTTGGGGGCACAATCTGCAAATTTGTAGATGATACCAAGATCTGTGCGAGTGTTAGAACTGTAGATGATGCTCGTCCGCTTCAGGCAGAGCTTAATGTGTTGGGAGATTGGGCTCAAGACTGGAAAATTATGTATTACTTAAATAAGTATTATGCATGTGGGCAGGGCAAATGCTCAACATTCATACACCCTTCAGGGAAAGGCATTAAAGATGGTGGAGATAGAAAGAGATTTGGGCATTCTAGTGCATACATCCTTAAAAATACATGAGCAATGTCATGTAGCGATAGCTAGAGCAAATAGGGTGTGGGGATGTATCCATAGGACAATTGAGTACAAGACGAGGCATACTGTTTTATCCTTGTACAAGACCTTAGTCAGGCCGCACTTGGAATACAGTGTCCAGTTTTGTTCTCTCACATGGTGGGTGATAGGCTTTGGAGAGGGTGCAGAGGAGAGCCACTAGACTGATTCAGTCTAAAGCATCTTAGTTACCAAGATAGGCTAAGAGAGTTGGGACTCTATACCAGAGAGAAGCGTAGACTTAGTGGGGGATCTGATTGAGGTGTATAAGATAATGAAGAGAATAGATTGTGTTCCAGCTGACAGTTTATTTCAATTCAACAGGTTAGGTAGGACCAGGGGGTCACAATTCGAAGTTGTAGAAGGCCAGATCCAGGTTAGACGTCAGGAGGTGGTTATTTTCTCAGACGGATAGTGTGTTGAGTTTGAATATGGCACAGAACGTTGACACTGTTCATGAAGGCTGTGTACACTATGGGTTAGATGCTGGTAAAACTCCCCGATATATCCCTGAATTTACGCTGCACTCATTTTGTCTCGAAGACTGAAATTTTGGGGCTGAATTACAGAACCTACACTGCGAAGGTTCACCCAGTGGGAATCTAGGTTACTCGAAAGCCATTGCATCCCATCCCTGCATCTGTCGGACCCCACAGAAATATCCAACAGTTTCTCTGTGAGGAATACGAGGGGCCTGTATCCGGGCCCAGGTCTGACACTGAAAGCATCTCTCCGCTCAAAGTCACAAGCTCCGCTGGCGGTACATTTGTCCGAATCTTACTTTTGAAAGGGTCTTTGCCGAAAGCTGGAGACTGTAAGGTGAATGGCTGCGTGGCCTCTTCCTCTGCGCCACCTGTGGGAGAACAGAGCAGGTGCGTGATCGGACTCGGTCCACGGCTCAAATCACTTCCTACTAAAAAAGTACGCGTTTTTCAGGCTTCTCTTAACAGCTCGTTGCTGAAGGCAAGAGCGCGACTGTTCCAGTAAAATCAGGTTCTGTGCCCACTCAAAACTGAGCTGATCTGACTTGTCCTTCTTTCTTTCTTCTGCAATGGGGGTGAGGTAACGGCAGAGGTTGGACAACACCGTGGAGATGAAAATAAGGGATTGCAGTGACGGATAGGGCGCAGAGTTTGAACAGGACACAGTTCAGTCTGAGCGATCAGGTGCAGAGGGAGTAGGGGAAATGCAACAAGAAGCAAAGGAGACAGAATGTTTGATGGGATGACCTGGTGATCCCAATGTTTTCCCAATGTTCAACTGAAGGAACTGGCAGCTGATCCTTTACATAGAAACATAGAAGATAGGAGCAGGAGTCGGCCATTTGGCCCCTTGAGCCTGCTCCGCCATTTAATGAGATCATGGCTGATCATCCAAATTCAGTACCCTGTCCCTGCTTTCTCCCCATATCCCTTGATCCCCTTAGCCTTAAGAAATATATCTAACTCCTTCTTGAATAGATTTAATGAATTGGCCTCAACTGCCTTTTGTGGTAGAGAATTCCACAGGTTCATCACTCTCTGGGTGAAGAAATTCCTCCTCATCTCTGTCCTAAATGGCTTACCCCTTATCTTTAGACTGTGACCCCTGGTTCTGGACTCCCAGCCATCAGGAACATCCTTCCTGCATCTAGTCTGTCCAGTCCTGTCAGAATTTTATAAGTTTCAATGAGATCCCCTCATTCTTCTAAACTCCAGCAAATATAAGCCCAATCGACCCAATCTCTCCTCATACGTCATTCCTGCCATCCCAGGTATCAGTCTGGTGAATCTTCGCTGCACTCCTTCCATGGCAAGAACATCCTTCCTCAGATAAGGCGACCAAAACTGCACACAATACTCAAGGTGTGGTCTCACCAAGGCCCTGTACAACTGCAGCAAGACATCCTTGCTCCTGTACTTGAATCCTCTCGCTATGAAGGCCAACATACCATTTGCCTTCTTAACCGCCTGCTGCACCTGCATGCTTACCTTCAGCGACTGGTGCACAAGGACACCCAGGTCTCGTTGCACTTCCCCTTCTCCCAATCTATTGCCGTTCAGATAATAATCTGCCTTCTTGTTTTTGCCACCAAAGTGGATAGCCTCGCATTTATCCACATTATACTGCATCTGCCCAATCACCCAACCTGTCCAAATCAAACTGGAGTTTCTCGGCATCCACCTCACAGCACACATGCCCACCCAGCTTTGTGTCGTCTGCAAACTTGGAGATATTACATCTAGTTCCCTCGTCTAGATCATTAATATATATTGTGAATAGCTGGGGTCCTAGCACTAGTCACTGCCTGCCACTCGGAAAAAGACCAGTTTATTCCAACTCTTTGCTTCCTGTCTGCCAACCAGTTCTCTATCCAAGTCCGTACCTTACCCCCAATCCCATGTGCTTTAACTTTACACGCTAATCTCTTATGCGGGACCTTATCGAAAGCCTTCTGAAAGTCCAAATACACCACATCCACTGGTTGTCCCTTATCTACTCTACCAGTTACATCCTCAAAAAATTCCAGTTCGAGTTGGACTAACAAGAGCTGGATTTCAGCAGCATACACCGGGAAAGTGACCAAATGCCTATGGACAATGTTGTTGAATAGTAAAGTGTAAACCAGGATTTAAAAGGGGACTAAAGGCAGAACCCTGGGACAGTTTGGAGATGACTGTATTGGGACAGGAGAAGTGATTGTTGTAAATGTGCATTGGTCAGACAATGGAAGAGTGAAGCAATGCCAAGGGACACCAAGAGACAGGGGTGGAAGATGAAATGGCTCAATTTGTCATATCGCCAAAAGTGCTCAAGGAGAATAAAGAGGGATCATGTACTAGGATCACAAGTGCAAAAGTTGCCATCCCTGGTGACCAGGACCAGAGTAGTCTCAGTGTTGTGGCCACAGTGGAATCCAAACTGAAGGGATTCACACAGAATCATGGGAGAGGTAAGCGTGGAACTGGATAATGACTATGCATTTAAAGTACTAGAAACGAAAAATGTTGGAGACATGGCGATGGGTCGAGAGAATAGGGTGGTTCAGGGTGGGCTTCTTCAGATAGCAGTTTTGAAGAAGGGGATAGAGTTTGTGCAAAGCAATGTCAAGGAGCATTGGGGCAAGGAAATACAATGGAGTGATCAGGGGTTGGGTGGAGAGGCTGGTGAGAGAGCAGGAATTGAGTCCCATTGGAGGAAGAGAGTCCAATGAGGACCAGAGGAGAAGCTATATAATGATAAGGAGACAGGACATGAATGAGCAAGGAGCTGGGAATCGGGGGGGGTGGGGGTTGACGCCAAGGGAGGGGAATGTAGTGGCAGCTGAGGTGGTAATCGCAACCTTAAGAGATCAAAAGTCTATTAAGCTCCTTGCACTTGGCAGGATACTGGACAAGGCGATTGGCCATGGAGGAGTCTGGGATCATCCATAACCTCCAGGATGATGCTGGAGAGTAAGAGGAATTGACCCTGCAGAGGAAAGCTCAAGATGTGAAAGCCAGACCTGGTGATGGACAATCAGCCAGGTGTGTTTGAACCTGTGGCCCTCAAACTTGAGGCAGTGGAAGTGTGAACGACAGGGATGCAAGACCTTAAGTGACTTGGTGGAGACACGGGCATCACAGATTGAGCTAAGGAAACTACTGAATTGTCATCTGTTGCTTGTGAGATTAGGCTTAACTACTTTCATTCTTTCTGTGGTTTGCTTTCCTTTTCTGCCTTCCCTCACTCACTTCTCCCCTTCATCAGGGTTGTTGTCTTAAACCTTTCTCTCTCCTGTTTAGCTGTCTCTACACCTTCTTTCTCTCTTTTTCTACTGATGCGCAGGCAGCTCCTCAGTATAGAGGACAAAGCTCAGCAAGTCCAGCATGTGGTCAATGTACCGCCCCACGGAAGGAGGCAGAGCAGGCTGTTAATAGGCCAGAGAGAGCGTGAAGGGGAGAGGGGGAGTGCTTTGTAAAATGCAGCCCAATTTCTGCTCTTGGTTCTGGTGTATTGTTGCACTGGCAGCACTCTCGTCTCGGAGTCAGAAGGTCGTGGGTTCAAGTCTCACTCCAAAGACTTGAGCACAAAAATCTAGGATGACCCTCCAGTGCAGTACTGAGGGATTGCTGCACTGTCGGGGGTGCCACCTTTGGATTGAGACGTTAAACCGAGGCCCCGTCTGCTCTTTAAGGTGGACGCAAAAGATCCCACGGCGCTCTTTCGAAGAGGAGTAGGGAAGTTCTCCCCGGTGTCCTGGTCAATATTGATCCCTCATCCAACACATAAAAAAAAAATTATCTGGCCACTAACACATTGCTGTTTGTGGGAGATTTCTGTACGCAAATTGGCTGCTGCGTTCCCTACATTACAAGTGATTACACTTTGCTTCCTGAGGTCATAAAAGGCGCTGTATAAAAGTACGTCCTCCTTTTGATCTGCAGAAGACTTTGAACTGAGCTCCTCTATCTGTTAGACTCTTAAATAATTGGTATCTCTCCTTGGAGCTAGTGGCCTAGAAATTGGGTTGGGGCGCCAAAGTGGCGCAAAAGTCGCCTGAGCGCAGGATCTAGCGCAGCATTCGAGGCTTTAGCGATCTTCAGATATTCAGTTTCATTGCTGCTCGAGGGACACGGGGCGAGGCTCGAGGCGCTCCGTGTTCCTCTTAGGGCGATGAAACTGAATATCGCAGCGCAACGTGCCGCAGCGCCACACGCTGCGGCACGGCACGCTGCGGTACTGCAGGCCTTCCTCCCACTGTTAAGGGGGAGGTGCCTGCAACAGCGCGATCCCCGCTCGCGAGTGCCGGCAAATGAGCCTGGCACCAAGGAGAAGTGCCGGGCTCTCGGGAAACAGCCGGCAATGCCGCGGGGGGGGGGGGGTGGGGTGGTTAGGAGGTCGGGGACGGAGGTGCTGGCAGGCGGCCGCCCCCACACCTCCACCTTAACTTGCGCTGCTGCCAGCACAGTAAGGCCCCGTGAACCGGGCGCGGGTAGCGAGCGGCGCAACTGCGGCGTTCGCTACCAAATATCGCGAACGGGGCACGAATGGGGCGCTGCGCACACTGATGACGTCATCGGTGGTGGCGCAGCGCAAATGCCTAACGCCACCATTAGCGCCCCCACTGAATATCGCGGGAGACGCAGCCAGTGGCGCTACAGCCACTGACTGCCTCTTTAGGCACTAACAGGTGGCGCTACTCACCCAATTTCTCCCCCATTATCTTAAGTGACAGAACGACACAAACGCAGCCAAGACACATTTCTCTGCTGCAAGTTACTGAAAGCCTGTGGACAGTGTAAACGCTGTAATGCCTGGCTTACCCTTGAAAGGCTCTTTGTTGAAGGTGGGAGAGTGACAGGCGAACAGCTGCGTGGATTCCTCCTCAGTGTTAGCACCTGCTGCAATGCCAGCTGTGGAGAAGAGAAAGAGAGAGAGAGAGAGAGAGAGAGAGTGTGAGTGAGTGATCTGCGGAGCAAGGAGAATTCCCAAGATCAGCGGGACTTCATATTTCATTGAATAATACAGCACAGGAGGCCAGTCGGCCCATCAAGTCTGCGCCGGCTCTTTCGAAGAGCAATCCGGTTAGTCCCACTCCCCCCTCCGCTCTTTCCCCATATCCCTGCAATGTATTCTCCTTCAAGTATTTATCCAATTCCCTTTTGAGGGCTACCAGTGAATCTGTATCCACCACCCTATCAGGCAGTGCATTCCAAATCCTAACCAGCTGTTGCGTAAAAACGCTTTTCCTCATGTCGCCCCAGGTTCTTTTGCCAATCATCTTAATTCTGTGGCCTCTGGTTACCGACCCTTCAGCCGCTGAGAATAGTTTCTCTCTGTCTAAACGCTTCATGATTTTAAACACCTCTATCAAATCTCCTCTTAGCCTTCTCTGCTCAAAGGAGAACCCCAGCTTCTGCAGCCTATCCACCCAACTGTAATCCCTCAGCCCTGGAACCATTCTAATAAATCTCTTCTGCACCCTCTCCAAAGCCTTCATGTCCTTCCTAAAGTGTGGTGCCCAGAATTCTTTTGTTTGAAATATTATTTCCTCTCCTGAAGGCGTCGACTCAGGCCATGACCAAGGACCAACGTGCATTGGCCACCCTCCACTTCCACAACCAAGTGACCCAGACGGGGAACATCAGCAGAGTATTCGATCACGGGGTGCGTCGCAATTGAGATAATAAATCAGGTGCAGCAGCCTTGCCGATCGTTCTGCACTTCCCCCAATCTACCCTGTGGATACCCAGGCCAATTTTGACACCATCCAGCTGAGATTGGTTAATTTGTCACAGACTCTAGGAATTGAAGTCGAGACCTTCCTGGCTGAGTTACACGCTGGCTCGCAGCTTTACCAACTGAACCATGGAGGAGGGAGGGGAAATAAGAACAAAGCTACAATTCTGCTGATTTCATACATCCCTTCTAATATTGCCTGCCTTCACGGTATGCAAACACCAGAACATCTCCACTTCCCAACTGCGTCAGATGGAGAACAGATCACCGAGACCAGGAGCAAATCATACCACTGAAAACATGCTCAGTGGCTACAGCAGCGAGGGTCAAGGGCTCTCTGGGTTCCAACAATTATGAACCGAGGAGAGCTGCCAACTGAAAAAAAACCAATGACTTTCCTATTTTGCCACTAGAAGACGCCATGGGAGTATTCAAAGAGGAGCAGGAAGCCCTCCCAATGTACTGGCCAACTTACTACCTTCAACCAACAGCAATTTAAAAAAAAAAACAGATGAACTATTCGGTCTTTGCGAGACCTATACTGTGTGCACATTGGCTGCAAAGTGCTTTGGGATGTCCTGAGGTCACGATGAGGTGCTTTCCATTGTCCCCTATACTCCCAGATACCCACGCTACCTTTATGCATCGGGCTTTTAGTTTTGTCCCAAAGCACTTTACAGCCAATGAAGTGCTACTTGAAGCAATGTCACTGCTGTAATGGAGGGAAACACAGCAACCAATTTGTGCACAGCAAGCTCCCATAAACAGCAATGAGCTAAATGAGCAGTTAATCTGTTTTAGGGACGTTGGTTGAGGGATAAATATTGGCCAGGGCACCGGGGGAAAACTCCCTCCCCTGCTCTCTCTCAAGGAACAAGGATGTCTTGCTGCAGTTGTACAGGGCCTTGGTGAGGCCACACCTTGAGTATTGTGTGCAGTTTTGGTCACCTTATCTGAGGAAGGATGTTCTTGCCATGGAGGGAGTGCAGCGAAGATTCACCAGGCTGATACCTGGGATGGCAGGAATGACGTATGAGGAGAGATTGGGCTTATACTCGCTGGAGTTTAGAAGAATGAGAGGGGATCTCATTGAAACTTATAAAATTGTAACAGGACTAGGCAGACTAGATGCAGGAAGGATGTTCCCGATGGCAGGGGAGTCCAGAACCAGGGGTCACAGTCTAAGGATAATGGGTAAGCCATTTAGGACAGAGATGAGGAGGAATTTCTTCACCCAGAGAGTGGTGAACCTGTGGAATTCTCTACCACACAAGGCAGTTGAGGCCAATTCATTAAATATATTCAAGAAGGAGTTAGATATATTTCTTAAGGCTAAAGGGATCAAGGGATATGGGGAGAAGGCAGGGAATTTTTTGAGGATGTAGCTGGTAAAATAGATAAGGGAGAACCAGTGGATATGGTGTATTTGGATTTTCAAAAGGCTTTCGATAAAGTCCCACATAAGAGATTAGCATGTAAAGTTAAAGCACATGGGATTGGGGGGTAAGGTACTGACTTGGATAGAGAACTGGTTGGCAGACAGAAAGCAAAGAGTTGGAATAAACGGCTCTTTTTCCGAGTGGCAGGCAGTGACTAGTGGGGTACCGCAGGGATCGGTCCTTGGACCCCAGCTATTCACAATATATATTAATGATCTGGACGAGGGAACTAGATGTAATATCTCCAAGTTTGCAGATGACACAAAGCTGGGTGGGCGTGTGTGCTGTGAGGAGGATGCCGAGAAACTCCAGTATGATTTGGACAGGTTGGGTGATCGGCCAGAAGCATGGCAGATGCAATATAACGTGGATAAATGCGAGGTTATCCACTTTGGTGTCAAGAACAGGAAGGCAGATTATTATCTAAATGGCAATAGATTGGGAGAAGGGGGAGTGCAACGAGACCTGGGCGTCCTTGTGCACCAGTCGCTGAAAGTAAGCATGCAGGTGCAGCAGGCGGTTAAGAAGGCAAATGGTATGTTGGCCTTTGTAGCGAGAGGATTCGAGTACAGGAACAAGGATGTCTTGCTGCAGTTGTACAGGGCCTTGGTGAGACCACACCTTGAGTATTGTGTGCAGTTTTGGTCGCCTTATCTGAGGAAGGATGTTCTTGCCATGGAAGGAGTGCAGCGAAGATTCACCAGACTGATACCTGGGATGGCAGGAATGACGTATGAGGAGAGATTGGGTCGATTGGGCTTATACTCGCTGGAGTTTAGAAGAATGAGAGGGGATCTTGTCGAAACTTATAAATTTCGAACAGGACTAGATGCAGGAAGGATGTTCCCGATGGTCGGGGAGTCCAGAACCAAGGGTCACAGTCTAAGGATAAGGGATAAGCCATTTAGGACAGAGATGAGGAGGAATTTCTTCACCCAGAGAGTGGTGAACCTGTGGAATTCTCTACCACAGAAGGCAGTGGAGGCCAATTCATTAAATATATTCAAGAAGGAGTTGGATATATTTCTTAAGGCTAAAGGGATCAAGGGATATGGAGAGAAGGCAGGAACAGGGTACTGAGTTTGGATGATCAGCCATGATCTCATTGAATGCCGGAGCAGGCTCGAGTGGCTGAATGGCCTACTCCTGCTCGTATCTTCTATGTTTCTCGTGGGATCTTTTACATCCACCCAAAAGGGCAGACAGGGTCTGGGTTTAACATCTCATCTGAAAGATGGCACTCCGACAGTGCAGCACTACACCGGGGGTTTCTTTATTTGTTCATGGGCAAGGCCAGAATATGTTGCCTATCCCTAGTTGCCCTTGCAAAGGTGGTGGTGAGCCACTGCAGTCCGTGTGGTGAAGGTACTCCCACAGTGCTGTCCAGGGTTTTGACCCAGCGACGATGAAGGAACAGCGAAATATTTCCAAGTCAGGATGGTGTGTGACTTGGAGGGGAATTTGGAGGTGGTGGTGTTCCCATGCGCCTGCTGCCCTTGTCCTTCTAGGTGGTAGAAGTTTTGGGAGGTGCTGCCGAAGAAGCCTTGGCGAGTTGCTGCAGTGCATCTTGTAGATGGTACACACTGCAGCCACGGTATGCCGGTGGTGGAGGGAGTGTTGCAGACGGAGTGAATACACATGCTGAAGATGGGCTGCTGAGATTTTAGTGTTTTTAGTGTCTAAAGTGGGGAAAAAAAAGTTTCATTTCATTTCAATTTTTAAAAAGGTTTTAAAATTAAATTTAGTTCTAGTTAAGTTAGTTTAGTTTAGGTTAGTTTAAGTTTAGATTAGTCTAGACAAAGTAGAGAAGGAAAAGACCGCCAGAAAGACTACCAAAGAAAAAAAAACCCAGAGGAAAATAGAGGGAAAAAAAAAGCCAAAACAAAAAAAAAAAAAAACAAGGGAAGAACTACACAAACCAGTGAACGGCAGCCACACGGGGCTTCAGCAGCGGTGGTTGAGTCGGCGGCATCGGGACCGAGTTCGAGGAGGCGAGGTGACTCGGGCCGCAGCCCAGCGGTCCAGCAACCGGCACAGCCGAGGGGACTCGGGCCACATCCCAGAAATCGGCACAGCCGAGGAGATCCGGAACGCAGCCCGGCAATCGGCACAGCGGAGAGGACTCGGGCCGCATCGCAGAAATCGGCACAGCCGAGGAGATTCGGAACGCAGCCCGGAAATCCAGCAATCAGCACAGCCGAGGGGACTCGGGCCACAGCCCAACAATCCAGCACGGGAAAGGCCCGAGGAGCCAGGCCAGCAGGCACAGAGACCTCTGAGGAGAAGGAGAGCAACCAGAAGGCTCGCAACCAAGACCGTGAGTACAGGGCCCAGGGAGGGAGGCCCAGGGAAAGGCCCGAGGAGCCAGGCCGAAACAGAGGCCCAGAGACCTCTGAGGGGGAGGGGAACAGCCCGAAGGCACCGGGAAACAGTGGCTCACAGACTCAGACCTGAGAAGGGTGAACCCAGGAGCCGAGGCCCAGGGACCACAGGGTCGGAGAGGGGGACCGGGAAAGTTCGCGAACAGGGAGAGGGTAACACCAAACCCGGGGCCCCAGAAAAGCTTATTCTAAGATCAACAATACTTTACCAAAAATGAGCAAATCAGAAGATCCACAACAGCCCCGCTTCCAGATTCCCCCCAACACCACAAAAAAAGCTATAAAAACGATCAAGCATGCTCAGATGAGAGAAAAACCAGAAACTCTCTTTACTGACTGTTACAACAATGGGACAAAAAGTAACCTCATATTCTACTCAGATCAGCCAGCGGCTTGGATCAGAGCAATAAAATCACACTATACCAGTGTTAAGCTAAAAAATACCGCAAATGGGTCCATAATGAAAATTAACACACCAGGAGACAGTTCAATCACGACTGTCAACGCGTACAATACCGGAACAATATTAGTGCAAGGCAACCTCGACAAATTTGCAACGGCCTTCAGGACACTGAAAAGATCAACTACGAGGGGAATGAACAGCCCCAGAGTGGCCCGCACTCCCCCCAACATTGACAACTTACCAGGAGAAAATCTGCATGGTCAAGGGATGAACGAGCCACACAGTTCAAACCAGACACTAACCCCGGGGAACCACAGCCACACGATACAACTGACAAACCCCAGCATAACTACCACGGAGGAAGCCACACATAGTTCCCCTACCATTCCCAGCCCACCAAGAGAAGAGCAGCATAGCCAGGAAGTGAGTGAGCCTTCCAGGGCCGACCAGCTTAGCCAGGAAGTGAGTGAGCCTTCCAGGGCCGACCAGACACATACCCCGGGATCACACAGCCAGATACAACCAAAAGATAAATTTTATCAATTAGAGATAGAGATGGTTAAACTTAGAGAGGAGGTCCTCAAATTGAATGACAAACAAAAGCAGGAGAGGGAGAGACACAAGAGAGAGCTGAATAGACTTGATAACCAGGTGAATCTACTTAAGAATCAGGTGAAAGAGCTGCAGGAAAAAGAGAGCCATAGAGGAGAGAAAACACCATTAGACCAGCAACCAGAGACTAGAGATAAGACAAGACAGAGCCGGACGGAACGGCTGCACTCCCACACGGAACAAAAGCAACAGACACACAATACAAGGGGTGCCACACAGACCGACCAGCATGCTGACTCGCAATCTTCCCCCACCACCATGGAACCACAAGCGAGCCGCTCACAAGAGGTACGCACACACCAGACACCCCAGCCCAGCACACACACTATGAGTCCAGGCGAAAGCCACCAGACAGTAAACACAAACAAGGCTGACGTCGTAATACTCATAGACTCAAATGGGAAATTTCTATGGGAGAAAAAGCTCTTCCCTAGAAGTAAAGTAGAAAAGATTTGGTGCCCAACAACAGACAGAGCCATGGGATGGCTGACCAAAGCCAGATTAGGCTCCCCCCAACACATAATAATACACACGGGCACAAATGACCTAAAGGCCAAACAGAAAGAGGTAGCAACATCGCTCAGAGCAATGATTAGGAAGGCAAGCAGTACATTTCCAAACACTAGAATCACTGTTTCCACAATATTGCCGAGAACAGACTTCAACAACAACACAATTCATGAGATAAATGTCAGCATAGCAACAGAATGCGAATCAAACCACAACGTACACCTGGCCCAACACCCCACCCTCGATGAAGAATGTCTTTACGACCACGTCCACATCCAAAGGCAAAAAATATCGATCTTTGCTAAAGCCCTGAAGGACGTCGCTTTTAACCGGGTCCATACCCAGACTCCAAGAGGAACCCCCCCCGACCACCAGAGATCAGCGGGGTACAGATCAGGAACACTACAAAGACCACCACCACACCAACCGAGACCGGAGAGGATCCCCATGCAAAACAACATTATCAGACCTGCACCACTCCTGTCCCACAGGGGAATAGGACCGCTACCAGCCAGACAGAGGGAGAGATGCACAGGACGTACGCAATACCTCAGACAGAAACAATCCATTAAGAGACAATAAGCAGATGTGCAGCAGCATCTACTTCCGCCTTATGGATCAAGGACTAATTAATAGAAAGAACTGTAACCAAATTGTATTAACTTTTGTAGACAACTGGGGTGATCTTTTTTTTCCCCACACTTAGACACGACAAACACGTACCACTCTTTAACCTATCATAGAAAAAGATAAAACTTAACATGAAATCCTTATATATTTCGACCTGGAATATCCAAGGTCTACGCTCTTCACTGCGAGAAGTGAAGAGTAGGACCCCAGAGTTCATAGAGGAAACTAAAGATCTAGATATTATCATTTTACAGGAAACTTGGTATAAAGGAAAAGGACACACCGGCTGTCCCCAAGGGTACACTGAGCTAGTGGTCCCCTCCAATAAATTACCAAGTGTAACCCAAGGCAGAGACTCCGGAGGCATACTGATCTGGTTTAAAACAGAACTTAAGAATTACATCAAATTTATAAAAAAGGGCGAAAACCATATGTGGCTCAAACTTGAGAGGGAGATTATCTCAAACACCCAAGATGTTTACATTTGCGCACTTTATATCCCTCCAATCGATTCCCCGTACTACAAAGAGGACACCTTCTCCAACATGGAGGGGGAAATTATCCAATACCAGGCCCAGGGGAACGTGTTGATCTGTGGGGACCTCAATTCAAGAACGGGCGAAGAACCAGACTTCACCAATAATCAAGGAAACAATTACGTATTCGGGAATAACCACTTTGACATCCCTTCCCTTCCATACAGGCATAACTGCGACAAGCAGTCAAATACCAACGGTAAACAGCTACTACAGCTCTGTCGAAACCTGGGTCTGTACATTGTCAATGGTAGGTTCATAGGAGACCTCCTAGGAAGATCGACCTACTGCTCACCTCTTGGCTGCAGCACAGTAGACTATATGATTACAGACTTGGACCCATCCTCTTTCAGAGCATTCACAGTCAAACCACAAACAACACTGTCAGATCACAGTCAAATTACTATGTTTCTCAAAAAGACAGAAACAAACAACATAGAAACACAACCCAGTAAACTGTACAACACCAAAAAATCGTACAGATGGGCCAAAAACGACATGGAAAAATACCAGAAAACAATTAGCAATGCATCAACTCAAGCTCTCTTAGACACCTTTCTGGATAACATATACACTCACAATAAAGAAGGCGTAAACCGGGCAGTTAGTAAACTAAACAATATTTTTGATAATTTGGCAACAAATGCAAACTTGAAAGCTCGCAAGAACAAACCCAAAACAAAAAACTATGAAAAATGGTTTGACCATGATTGCCATAACATGAGGAAAAAACTTAGAAAACTATCAAACCAAAAACACAGACATCCAGAAAACGAGGAATTACGCCTTACTTATTGTCAGACGCTAACACAATACAGAAACACACTCAGGACCAAAAAAGAGCAATTTATTAAGAATACACTCAGCTCCATGGAGGAATCCATTGAGTCGAATTGTTTCTGGGACAACTTGAAAACACTACACAAAAAACAACACGACGATTTGTCCATTCAAAATGGGGACACATGGGTAAACCACTTTGAAAAATTATACCAGAAAAACACACTAGGACCAGAGCAACACCAAATACGCAAAAAACTTGAAAAGCTTGAAATGGCCATAAAAGATAACCAAAACCCGCTAGACGCCATAATAACAGAAAAAGAACTTCTTGAAAAACTCAAGGACCTGCGACCAGGAAAAGCTTGCGGGACAGACGGCATACTAAACGAGATGATTAAACACACAGACAACAAAATGAAACTGGCTATCCTAAAACTCTTCAACTTGGTTCTGAGTGTCGGTTATTTCCCTGACATCTGGAACAAAGGACTCATAACACCCATATACAAAAGTGGGGACAAAATCGACCCAAACAACTATCGAGGCATCTGTGTAAACAGTAACCTGGGGAAGGTATTCTGTAGCATCATAAACAAAAGACTTATAAACTTCCTTGAAGAGCACAATGTCTTGAGTAAAAGCCAAATTGGATTCCTGCCAAACTATAGAACATCCGATCATATCTTCACCCTACAGACCCTAATTGACAAACACGTTCACCATAACAAAAGCAAAATCTACGCATGCTTTGTAGATTTCCAGAAGGCTTTCGACTCCATCTGGCATGACGGTTTATTCCTGAAACTTATCGAAAGCGGGGTAGGAGGTAAAACATATGATGTAATTAAATCAATGTATACAAACAATAAATGTGCAGTTAAAATTGGAGACAAACAAACAAAATACTTCCCACAGGGGCGGGGGGTGACGCAGGGCTCGCCAATCTCACCGACACTCTTTAATATTTACATTAATGGATTGGCAAAACTACTTGAACAATCTACAGCACCCGGCCTCACCTTATATGAATCCAAGGTTAAATTCCTCCTCTATGCCGACGACCTGGTTCTGCTGTCACCAACTAAGGAGGGTCTACAGCAGAACCTGGACCTGCTGGAGTCGTACTGCCAGACTTGGGCCCTGACAATAAATCCCCAAAAAACCAAAGTCCTTGTGTTCCAGCAAAGATCCAAACAACATGGACCCACAATAAATTTCACAGTAGGAACAACCAAAATTGAACAAACCACTCACTACACATACTTGGGCTTAAAAATCAGTTCTACGGGAAACTTCAAACTGGCTGTGAATGAACTGAAAGAGAAAGCAAGAAGGGCTTTCTATGCCATCAAAAAATCAATCCAAATAGAAATCCCAATTAGCATTTGGCTCAAAATTTTCAAATCAGTAATTGAACCAATTGCACTCTATGGCAGTGAGGTCTGGGGACCACTAACACAACAAGATTTTGCAAAATGGGACAAACACCCAATTGAGATCCTACATGCGGAATTCTGTAAAAGTATCCTCCGGACTCAAAGGAAAACAGTAAACAACGCATGCAGGGCGGAACTAGGCCAATACCCATTAATAATCACTATCCAAAAAAGAGCCACCAAATTTTGGAATCACCTACAAATGAGCAACCCCCAATGCTATCACTACGACGCCCTGAAATGCCAAGAGCTGACCATAAAGAAGAATACCCTCAGTCAACTAGTCCTGGGACTCAATAAAGTAACTAATAACAATACTAACAATAACCAGCCCCAGGACAGTGACAGGGTAACACAAAGAATTCGACCCAACACAATCGTCGCTAAGCAAAAGGAAAAATATCTGTCATATTGGGCAGAAACAACAAAAACCCAAAGCAAACTCAATTGCTACTTGGCCCTAAACAGACAATACAACATAGCTGATTACCTGACCATGGTAAAGGATAACAAACTGAGAAGAACCTTGACAAGGTACAGACTTAGCGAACATAGCCTAGCGATCGAAAAAGGCAGACACAGGCAGACCAGGCTGCCAAGAGAAGACAGGATATGCTCTCACTGCAGTCAGGGAGTAGTTGAGACAGAGATGCACTTCCTCACAGCCTGTGGAAAATATCAGGGCATCAGAGAGAATTTCTATCAAAAATTCTCACAAATATGCCCTGAATTCAGAAATCTGACTGACAACCAAAAACTCCCATTCCTACTGGGTGAGGAGAGAAGCTGTGTAACACTGGCGGCACACTATGTTACAGCTTGCCATGAACAGAGGGACAACCAGTAAACTAAGACAAGAGTATATATAAACAAGGCGAAAATATATTTATAAACTCAGGGATATACCTGTTTATACACTGTATGAATGGAACCGCGTTTATGTGTTCAACCATAAATGTATTTTGATGCTTTGGCAACATAAGATGTACCTTATCATGCCAATAAAGCGATTTGTATTGTATTGTATTGTATTGTATTGAATGTTTAAGGTGGTGGATGGGGTTCCAATCAAGCGGGCTACTTTATCCTGAATGGTGTCGAGCTTCTTGAGTGTTGTTGGAGCTGCACTCATCCAGACAAGTGGAGAGTATTCCATCACACTCCCGACTTGTGCCTTGTAGATGGTGGAAAGGCTTTGGGGGGTCAGGAGGTGAGACACTCGCCGCAGAATACCCAGCCTCTGGCCTGCTCTTGCAGCCACAGTATTTATGTGGCTGGTCCAGTTAAGTTCCTGGGCAATGGTGACCCCAGGATGTTGATGGTGAGGGATTCGGCGAGGGTAATGCCATTGAATGTCAAGGGGCGGTGGTTAGGCGCTCGCTTGTTGGAGATAGTCATTGACTGGCACTTAATTGGCGCGAATATTATCTGTCACTTATCAGCCCAAGCCTGAACATCGTCCAAGCCTGAATGCACCGGGAGTGTCAGCAGATGATACCAAGAACTGGAAAGCAGAATCTGGGAAAACACTGACCGTCTGGTGTGTAATCACCTTCCCCTGCTGTCTCATCCTGAGTGCTTGAATCTGTCAGCGTGTAGCACTGAGTTGGCTGCAGAGCGTATGACTCACTAGTATCTGCATTCAGATAGAAAGCATCACTCTCATTAAAATCAATCACTAAAATGTACCATTGACAGACTGCCAACACTGCTGACATAGAATTAAACCAAGAGACAGAAACAGGCCATTCTGGTCCACGCTAGAGCTTATGCTACACGAGCCTTGTCCCACCCTACTTCATTTCACCCC
Organism: Somniosus microcephalus; assembly: GCF_052327205.1. NCBI lineage: Eukaryota > Metazoa > Chordata > Chondrichthyes > Squaliformes > Somniosidae > Somniosus > Somniosus microcephalus. The sequence goes on from NW_028225179.1 coordinate 144,266,753, forward strand.
ATCACCATATCCTTCTATTCCTTTCTCCCTCACGTGTTTATCTAGCTTCCCCCAAAATGCATCACTGCTATTCGTCTCAACCATTCCATGTGGTAGCAAGTTCCACATTCTCACTACTCTCTGGGTAAAGAGGCTGCACCTGAATTTCCTGTTGGATTATCTTCTATTGATGACCCCTAGTTTTGACCCTAAAGTGGAAACATCTTTACATAGGATAAATGGCACAGAAACAGGCCGTTCGGCCCAACCAGTCCATGCCGGCATTTATGCTCCACTCGAGCCTCCTCCCGTCTTTCCTCATCTAAATCTATCAGCATCACCCTCTATTCCCTTCTCCCTCATATACTTATCTAGCCTCCTCTTAAATGCATCTATACTATTCGCTTCAACCACTCCCTGTGGTAGCGAGTTCCACATTCTCACCACTCTCTGGGTAAAGAAGTTTCTTCTGAATTCCTATTGGATTTCTTGGTGACTATTTTATATTGATGGCCTCTAGTTTTGCTCTTGCCACAAGTGGAAACATTCTCTCTGTATATACTCTATCAAAACCTTTCATAATTTTAAAGACCTCTATTAGGTCACCCCTCAGCCTTCTCTTTTCAAGAGGAAAGAGACCCAGCCTGTTTATCCTTTCCTGATAGGTATACCCTCGCATTTCTGGTATCATCCTTGTAAATCGTCTCTGCACCCTCTCCAGTGTCTCTGTATCCTTTTTATAATATGGCGACCAGAACTATACGCAGTACTCAAAGTGTGGTCTAACCAAGGTTCGATACAGGTTTAGCATAACTTCCCTACTTTTCAATTCTATCCTTCTAGAAATAAACCCTAGTGCCTGGTTTGCCTTTTTTATGGTCTTGTTAACCTGTGTCACTACTTTTAGTGATTTGTACTGAGATCCCTTTGTTCTTCTACCCCATTTAGATTCTTATTTTCCAAGTAATATGTGGCCTCCCTAATTTTCTTACCAAAATGTAATACCTCACATTTATGTGTGTTGAATTTCATTTGCCAATTATATGCCCATTCTGCAAGTTTATGAATGTCTTCTTGTAATTTGTTGCAGTCCTCTCAGTATTGACTATCCCCCCCAATTTGGCGTCGTCCGCAAATTTAGAAATTGTGTTTTCGATTCAAAAATCTAAATCGTTAATATAAATTGTGAACAGCAGTGGTCCCAGCACTGATCTTGGTGGAACACCACTACCCACCTTCTGCCACTGAATAGCTACCCTTTACCCCAACTCTCTGCTTTCTGTCTTGAAGCCAGCTAGCTATCCATTCTGCCACTTGTCCCCTGACTCCACATTCCCTGACCTTATTCATTAGTCTATTATGTGGTACCTTATCAAAGGCCTTTTGAAAATCTAGATGAATTACATCTACTGCATTATCCTTGTCTACTCTCTTTGTTACCTCTTCAAAAAATTCAATGAGTTTGGTCAAGCAAGACTTTCCCTTTTGAAATCCATGCTGACTACAGTATTTATTATTACATTTTTGGTTCCGAGATGTTCTTCCATTTTTTCCTTTAGTAGGGATTCCATTATTTTTCCTACCACCGATGTTAAGCTGACTGGTCTATAGTTCCCTGGACATGTTCTATCTCCCTTCTTAAATACAGGTATTACGTTAGCTATCTGCCAGTCCTCTGGCACTCCACCTTTAACACATTACTAAATATGTGCAGTAATACCTCTGCTATCTCTTCCCCAGATTCTTATAAAATGCGCGGATGTAATCCGCCCAGAACAGGGGTTTTACCCTCTGAGTTTCATTAGTTTATTTAATATATCTCCTCATTTTACTTTAAATGCAGTTATCTCAATTCTAATCTCATCATCCGATGTCATCTCCACCTGTTCCATCTCCCTGATAACTACTGAAGCAAGGTAATCATTTAATATCTCTGCCATCTCTCTATTGCTGCCTGCGGTATTATCCTGTCTATCCCTTAGTGGCCCTATTCCCATCCCGACCTTCCTTTTTTTATTTATTTACGTGCCTGTAAAATATTTTACTATTTTGTTTTATGCTCCTTGATAATTCAATTTCATAGTTACTCTTTGCCTTCCTAATTGTTTTTTTGACTTCTCTCCTAATCTCTTCGTATTCTCCCTTATCATGCTCTCCCCTGCTGTCCATCTACTTACTGTATGTGTCTTTCCTTACCCTCAATTTTTCTCTCAAGGCTTTATTCATCCACGGTGTGTCATTAGTGTTTAGCTTGTTCTTGTTTTTTAGCGGAATATATTTTTCCTGCACTCGGTTGAGCACCGTTTTAAATGTTTCCCATTGCTGTTCTACGTCACTGTGTGCCAATATTGTTGTCCATGTTATTTTCCCAAGTTCTATTCTCGGCCCCTCAAAATCAGCTTTTCTCCAATTGATTACCCTGGTCTTTGTCATGCTTATGTCTTTCTCAATTATTATCTTAAAGCGTATTATATTATTGTCACTATTTCTTAGATGTTCCCCTACTTTTACTTCTCTTATCTGCTCTGGTTCATTCCCCATTACTAGATCCAATAGGAAATCCTCCTTTGTTGATATTTTTACATATTGGGTTAGAAAAGAGTCCTATACACATTGTAGGACCTCCATTCCCTTATCCCCTTTACCTGCCTCTTCTGTCCAATTAATATCTGGGTAGTTGAAATCCTGCATGATTATTATTCTATGTTTTTTACTCATTTCCCTAATTTGTTTGGATATTTCTTCCTCCACCTCCCTTCCACTATTAGGTGGTCTGTAGACTACCCCCATTAGTGTGATTGATCCTTTATTATCTTTTATCTCTATCCACATGACTGCTGCGTCACTTTTTTCTACTGCCATTAAGTTATCCCTAATAAGTACAGCTACTCCACCTCCCTTTTTTCCTTCTCTATCTTTTTGAAATATGTTATACCCTGCAATGTTTAATTCCCAGTCCTGTTTTTTCTGTAGCTATGTCTCAGTAATTCCTACTATGTCTGGTTCCTCGCAACGCATGACTGCCTCCAGCTCCCCGGTTTTATAACAGACTGTGTGCATTGCTGTACAAACAGATTAACTAATTTTTAAATAGCAGTTCCTCTCACTTTATTTTTAACCATCTTTTTAAACTCCTGTTCTATAACTTTATTCATTCCCTGGCCATCAATGTCCTCCCTTAGTTTACTCTTTCCCATGCTCTCTTTTCCTGTTTTGTTTATATTTAGGCTGGTTTCATTTTTTCTAGATCCCTCCCCCCTTCTTCTCTAGGTATAGAATACATACGGCTTAAAATACACAGATTAAAATGGCATGGACATAATTCACTCATGTACTATATGCGGTGGCTTGGAGTAGCAAGACTCTGGTTTGTGGCTGAAATTCCCTGCAGAGGTAGTTCTGAATCTCGGATGGGATGGTGTTACCCAGAGGAAAGAGAAAAGAGGGCTTCAATGTCACATCTCCTTGCAACTAGTTACAGAGCAGCACTTGGGAGTTTTGGAAGCAGGTTAGTGTGCGAGTGCGCATGCACGTGCGAACTGTGGTTCAAGTTGATGCTTTGCTGATCATCTTCCAGCATTCGATGGTATCTGGAACAGTACCCATGGATTGGAGGGTAGCTAATGTTACCCCACTATTCAAAAAAGTTGGTAGAGAGAAAACGGGGAATTACAGACCGATAAGCCTGACATCGGTAGTGGGGAAAATGCTGGAGTCCATTATAAAAGATGTAATAGCAGAGCACTTGGAAAACAGTGACAGGATCGGACAAAGTCAACATGGATTTACAAAAGGTAAATCATGCTTGACTAATCTACTGGAATTTTTTGAGAATGTAACTGGTAAAATAGATAAAGGGAGAACCAGTGGATGTGGTGTATTTGGACTTTCAGAAGGCTTTCGATAAGGTCCCGCATAAAAGAGATTAGTGTGTAAAGTTAAGGCACATGGGATTGGGGGCAAGGTATTGACTTGGATAGAGAACTGGTTGGCAGACAGAAAGCAAAGAGTTGGAATAAACGGCTCTTTTTCTGAATGGCAGGCAGTGACTAGTGGGGTACCGCAGGGATCGGTCCTTGGACCCCAGCTAGTCACAATATATATTAATGATCTAGACGAGGGGACTAGATGTAATATCTCCAAGTTTGCAGACGACACAAAGCTGGGTGGGCGTGTCTGCTGTGAGGAGGATGCCGAGAAACTCCAGGATGATTTGGACAGGTTGGGTGATCGGGCAAAAGCATGGCAGATGCAATATAACGTGGATAAATGCGAGGTTATCCACTTTGGTGGCAAAAACAGGAAGGCAGATTATTATCTGAATGGCAATAGATTGGGAGAAGGGGAAGTGCAACGAGACCTGGGTGTCCTTGTGCACCAGTCGCTGAAGGTAAGCATGCAGGTGCAGCAGGCGGTTAAGAAGGCAAATGGCATGTTGGCCTTCGTAGCGAGAGGGTTTGAGTACAGGAACAAGGATGTCTTGCTGCAGTTGTACAGGGCCTTGGTGAGACCACACCTTGAGTATTGTGTGCAGTTTTGGTCGCCTTATCTGAGGAAGGATGTTCTTGCCATGGAGGGAGTACAGTGAAGATTCACCAGGCTGATACCTGGGATGGCAGGAAAGACGTATGAGGAGAGATTGGGTCGATTGGGCTTATACTCGCTGGAGTTTAGAAGAATGAGAGGGGATCTCATTGAAACTTATAAAATTCTGACAGGACTGGACAGACTAGATGCAGGAAGGATGTTCCTGATGGTCGGGGAGTCCAGAACCAGGGGTCACAGTCGAAGGATAAGGGGTAGGCCATTTAGGACAGAAATGAGGAGGAATTTCTTCACCCAGAGAGTGGTGAACCTGTGGAATTCTCTGCCACAGAAGGCAGTAGAGGCCAATACATTAAATATATTCAAGAAGGAGTTGGATAAATTTCTTAAGGCTAAAGGGATCAAGGGATATGGGGAGAAGGCAGGGACAGGGTACTGAGTTTGGATGATCAGCCATGATCTCATTGAATGGCGGAGCAGGCTCGAGGGGCCGAATGGCCTACTCCTGCTCCTATCTTCTATGTTTCTATGTAAGTTAGCCAACGAGCCTCCTCTCATTCCTGGGATTGGAGGGATTGTCCTATGAGGAGAGATTGAGTTGACTAGGCCTATATTCCCTAGAGTTTAGAAGAATGAAAGGTGTTATCATCGAAACGTATAAAAGTCTTAAGGACTTGACAGGGTAGATGCTGAGATGCTGTTTCCTCTGGCTGGGGAGTCCAGAACTAGGGGTCACAGTCTCAGAATAAGGGTCGGCCATTTGGGACAGAAATGAGGAAACATTTCTTCTCTCACTCAGAGGGTTGTAAATCTTTGGAATTCTCCACCCCAGAGGGCTGTGGAGGCTCAGTCGTTGAGTATATTCAAGACTGAGATCGAGCGATTTTTGGACATTAAGGGAATCAAGGGATATGGGGATAGTGCCTGAAGGTGAAGTTGTGATAGATCAGCCATGATCTTACTGAATTACGGAGCAGGCTCGAAGGGCCAAGCGGCCTACTCCTGCTCCTATTTCTTATGTTCTCCTTCCCTCCTGTGGCTGTGGAGCACAGGCTGCAGTGATTATTTTAGTTTCCGCCTTGCTCCCGTTTTCAATGTTGCGTGCACCTTTCTACCCTGCATCCAATACAGGAACGAGGCAGCAAAAAAAATCAGCTAGTGCCAATTTATCGAGCAGTGCCTCCCACTGATCAGTATTAGTGGCTCGGGCCTGAATTTAAATGATCTGCTCCTTGTATAGGTGCAAGAATCCTCACTCCTCCTCTCGGCTGACTCTCAATTTTGCACCCTGGGTTTACTGGAGAGCAATCAGGAGCAGGAATCCTGGCTGACTTTCCCTCTCTCACCCACTTGGAAAGGTACTGCTGCCAATCCAGGCAAGACCAACAAACTCAGCACGAAGGACCGCACCTGGTGCCTCTGTACCACACCCAAGGGCGCACGTATCCAATGAAGCATTGGGCAGCCGTTTTAAAAACCCACAGCGGTAACAAGAACCCTCCATACACTTACCATCGTCGATATCGGGATCACTGTTTACGTCCGAAAGCGCTCTCTTATCCACGCTCCCCTCTGTCTCTTTGGCTTCTCCCTCTGCGTCTGCACTGCCGTCTGGGCAGTAATCAGCTTTACTGCTTTCTCCCTCCTCGCCTGGTGCGATCAAGCTCCTGGCGCTGGCCTCTTGGACGTCAGCATCAGTGCTGTCAGCGAGACCGGAATCCATTTTGGTGCGCGCTGTGCAGCCGCCGCTGCTTATTACCGAGTCCGAGTCCTCCTCCTCCTCCTCCACCTCACTCTCGCTGTCCCTACTGAAATGAGGCAGGAGGTCAGCAGGCGGTGGGGCTTGAGGCTCCCGTGAGGTCACCCTTCCCGCGTCACGGTCAAGTGTCTCCCCCTCGCTGGCCGGCTCCTCGGCGGGGTGTGAATGATTGATCGCGGCGACGCCGGTCACCGGCGCCGAGTTATCGGCTTCCTGCTCCTCTGCGCCTCCGGTTTCGGAACTTACATTGTTGCCGTCGACTGGCCGCTCGCTGCTGGGTTCTGTCCGGTTTTCACTGGGTTGCGGATCTTCTTCCAAGTCGGTGTCGCTGTCATAATGCAGTTGCATTGATTGAAGGTTGGGACGAGATGAGTCTCCACTTTCATCGTCACTGGAAGAAAGAAGTCGTTAGAAAATGTTCTCCACCTCCCTAGATCATAGAATCATACAGCACAGACGGCCATTCAGCCCGGCTCTTTGAAACGAGCTAACCAATTAGTCCCACAGGCCCGCTCTTTCCCCATAGCCCTGCAATTTTTCCCCCTCAAGTATTTATCCAATTCCCTTTTGAAAGTTACTATTGAATCTGCTCCCACCGCCCTTTCGGGCAGCTATTTCCAGGTCACAACAACTCGCCGAGTACAAAAAATTCTCCTCATCTTGTCTCTGGTTCTTTTGCCAATTCCCTTAAATCTGTGTCCTCTAGTTACTGACCCTTCTGCCACTGGAAACAGTTTCTCCCTATCAAAAGACTCTATTGTGAACGCCTCCGTTAAATCTCCCCTTAACCTTCACTGCTCGAAGGACAACAACCCCAGCTCCTATAATCTCTGCACATAACTGAAGTCCCTCATCGCTGGTTCCATTCCTCTGCACCCTCTCCAAGGCCTTGACATCCTCCCTAAAGTGTGGTGCCCAGTATTGGACACAATCATCACAGCCCCAGGACATCGCTGCAGGAGTTCCTCAGGGCAATGTCCTAGGCCCAACCATCTTCAGCTGCTTCATCAATGACCTTCCCTCCAACATAAGGTCAGAAATGGGGATGTTCACTGATGACTGCACAGTGTTCAGTGCCATTCACAACTCCTCAGATAATGAAGCAGTCCATGCCCGCATGCAACAAGTACTGGGCAACGTTCAGGCTTGGGCCGATAAGTGGCAGGTAACATTCGCGCCACAGAAGTGCCAGGCAATGACTATCTCCAACAAGTGAGAGTCTAATCACCGCCCCTTGACATTCAACGGTATTACCATCGCCGAATCCCCCACCATCAATATCCTGGCGGTCACCATTGACCAGAAACTTAACTGGACCAACCACAAATACTGTGGCAACAAGAGCAGGTCAGAGGCGAGGTATTCTGTGGCGAGTGTCTCACCTCCTGACCCCCCAAAGCCTTTCCACCATCTGCAAGGCACAAGTCAGGAGTGTGATGGAATACTCTCCACTTGCCTGGATGAGTGCAGCTCCAACAACACTCAAGAAGCTCGACACCATCCAATACAAAGCAGCCCGCTTGATTGGCACCCCATCCACCACCTTAAACATCACTCCCTCCACCACTGGTGTACCGTGGCTGCAGTGTGTACCATCTACAAGATGCACTGCAGCAACTCACCAAGGCTTCTTCAGCAGCACCTCCCAAACCCGCGACCTCTTCCACCTAGAAGGACAAGGGCAGCAGACGCATGGGAAATACCACCACCTCCAAGCTGCCCTCCAAGTCACACACCATCCTGACTTAGAAATATATCGCCAATTCTTCATCATCGCTGGGTCAAAATCCTGGAACTCTCTCCCTAACAGCACTGTGGGAGTACCTTTACCACACGGGACTGCAGCGGTTTAAGGCGGCGGCTCACCACCACCTTCTCAAGGGCAATTAGGGACGGGCAATAAATGCTGGCCTTGCCAGGGACGCCCACATCCCATAAACAAATTTTAAAAATTTTAAAAATACTCCAGCTGAGGCCTAACCAATGTGTTATAAAGGTATTCTCAACCAATGGCGTCACATATTCACACATCCACCGTCCGCATAATAGGGCCCAAATCGTGGATACAAATTTGTGTACAGCAGAACCCGGTCCCCTCTCAATGCCACCCCAACCCGCTCACCTCCTGCTGCTAATGGAAGCATTGCTGGCTTCTGCATACTGCGGGTGGCAATATTCGGAGAGCAGGAACTCTCGTCCACCGTACGCAGTGACCGCAATCACCTTGTGTAGCAGCAGGAGTGGCTTTGAGTGGAGTGGAGTGAAGTGAAGGGGAGGAAGCAGTAGGGGGCAGTATTTTAGGATGGCGTATGGGAGAAGCTGGGAAGCTGTGCTCAGGGGTGGGAAGCGACAGTCCGGTTAGTCTGTTGAAAGTCCGAATGTCGCTTTGGGTTTTTTCCCCCTTTAAGATCAAAAATCCACCAATTGCAAAGGCTAAGCGTGTTTACAATTAACCAAAAAACGTCCTTTTAATATTTTAGAAATGCACCAATTTAGTGCCTTCAATATTACATACGAATTAGGAGCAGGAGTAGGCCATTCGGCCCCTCGAGCCTGCTCCGCCATGCAATAAGATCATGGCTGATCCGATTACTCCACATTCCCGCCTACCCCCGATAACATTTCACCTCCTTGCTTACCAAGAATCTATCTACCTCTACCTTAAAACTATTCAAAGACTGCTTCCACCGCCCTCTGAGGAAGAGAGTTCCAAAGACTCACGACCCTCTGAGAAAAAATTTCTCCTCATCTCTGTCTTAAATGGACGACCCCTTATTTTTAAACAGTGACCCCTAGTTCTAGATTCTCCCACAAGAGGAAACATCCTCTCCACATCCACCCTGTCCAGACCCCTCAGGATCTTATGTTTCAATCAAGTCACCTCTTACTCTTCTAAACTCCAGCAGATACAAGCCTAACCTGTCCAACCTTTCCTCATAAGACAACCCGCCCATTCCAGGTATTAGTCTAGTGAACCTTCTCTGAACTGCTTCCGATGTATTTACATCCTTCCTTAAATAAGGAGACCAATACTGTACACAGTGCTCCAGATGTGGTCTCACCAATGCCCTGTATAACTGAAGCATAACCTCCCTACTTTTGTATTCAATTCCCCTCGCAATAAACAATAACATTCTATTAGCTTTCCTAATTACTTGCTGTACCTGCATGCTAACCTTTTGTGATTCATGCACTAGGACACCCAGATCCCTCTGCATCTCGGAGCTCTGCAATCTCTCACCATTTAGATAATATGCTTCTTTTTTATTTTTCCTGCCAAAATGGACAACTTCACATTTTCTTACATTATACTCCATTTGCTCCATTTGCCAGATCTTTGCCCACTCAGTTAACCTGTCTATATCCCTTTGTAGCCTCCATATGTCCTCTTCACAACTTACTTTCCTACCTATCTTTGTGTCATCAGCAAATTTAGCAACCATACATTCGGTCCCTTCATCCAAGTCATTTATATAAATTGCAATAAGTTAAGGCCGCAGCACTGATCACTGTGGCACACCACTCGTTACATCTTGCCAATCAGAAAATTACCCATTTATGCTTACTCTCTGTTTCCTGTTAGCTAGCCAATCTTCTATCCATGCCAATATGTTGCCCCCTGCACCATGAGCTTTTATTTTCCACAATAACCTTTGATGTGGCACCTTATCAAATGCCTTCTGGAAATCTGAATTTCACCCGTCAAGTTTTTCCATGTACTTATACACTCTGATGTCGTACTCTCACTGGCCCATAATATTCCCATGAGCAACATCTAGTGTTCTGTCCACACAATATAACACACTGGTTAATCAATACTGTCCCTGTATAAATGCACACATTTCAGCAGTAGCTCAGTACTGCCGTAGGGAAACGTACTGTATCGTGCCCTTCACACAATACACTGGATCTGTTATAACCATTCTTTCTGGACACTTGGCATTCTTTCTGCCACTCTAACAGCACCACGGCCACTTACGGGACAAAATTAATCCAATTAATGCAAGCTTAGTTAAAAATAGCACTCCTAATCCAAATATTACAAAAAACAGTGGTTAAGACATCATTCAGGAAACGTGTAGTGCCTATTCCCATGTTTAAGAGCCTTGTAACACATTAAGCCCAACGCTATTCTGTTTGAACCAGGTTGCAGAAATAATTACATCGAATTTACAGCACAGAAACAGGCCATTCAGTCCAACAGATCTATGCCGGTGTTTATGCTGCACACGAGCCTCCTCCCACTCTATTTACTTCATCTCGCCCTCTCAACATATACTTCTATTCCTTTCTCCTACGTGTCCTTCAGATGAAACATTAAACCGACACCCCGTCTGCCCTCTCAGGTGGACCAAAAAGATCCCATGGCACTATTTCAAAGAACAGGGGAGTCCTGGCCAATACTTATCCCTTAACCAACATCATTAAAAAAAAAACAGATGATCTGGTCATTATCAGATTGCTGTTTGTGGGAGCTTGCTGTGCGCACATTGGCTGCCGCGTTTCCTACATTACAACAGTGACTCCACTTCAAAAATACTTCATTAGCTGCAAAGCGCTTTGGGACGTCCCGAGGTCTTGAAAGGTGCTGTATAAGTAAATGCAAGTCTTATCTAGCTCCCCATTAAATGCCCCTATGATTTGTTTTTCCAATCCCCACATGGGACAACCACAGCATGTTATATGCCACCCTGGAAGTTAAGGAATCATACCTTTCAGGGACAACATGAGCCGAGGGAGTTTGGCGTATTGAAGTGTTTGGATGTCGGTCATCTCGGGAAGAGAAAGATTCTGGGAGCACAAGATGGAAAACAACTTCTCATTACCATGTTTCAGTAGTCTCATCGCAAACACCCAAGGGGTGCAGATTTACCCTGCTCAGTACTTATAACAAAATTGTACAGGCGCTCTTTACAATTGCTCTACAAATAGGGAACAAAAGAAAATTTCTCTCAAATGGTGTAAAGTGAGAAAGAGAAAAAGAAAGAAATGTAGTCACTAGCAATGAGACCAATGGCCAAAGAAAGAAAGAAAAAGGAAAGGAGAGAGAGAAAGGAGAAAGGAGAGAGAGCGGAGAGCGGAGAGAGCGCGCGCGGAGAGAGAGCGCGCGCGGAGAGAGAGAGAGAAAGGAGAGAGAGAGAAAGGAGAGAGAGAGAGAGAAAGGAGAGAGAGAGAGAGAAAGGAGAGAGAGAGAGAGAAAGGAGAGAGAGAGAGAGAAAGGAGAGAGAGAGAGAAAGGAGAGAGAGAGAGAGAAAGAGAGGAAGAGAGAGAGAGAAAGGAGAGAGAGAGAGAGAAAGGAGAGAAAGGAGAGAGAGAGAGAAAGGAGAGAGAGAGAGAAAGGAGAGAGAGAAAGGAGAGAGAGAGAGAAAGGAGAGAGAGAGAAAGGAGAGAGAGAGAGAAAGGAGAGAGAGAGAGAAAGGAGAGAGAGAGAGAGAGAAAGAGAGGAAGAGAGAGAAAGGAGAGAGAGAGAGAGAAAGGAGAGAGAGAGAGAGAAAGGAGAGAGAGAGAAAGGAGAGAGAGAAAGGAGAGAGAGAGAGAAAGGAGAGAGAGAGAAAGGAGAGAGAGAGAAAGGAGAGAGAAAGGAGAGAAAGAGAGAAAGGAGAGAGAGAGAGAAAGGAGAGAGAGAGAGAAAGGAGAGAGAGAGAGAAAGGAGAGAGAGAGAGAAAGGAGAGAGAGAGAAAGGAGAGAGAGAGAAAGGAGAGAAAGGAGAGAGAGAGAGAAAGGAGAGAGAGAGAGAAAGGAGAGAGAGAAAGGAGAGAGAGAGAGAAAGGAGAGAGAGAGAAAGGAGAGAGAGAGAGAAAGGAGAGAGAGAGAGAGAAAGAGAGGAAGAGAGAGAAAGGAGAGAGAGAGAGAGAAAGGAGAGAGAGAGAGAGAAAGGAGAGAGAGAGAGAGAAAGGAGAGAGAGAGAGAGAAAGGAGAGAGAGAGAGAGAAAGGAGAGAGAGAGAAAGGAGAGAGAGAGAGAAAGGAGAGAGAGAGAGAAAGAAGAGAGAGAGAGAAAGGAGAGAGAGAGAGAAAGGAGAGAGAGAGAGAAAGGAGAGAGAGAGAAAGGAGAGAGAGAGAAAGGAGAGAGAGAGAAAGGAGAGAGAGAAAGGAGAGAGAGAGAGAAAGGAGAGAGAGAGAGAAAGGAGAGAGAGAGAGAGAAAGGAGAGAGAAAGAGAAAGGAGAGAGAGAAAGGAGAGAGAGAGAGAAAGGAGAGAGAAAGGAGAGAGAGAAAGGAGAGAGAGAGAGAAAGGAGAGAGAAAGGAGAGAGAGAGAGGAGAGAGAGAGAAAGGAGAGAGAGAGGAGAGAGAAAGGAGAGAGAGAGAGAAAGGAGAGAGGAGAGAAAGGAGAGAGAGAGGAGAGAGAGAGAAAGGAGAAAGGAGAGAGAAAGGAGAGAGAAAGGAGAGAGAGAGAAAGGAGAGAGAGAGAGAAAGGAGAGAGAGAAAGGAGAGAAAGGAGAGAGAGAAAGGAGAGAGAGAGAGAGAGAGAGAGAGAAAGGAGAGAGAAAGGAGAGAGAAAGGAGAGAAAGGAGAGAGAGAGAGAGAGAAAGGAGAGAAAGGAGAGAGAGAGAAAGGAGAGAGGAGAGAAAGGAGAGAGAGGAGAGAGAGAGAGAAAGGAGAGAGAGAGAGAGAGAGAGAGAGAAAGGAGAGAAAGGAGAGAGAGAAAGGAGAGAGAGAAAGGAGAGAGAGAAAGGAGAGAGAGAAAGGAGAGAGCGAGAGAAAGGAGAGAGAGAGAGAAAGGAGAGAGAAAGGAGAGAGAGAGAAAGGAGAGAGAGAGAAAGGAGAGAGAGAAAGGAGAGAGAGAGAGAAAGGAGAGAGAGAGAGAAAGGAGAGAGAGAGAGAAAGGAGAGAGAAAGAGAAAGGAGAGAGAGAAAGGAGAGAGAGAAAGGAGAGAGAGAGAGAAAGGAGAGAGAAAGGAGAGAGAGAGGAGAGAGAGAGAAAGGAGAGAGAGAGGAGAGAGAAAGGAGAGAGAGAAAGGAGAGAGGAGAGAAAGGAGAGAGAGAGGAGAGAGAGAGAAAGGAGAAAGGAGAGAGAAAGGAGAGAGAAAGGAGAGAGAGAGAAAGGAGAGAGAGAGAGAAAGGAGAGAGAGAAAGGAGAGAAAGGAGAGAAAGGAGAGAGAGAGAGAGAGAGAGAGAAAGGAGAGAGAAAGGAGAGAGAAAGGAGAGAGAAAGGAGAGAGAAAGGAGAGAGAGAAAGGAGAGAGAGAGAGAGAGAAAGGAGAGAAAGGAGAGAAAGGAGAGAGAGAGAAAGGAGAGAGGAGAGAAAGGAGAGAGAGGAGAGAGAGAGAGAAAGGAGAGAGAGAGAGAGAGAGAGAGAGAGAAAGGAGAGAAAGGAGAGAGAGAAAGGAGAGAGAGAAAGGAGAGAGCGAGAGAAAGGAGAGAGCGAGAGAAAGGAGAGAGCGAGAGAAAGGAGAGAGCGAGAGAAAGGAGAGAGCGAGAGAAAGGAGAGAGGAGAAAGGAGAGAAAGAGAGAGAGAAAGAAAGGAGAAAGAGAAAGGAAAGAGAGAGAGAGAAAGGAGAGAAGGAGAATGAAAGAACGAAGAAAATGTAGTCACTAGCAATGAGATCAATGACCAAATCATCTGCTTTTTAGTGAAACAACAGAAAATGCTGGAAACACTCAGCAGGTCAGGTTGCATCGTGGAGAGAAAGAGAAACAGAGTTAACGTTTCAGGTCGATGACCCTTCGTCAGAACTGTTTTTTAGTGATGTTGGATGAGGACACCTGGGCAGAACTCCCCTGCACATCTTCGAAAAAATAGTGACCATGGGATTTGTTCCATCCACCCGAGAGGGCAGACAGGGCCTCAGTTCACCCGCTCAGCAAGTGAGACTTGAACCCAAGACCGTCTGACTCAGAGGTGAGAGAGTGCTACCCACTGAGCCACGGCTGACAGGATGTAGTGATCTGCGCTATCCAGACACATCATCTGTAAACTCCCAACGGCCAGTGCCGTGACACTATTTTGAAGGAGAGCGGAGGAGTACTCCCTGGTATCTTGGCCAATATTTATCCCTCAACCAACATCACTAAAAACACAGATTATCTGGTCATTTATCTCATTGCTGTTTGTGGGATCTTGAACAGTGTCTACACTTTGTTGGCTGTAAATAGCTTTGGGACGTCCTGATGTCGTGAAAAGCGCTATTTAATGAGAGTTCTTTCTTTCTCTAACGTGAGAAAGGCGAAAGAAATGTGGCCTCAATGTCTTCGGGGTGGGGAAGAAAAATGGAGGCGACGTCAAATAAAGAGAGAAAGTGCAAAGGGACCCCAAAGAGAGTAAATTTTTAACAAATCAATTATTTTTTGAGTAATGAAGAAGGGATCGTAGGAAACTTAAGATTGCCAAGTCTGCTAACCAGTCCCCTTCCATGGCGTGTCGTCATCCTCAGACTCTTTCACGAAGGTGTCAGACCGTAAGGGCGTCGCCGGCTTGGGTTGGTACGGCTGGGTGGGCGATAACATGAGCGAATCCTCTGCCGAGTCTAAATCGCTATCGGCTGCCTCGGGGACCAGGTCGCCGCCAGCGGCCCCGTCGCTCTCCGGCCGCGCTTCCCGCCGGTCGGTCCCCGCGCCCGGCCTCGCCTGGGGAAACATGGACTCCGAGCCGGTCTCGGAACCCGAGTCAGCGTCGTTAGCCGCCGGCGGCAGCTGCAGATACTGGCAGGGGACATCTGCGAAAAGGAAGAGGTCGCCGTCGTTGATCGTGTAGCGGACGTGGGGTTTCAGGATGACGCTCTTCCGCCGGGTCTTGTTCAGGCTGTTGCAGTCGTGGATCAGGTGGGAATCCCTGTCGATCTCAATCACCGCGTGCTTCTTGGACACGGACTGCACTGGAATGTGGATGTGGCAACTCTCGTGTCTGCCGATGACATTCTCACCTCTGTACACCATAAAATCTGTGAGAGCAAAGAAAACAAACAACCAGTGATTTTTAATTGGGAATCCAACTACACACGCACACAAACACCTCGCTGATTCCCTCTCCCACTCCCTTTTATTTTCTCTATCCTGGACGTGCTGGAGTATGGTTCCACAAGTAACAGCCACCCTTCAGTACCACACCCACCCGGCCATTCCTCATAGTGCTACCCACTGAGCCACAGCACATCTCACCT
Organism: Somniosus microcephalus; assembly: GCF_052327205.1. Classification (NCBI taxonomy): domain Eukaryota; kingdom Metazoa; phylum Chordata; class Chondrichthyes; order Squaliformes; family Somniosidae; genus Somniosus; species Somniosus microcephalus. Next base: position 144,282,132 of record NW_028225179.1, read on the forward strand.
CTGAGTCAGAAGGTTGTGGGGCACGGTGGCATAGTGGTTAGCACTGTTGCCTCACAGCGCCAGGGACCCGGGTTCGAATCCGGCCTCGGGTGACTGTGCAAACTCCACACAGACATTCTCCCCGTGTTTGCGTGGGTTTCCTCCGGGTGCTCTGGATTCCTCCCACAGTCCAAAGATGTGCGGGTTAGGTTGATTGGCTATGATAAATTGACCCTTAGTGTTGGGGGGATTAAATACGTGGGGATAGGGTGGGATATGTGTTGGTGTAGGGGTTACGGGGATCGGGTGGGATATGTGTCGGTGCAGGCTCGATGGGCCGAAATGGCCTCTATCTGCACTGTGGGGTTTCTGTGATTTCTGTGATTCCAGAGACTCGAGCACAAAATCCAGGCCGACACTCCCATTGCAGTACTGAGGGAGTGCTGCACTGTCGGAGGAGCTGTCTTTCGGATGAGACGTTAAACCAAGACATCTGCCCTCTTAGGTGGACGTAAAAGATCGCACGGCACTATTTCAAAGAAGAGCCGGGGGAGTTCTCTCCAGTGTCCTGGACAATATTTATCCCTCAACCAACATCACTAAAACCGATTATCTGATCATTATCACAGTGCTGTTTGTGGGAGCTTGCTGTGCACAAATTGGCTGCCACATTTCCCTACATTACAACAGTGGCTACACTTCAAAAGTACTTCATTGGCTGTAAAGCGCTTTGGGACATACTGAGGACGTGAAAGATGCTGTATAAATGCAAGTCCTTCTTTTCTTTATAAGCAAGCCTCCGCACTCCTCAAAAAAAACTTTGTGTTAGCATGTCTTTTGATCATGGAGCGTAGTCCAACCAGTCCTGACTCCATATCCAGACTTTTCATCCAGCGTCAGTGAAAAGGAATCAGGGGTAGAAACCCTAACCAATTTTCCCTGTGCTGGGGTACTGTAGCATACAGTAGTACACCTACTTGCCGACCTCACCATGCTGCTACAGGGAGATGAAGGTTAGATATTCCCACAAAGGAAGAAAAAAAAAATCAGCAACACAGTCACTCATCTCTCAATGCAAATGGTTTTAGAATAGCGTGGGCAGAACTGGATGGAGGTAAAAGCTTAAGTTTCATTGCACAGCTTGATGGAATTTCACATAAACCCCAGTACACAAGACACAGCACGTCATCACTCCAACATAGGATGCTACTGGCCCACTGATATATAAACACTATTTCAAACAGCTCCAAGTATTTGTGCTGTCAAGGAAATATGGGACCTTCCTCATCGGTGACTATCTCAATGCCCCCAAAAGGCACAAATGAAATAAATGAACACATTCTTTACCCCCCTCACTTGTTGCTATTTCTCCTTTCTCTTTGCTTGTTGAAATACTGAATTATTCCCAACACACCTTCAGCTCGATCAGTCGTCTATACGAACCTCTGTCTTAACCGAGAGCAGACTATATAATTCCAGCAGTGGTACCCCACAGAGTTTCCGCTCTTCCCAAGTGCAAGGGAATTGGGGCTTTTACTTGACTGGAGCGCAGATGACAGTTGTCTGGGCCCCAAGCTCCGAATTTCCCTTCCTAAACCACGCCTCTCCGCCTCCTTTAAGACGCTCCCTAAAACCTAGCTCTTTGACCAAGCATTTGTTCACCTGTCCTAATGTCTCCATGTTTGGCGCAGAGTCAATTTGTGTCTGATTACAATCCGTGAAGCGCCTTTGAATGTCTTACTACGTTAAAGACGCCATATAAAATAGAAGTTATTGCTGTTGTTTGCCTTGGCTCAGTGGGTCGCAACCCCACCTCGGAGTCAGAAGGTTGGGGGTTCAAGTCCCCATTCCAGAGACTTGAGCACAAAACTAGGTGGACACTCCGCTGAGAAAGCGCTGCGCCGTCAGTGATGTTGCTTCTCGGGTGAGATGTTAAACCGAGGCCCAGTCTGCCCTCTCAGGTGGACGTAAAAGATCCCTTGGCACAATTTCGAAGAAGAGCGGAGGGGGGACGGGACGGGAGGGGAGGGGTGCTATCCTCGGTATCCTGGCCAATATTTATCCCTCTATTAGCATCACTAAAAAAAAGATTATCTGGTCATTATCACATTGCTGATTGTGGGAGCTTGCGGTGTGCAAATTGGCTGCCACATTTCCCTACATTACAACAGTCACCGCACTTCGAAAAGTATTTTGTTTACTGTAAAGCGCTTTGGGACATCCTGAGGTCGTGAAAGTTGCTGTATATAAATGCAAGTTCTTTCTTTACTAGTTGAAGAACAGGAATGGCACTCATCACCATAACATGTGTGACTGAGCATGTTGCCATCACCTTCTTGCCTACAGCATGCACTCACACACAGTGGCCGCCTCCCTCACCAGTCTCAGGTCTCTGGCTGCCTGCAAACACTCGGAGTCGGCCCATGGGTTCACGATCAGAAACTCCCAGCTTCTCTTCTTTCTGCTCCTCCTCAGGATCCCAGCTCATCAGCTGCGTCTGGTCCATGGTCTCTCCGAATCAAACATTCACTCTAACAACACAACCATTTCAATAAATACTCAGCTCACTCTCTGCCAGAGAAGGAATAAAAAGACTTCATCAAAACTTAGGCACTTTTTTTTTCTCTCCCTGTTCGCTTCCCGCGCATGCGCGGTCGGCCGACGGCTCTGATTGGCCGACACCCCCGTCCGTCTAACCCTCCCTTCCCCGCTGATTGGCTAATCCCGCGGTTTTGGCCAGGTCCCGCCCTCCTCCTTTGTCGCAGCGCGCATGCGCAAACACCGCACGCTGCCACCCGCTCCCGCCTCCACGTCAATCTCGCCGCACCCCCCCTCAAACTGGAGCGCCGATTGGCCAGCGACGCTGTCCATCAAAACACGGCACCAATCGCAGATAGGGTTTAAGCGAGTCGTGCGCCGGGGTCAAGAGGTCGAGCGCAACGTCTTTTCGGATTGGTCAATTCAAACGGTGAACTGTTTTATCCTTTCCTTTCCACATCATCATGCTTTCCCCCACTTTTTTACTTCTCTCCACCTTGATACTCTTTATAACGGGGTTCAGTGTTTGTTTGCTGACGGTTTTTCTTCCGTCTCTGACTCTTCTCCAGTTCCATTTCAGTCCCGCGACCAAGCGTCCGTCCCGCCGCCGCTCGCGCATGCGCAGAGCCCCGCGCCCACCAGATGGCGTTTCCTGAAATGGAGCAACATCAAGGCAGCAATTGCACACAGTTCAGGTAGGCTGCCAATTCTAAATAGAGGCATGTGTGGAGGCTCGACCACGTGACAGCTGGTCATGATATTGCATTTACAATTTAAAAGTTTGGGTCCCCTGTAGTTATTGCATTTACCCTATAAAGGTTGGGTTCCCTTGTAGTTATTGCTTTTACCCTATAAAAGGTTGGGTTCCCTTGTAGTTATTGCTTTTACCTTATAAAGGTTGGGTTCCCTTGTAGTTATTGCTTTTTACCCTATAAAGGATGGGTTCCCTGTAGTTATTGCATTTTTACCCTATAAAGGTCAGGTTCCCCTGTAGTTATTGCATTTACCCTATAAAGGATGGGTTCCCTGTAGTTATTGCTTTTACCCTATAAAGGTTGGGATCCCTTATAGTTATTACATTTACCCTATAAAGGTCAGGTTCCCCTGTAGTTATTACATTTACCCTATAAAGATAGGGGTCCCTGTAGTTATTGCATTTACCCTATAAAGGTTGGGTTCCCTGTAGTTACTGCATTTACCCTGTACAAGGTAGAGTTCCCTTGTAGTTATTGCATTTACCCAATAATAAAAGATAAACCCTGGCTTCTATTCTCTACTGCTAACCATCTTCTTAAACCCCTCTCCCCTGTCACCTCCAACCTCACCTCCAACAAGTGCGAGGAGCTCATGGACTTCTTTGTCTCTAAGATTGTGACCATCTGTTCAGCTGCCTCTGCCACTTCCCTGCCTTCCCCTAGCCCACCGGGTTAAACCTCCCGGATCCCCTCCCCCCCTTGCCCTAGTCCTGACCTTGCATCTTCCTCCAGTTTCTCTCCGATCTCCCCTCGTGATTGGCAAAAGAACCAAAGGCGACGTAAGAAAAAGCGTTTTTACGCAGCGAATGGTTAAGATCTGGAATGCACTGCCTGAAAGGATGGTGGAGGCAGACTCAATCTTATCTTTCAAAAGGGAGTTGGATAAGTATCTGAAGAAAAGAATTTGCAGGGCTACGGGGAAAGGACGGGGGGGGTGGGACTAGCTGAGAGTCGGCACGGGCACGACGGGCCAAATGGCTGCCTTCTGTGCTGTAACCATTCTATGATTCTATGACCTCTCCACGCTCATCTTGTCCATGAGACCCACTTCCTGCTCCCTCAACCCTATTCCCACCAAACTGCTGACCACCCAACTTCCTTTTCTGGCTCCCATGTTAACTGACATTGTTAACGGTTCTCTCTCCTCAGGTACTGTCCCCCTCTCCCTCAAATCTGGTGTCATCACCCCTCTCAAAAAAACAACCTTTGACCCCTCCGTCCTTGCAAACTACCACCCCATCTCCAACCTCCTTTTCCTCTCCAAAGCCCTTGAACGCGCTGTCGCCTCCCAAATTCGTGCCCACCTTTCCTGCAACTCCACGTTTGAATCCCTCCAATCAGGTTTCCACCCCTGCCACAGTACCGAAACGGCTCTCATAAAAGTCACAAAAGACATCTTTTGTGACTGTGACAAAGGTAAACTATCCCTCCTCATCCTTCTTAATTTGTCTGCAGCCTTTGACACGGTTGACAACTCCATCCTCCCCAACACCTCTCCACCGTTGTCCAGCTGGGTGGGACTGCACTCGCCTGGTTCCATTCTTATCTATCTAATCGTAGCCAGAGAATCACCTGCAATGGCTTCTCTTCCCGCTCCAGCCCCATTACCTCTGGTGTCCCCCAAGGATCTATCCTTGGCCTCCTCCTATTTCTCATCTACATGTTGCCCCTTGGCGACACCATCCGAAAACACAGTGTCAGTTTCCACATGTACGCTGACTACACCCAGCTCTACCTCACTACCACTTCTCTCGACCCCTCCATGGTCTCTAAAATGTCAGACATCAAGTTTTGGATGAGCAGAAATTTTCTCCAATTGAATATTGGGAAGACCGAAGCCATTGTTTTCGGTCCCCGCCACAAACTCCGTTCCCTAGCCACCGACTCCCTCCCTCTCTCTAACATCTGTCTGAGGCTGAACCACACTGTTCGCAACCTTGATGTCACATTTCACCCTGAAATGAGTTTCCGACCACATATCCGCGGCATAACTCCAGACCCACAGCAATGTGGTTGACTCTTAACTGCCCTCTAAAATGGCCCAGCAAGCCACTCAGTTGTAACAAACCGCTACAAAACACAATAATAAGAATAAAACCGGACGGACCACCCGGCATCGACCTCGGCTAAGGACACGGCAAGGGCACACCTAGCCCAGGCCACCCTGCAAAGTCCTCCACACCAACATCTGGGGACTTGTGCCAAAATTGGGAGAGCTGTCCCACAGACTAGTCAAGCAACAGCCTGACATAGTCATACTCACAGAATCATACCTTTCAGCCAATGTCCCAAACTCCTCCATCACCATCCCTGGGTATGTCCTGTCCCACCGGTAGGACAGACCCACCAGAGGTAGCAGAACAATGGTATACAATCGGGAAGAAGTGGCCCTGGGAGTCCTCAACATTAACTCCGGACCCCATGAAGTCTCATGGCTTCAGGTCAAGCATGGGCGAGGAAACCTCTTGCTGATTACCACCTACCGCCCTCCCTCAGCTGATGAATCAGTACTCCTCCAGGTTGAACACCACTTGGAAGAAGCACTGAGAGTAGCAAGGGCACAGAATGTACATTAGGTGGGGGACTTCAATGTCCATCACCAAGAGTGGCTCGGTAGCACCACTACTGACCGAGCTGGCTGAGTCCTGAAGGACATAGCTGCCAGTCTGGGCCTGTGACAGGTGGTGAGAGAACCAACATGAGGGAAAAACCTACTTGACCTCGTCCTCACCAATCTACCTGTCGCAGATGCATCTGTCCAAGACAGTATTGGTAGCAGTGAACACCACACAGTCATTGTGGAGCCGAAGTCCCGTCTTCACACTGAGGACACCCTCCATCATGTTGTGTGGCACTACCACCGTGCTAAATGGTATAGATTCAGAACAGATCTAGCAGCTCAAAACTGGGCATCCATGAAATTCTGTGGGCCATCAGCAGCAGCAGAATTGTATTTCACCACAATCTGTAATCTCATGGCCCGGCATCTCCCTCACTCTACCATTACCATCAAGCCAAGGGACCTGTAAAGTCTGTGGGTTGTGCAGTTAATAAATACACAGACTTCAGAAGTAACAAACAAAACAGGTCTTTACTATTCGAAGGTCCAGGCGAATCTGCCCAATAACTCCTGGCACAACACTTATATACTGGTGTGGTCACTATCGGTATTACAGTATACAGAAGCCAAACAAATAGTGCCACACCTAAAGTAGTTCCCTTAAAGGTGAACGGTTACATTCAATAGTTCCCTTAAAGGTAGACGGGTACATACACTACAATCCTCCCTTTTTAGCTTATTACTTACAGAGTCCCCGTTAAACATACATATCTTCAACTTCCTATAAAACAAATTACAGATATAATCTCGGTGGAGTCAATGTCATATAAAACAATTTACAAATATAATCTCGGTGGAAACAGTTCACAGGTTCAGTCTCTGCGGAAACAGTTCATAGATTCAGTCTCTGATCTTGACTCGTTCCGAACAACATTTCTTTGGTGTAGCCGGATTACCTGGCTAGCGTGACTCCTCCATAGCCTTTTTCTTGACGTAACAGCTTGAACCTTCGTCCTGTTGAACCAGCAGTGCGGACTTTTACAACCAACTGGCTGTCTTGACATTTTCCAGTTTTTCAACTAATTTAGCTCCTTTCGTAATGTCCCGCCTGGAATGGTAGAAGTGCTAATATTTTAGACAGTTATTATCTTCTGCTTCTTCTTTTTCTTTTCTGCCTTTTTGAAACTCTCGGAGCTCCTTTCTCGGCTGCCAGCTGTAGCGCCACCAACTCTCTATGTTCCTTAGACCTTAAGTGCTTCCTCCGGATTTCAGCACTTTGAGAGTTCTCATCACAAGCTGGGCAGACCACATCCTCGTAATATTCAGTGTCACTCAACAGGTCATGGTAATATTCGGGTTCGTCCTGAGTTAGGCCAGCGAGAGAGACTTCTTCTTCCTCCTCACCCATCTGGACGTTAGCTGACGGTGGTTCCTTCCCTAAACATCTTTCTTGAAAAGCCTTCTTCATGCATTCATATTCATCCCGCTCTTCCTGGGTTATCTGCCATTCCTTCACGACGGACCTCATTTGTGAGTTCAATACCTTCCTTTCCATCGGTAATTGCGTTATCAGGCTATTTAACCCTTCTACTGAAGTAACGGTTTCCACATTCTTCTGTTCACCTTGACGTGATTCAACGTACTTTTGGCATCCTTGTAAAATTTGTGTTGCCACCTCAGCTATCTCCGTGACCTTTGAGAGCTCCGAACTCGTTCCCCCTGAAGATTGAAGCTCGTGTTCAGATTGTTCCCCTTGCAGAGTCTTGTCCTTCAGCATATGAAGGAGTTGGCTGACCGTTAACTCTTCCCTGGGAACACGGTGGATCAGAGTCTTCTCCATTTCCTCCACCTCTTTCTCCAATACTTCCACCTTACGTTCCTCTTGAACTTTGGCTTTCAGCGCTCGGAAAAGTTGCGCCCTGATGCTCTCTAGTTCATGTTCAGGGACCATTCTTACAGTGTCCTGTTCTTCCACTGAAAGGATTCCCAGTTGAATCTGTTCTTCAAGTTGTTGAACCTCGGTCATTGCCTCATATTTGTCTTGGGTGTCCTTCAATGTTTTTATAAGTTCTTGGACATCCTGTCTTTCATGCTCTGCCATGATTTTCACCTCTAATTTCTCATCTATGGATGGATCTCCTACCGATGAGTCTGTCTTGGCCTTGAGCTCATCAAGAATTTCCTGCAGCCTTTGGACTTCTTGCTCATGTTCAACCTTTAGTTGTTCATATGCTTCTACTGAAACTAGCTTTTCGGAGGCTGCCGAGTTAACCCCCTCCAGAATTGTAGCCTGGGCCTGTTCATACTGTTCTTTCAACTTCTCACACTCTGCTTGTAAGGAGTCGTAGAGAAGAACTGGAATAAAATCCTGGCTCCCTGAAGATTCCTCTTCCTTTGGTTCATTCTGTAAATATTCTAGTTCCTGAACAGCATCAGGGGAATGTGATTGGTATTTGACCACGATGGCTCTATGGTCGCTTTCTGCTTGAGCTAGCTGTCTCTGTAGTCTTTCCAGGTTCTCCCATTCGGTGTCCCAGAACCTTTCCATATTTTTCATCTCTTGTACGAGACGGTCACTCAACTGTTCTAATTGTTGTCGTACTTTGACATAAGTTTGCGTCCGAGCTCGGTGTTCTTCCATCATGGATGAATCCTTTGCTTGAACAGGCTCAGAATTCTCTGTCAACCTGGAGTTCTGCTCTGCAGCTTTATTCTTCTTGATACCATAAGTCCTTCTGCATGTCTTTGTTTTCTTTCCCATCGTCGGCAAGTCCCTTTTAGCCTTGTCTTCCATATTCGACTTGGTCTTATCATCATCCATTTCAGAATCTGAGCTAATAGCTTGCACCGAGTCCTCCCTCATTATGGCTTTTAGGTAATGCCATTCCATGTCTATTTTCTTAATCCACTCCCGTCCTAGAAGTGGTGGTCCTCCCTCAGGTAATACGTACAAGTTCATTCTTGGGTGTTCTTTACCCCTATCTCTCACCTTGACTCTTATTTTCCCCACGGGGTATACGTTATGCCCCGTGTATGTCTGTAATACGAACTTGGTATTTCTTAAAGGTATGTGAGAGAATAGCCGGTGGTAGTCCCTTCGGTTGATGACTGATAGAGCTGATCCAGTGTCCAGCTCCATTCTTACTTGGACTCCAGCTATTTTTAGTATGACCCAGATGGCCTGTAGATCCGTTTCTTTACCCACATTGTGGATTCTCAGCCTACCCAGCTCCTGGTTGTTTGGGTCTGAGTCTGAATTCTGTTCGTCTGAACTCTTCTCAGCCACCTTGTGTACCTTGTTGTACTTTTCTTGTGGTGGCTTCCTTTGATTATTGGTCTTTTTCCCGGACCGGCATACCTTCGCGATGTGACCCAGTTTGCCACATTTCCTACACTCTTGGTTCTTAAACCAGCATTGATTCTGGTCATGCGTGGTCTTTCCACAACGGTAGCATTTTGTTGTGCTTGAAGTAATTTGGTCCACCCCAAGTGCCGCCGCCTTTAGTTGCATTTCCGCCGTTCCTTTCGCTGCGGCTTCGTGCGATGCAGCTATAAGGACAGCCCTGTCCAGTGTGAGGTCGTTCTCTTCCAGTAGTCGCTTCTGCGTCCCTTCTTTGGACAATCCGCATACGAACTTGTCCCCCAGCGCTTCTGTCAGATTCCCTCCGAACTGGCAGTATTTCGCTAGCCTACGCAGTTCGACCAAGTATTCCGCATTGCTTTCGTCTTTCTTCTGCGTTCTTGCGTAGAATTTGAATCGTTCAGCCAGCATCAGCGGTGTGGGGTTCAAATGGTCCTTCAGCACAGCCACAATCTCTTCGAAGGTCTGATCCTCTGGTTTATTTGGTGCTATTAGATGCTTCAAGAGCCCGTATGTTTTTTGCCCCCATCGAGTTTAGCAATGTTATCGCCTTGTCGTCTTCCTCTATTTTGTTGGCTTCGCAATAGATCTCTAGGCGTTCCACGTACGTGGCCCAGTCTTCTATTTCCGAATTAAAGTCGTTAATATTCCCTCGCTTAGGCATTTTTCTTCCCTTGGGAGCAGCACCAGTATTTCTTTAAGTATTCTTATTTATTTGTTTGTTTCTAAGATGGCGGTTTTCCCGCGAAATCGGCGGTTTCCCGCTCTTTCCTTCTCTCCCCGTCCACTTCAATGGCGGTATGTCAATCAAGATGGCGGTTTTCCCGCGAAAATGGCGGTTTCCCGCTCTTCCTTTCTCGCCCCGCCCACTTCAATGGCGGTTTCCCGCTTCTGGCGTCTTCTCCGCCTAATGGCGGCTTCCCGCGTTTCTTCCCGGTGGAAGGGGTACGCTTCCCCCACAGCGGACAGGTTCAGCCGCTGGCTGGCTTCCGCACAGCTCCCCTTACTCGGCTTTGTCTTTTCCTCCCGCCCGCACGGCCCACCCGGCGCTGGGTACACCCCGTTAACGGAGGACAGTTCAGCCGCTGGACTGGCTCTCGCGCAGTCTCTCCGTACCCGGCTCTGTCGCTCTCTCACCCGCACGTTCGGTGCTACCGGCCCTGGGTACCCCGTTGGTGGAGAACAGTTCAGCCGCTGGACTGGCTCTCGCGCAGTCTCTCACCCCATTTTCGGCTGTGTCTCTCACCCACTCCCGTACGTTCGGTTTTGCCGGCTCTGAGTACCCCGTTGGTGGAGAACAGCTCAGCCGCTGGACTGGCTCCTCGCAGTCTCTCTCTCCGCACCCGGCTCTCACCCGCACGGTTCCCGTTCGCCTCCCCAGCCCTCTCGCAGACCGGTGTTTCCCTCCCCGGCTGCGGCTGGGTTTCTCTTCCCGCGCCTACTCGCAAGCTCAGCGCTTCGTGGCTGCGGTCGCTGCCCGGATTTTTCCCGCCGATTGCGGTCCGGCTGTCACCCGACGCCGTTGGACCCGACTTTTGTCCGGCACAGCTCCCCCTCGACCGAGGTCGAGTGCTCTGCCCTTATCCTCCGGATACTTCTACACCTTCCCCTACTCACAGTCTCTTCGGCCGCCTTGTTCCCTGCTGATCGGCTCACTCCGCACCGTGGTAGAAGGGTAGTCAGTGCCTGTTGCTAATGGAAGCTTTTGTTGCTAAAGTCTTCCACCTTTCTCCTGCTGCAGCCTCGTGTTTTCTTCCAGCAGCACGACGAGGGCGGTTGCCTCTCTTCGACGCTCTTCTTGCTTTGGTAATCTTGCCGCAGGGTACGATCGGACTCGTCGCCACTGTAAAGTCTGTGGGTTGTGCAGTTAATAAATACACAGACTTCAGAAGTAACAAACAAAACAGGTCTTTACTATTCGAAGGTCCGGGCGAATCTGCCCAATAACTCCTGGCACAACACTTATATACTGGTGTGGTCACTATCGGTATTACAGTATACAGAAGCCAAACAAATAGTGCCACACCTAAAGTAGTTCCCTTAAAGGTGAACGGTTACATTCAATAGTTCCCTTAAAGATAGACGGGTACATACACTACAGGACCGACCCTGGTTCAATAACGAGTGAAGAAGAGCATGCCAGGAGCAGCACCAGGCATACCTAAAAATGAGGTGCCAACCTGGGGAAACTGCAACACAGGACTACATGCATGCTAAAAAGCAGAAGCAGCATGCTATAGACAGGGCTAAGTGATCCCACAGTCAACGGATCAGATCAAAGCTCTGCAGTCCTGCCACATCCAGTCGTGAATGGTGATGGATCATTAAACAACTAACAGGCGGAAGAGGCTCCATGAATATCCCCATCCTCGATGAAGATGGAGCCCAGCACGTGAGTGCAAAAGACAAGGCTGAAGCGTTTGCAACCATCTTCAGCCAGAAGCGCCGAGTGGATGATCCCTATCGACCTACTCCCGAGGTCCCCACCATCACAGAAGCCAGTCTTCAGCCAATTCGATTCACTCCACGTGATATCAAGAAATAGCTGAGCGCACTGGATACAGCAAAAGCTATGGGCCCCGACAATCCCGGCTATCGTGCTGAGGACTTGTGCTCCAGAACTAGTCACGCCTCTAGCCAAGCTGTTCCAGTACAGCTACAACACTGGCAGCTATCCGACAATGTGGAAAACTGCCCAGGTAAGTCCTGTCTACAAAAATCAGGACAAATCCAATCCGGCCAATTACTGCCCCATCAGTCTACTGTCAATCATCAGCAAAGTGATGGAAGGTGTCATCAACAGTGCTATCAAGTGGCACTTGCTCACCAATAACCTGCTCACTAATGCCCAGTTTGGGTTCCGCCAAGACCACTCGGCTCCCGACCTCATTACAACCTTGGTCCAAACATGGACAAAGGAGCTGAATTCCAGAAGTGAGGTGAGAGTGACTGCCTCGACATCAAGGCAGCATTTGGCCGAGTGTGGCATCAAGGAGCCCTAGTAAAACTGAAGTCAATGGGAAACGGGGGGGGGAAAACGCTCCACTGGCTAGTCATACTTAGCACAAAGGAAGATGGTTGTGGTGGTTGAAGGTCAATCATCACAGCCCCAGGACATCGCTGCAGGAGTTCCTCGGGGCAATGTCCTAGGCCCAACCATCTTCAGCTGATTCATCAATGACCTTCCCTCCAACATAAGGTCAGAAATGGGGATGTTTGCTGATGACTACACAGTGTTCAGTGCCATTCGCAACTCCTCAGATAATGAAGCAGTCCATGCCCACATGCAACAAGACCTGGACGACGTTTAGGCTTGGGCTGATAAGTGGCAGGTAACATTCCTGGCACAGAAGTGCCAGGTAATGACTATCTCTAACAAGCGAGAGTCTAACCACCGCCCCGTGACATTCAACGGCATTACCATCGCCGAATCCCCCACCATCAACATCCTGGGGGTCACCATTGACCAGAAACTTAACTGGACCAGCCACATACACACTGTGGCAACAAGAGCAGGTCAAAGGCTAGGTATTCTGTGGCGAGTGTATCACTTCCTGACTCCCCAAAGCCTTTCCACCATCTACAAGGCACAAGTAAGGAGTGTGATGGAATGCTCTCCACTTGCCTGGATGAGTGCAGCTCCAACAACACTCAAGAAGCTCGACACCATCCAGGACAAAGCAGCCCGGCTTGATTGGCATCCCATCCACCACCTTAAACATTCACTCCCTCCACCACTGGTGTACCGTGGTTGCATTTTGCACCGTCTACAAGATGCACTGCAGCAACTCACCAAGGCTTCTTTGGCAGCACCTCCCAAACCCGCGACCTCTTCCACCTAGAAGGAGAAGGGCAGCAGGCGTATGGGAACACCACCACCTCCAAGTTCCCCTCCAAGTCACACACCATCCTGACTTAGAAGTATATCGCCGATCCTTCATCGTCACTGGGTCAAAATCATGGAACTCCCTACCTAACAGCACTGTGGGAGTACCATCACCATACGGACTGCAGCGATTCAAGAAGGTTGCTCACCACCACCTTCTCGAGGGCAATTAGGGATGGGCAATAAATGCTGACCTTGCCAGTGACGCCCACATCCCATAATCAAGTTTTAAAAAACTAAGACCGCCTATTTCACCCTCCATAACATCGCCCGTCTCCCCCCTTGCCTCAGTTCATCCGCTGTTGAAACCGTCATCCATGCCTTTGTTACCTCTAGACTTGACTATGCCAATGTACTCATAGAATCATAGAATGGTTACAGCACGGAAGAAGGCCATTCGGCCCTTCGAGCCCATGCCGGCATTCTGCAAGAGCACCTCAGCTAGTCCCACTCCCCCGCCCTTTCTCCGCAGCCCTGCAAATTTTTTTCTTTCAGGCACTTATTGAGTCTGCCTCCACCACCCCTTCAGGCAGTGCATTCCAGATCCTAACCACTCGCTGCGTAAATAAGTTTTTTCTCATATCACCTTTGGTTCTTTCGCCAATCACCTTAAATCTGTGTCCTCTGGTTCTCGACCCCTCTGCCAATGGGAACAGTTTCTCCCTACCTACTCTGTCCCGACCCTTTAGGATTTTGAACACCTCTATCAAATCTCCTCTCAATCTTCTCTGCTCTAAGGAGAACAACCCCAGCTTATCCAGTCTATCCACGTAACTGAAGTCCCTCATCCCTGGAATCATTCTCATAATTCTTTTCTGCACCCTCTCTAAGACCTTCACATCCTTCCTAAAGTGCGGTGCCCAGAATTGGACACAATACTCCAGTTGAGGCTGAACCAGTGTTTTATAAAGGTTCATCATAATTTCCACGATTTTGTACCCTATACCTCTATTCATGAAGCCCAGGATCCCGTAAGCTTTTTTAACTGCTTTCTCAACCTGCCCTGCTACCTTCAACGATTTGTGCACATATACCCCTAGGTCTCTGTTCATGTATCCCCTTTCGGATTGTACCATTTAGTTTATATTTCCTCCTCATTCTTTCCACCAAAATGTATCACTTCGCATTTTTCAACGTTAAATTTCATCTGCCACGTGTCCGCCCATTCCACCAGCCTGTCTATGTCCTCTTGAAGTCTATCACTATCCTCCTCACTGTTCACTATACTTCCAAGTTTTGTGTCAGCTGCAGATTTTGAAATTGTGCCCTGTACACCCACATCTAAGTCATTAATATATATCAAGAAAAGCAGTAGTCCTAGTACCGACCCCTGGGGAACACTGCTGTATACCTTCCTCCAGATCGAAAAACAACCGTTCACCACTACTCTCTGTTTCCTGTCACTTAGCCAATTTTGTATCCATGCTGCCACTGTCCCTTTTATTTCATGGGCTTCAACTTTGCTGGCAAGCCTATTAGGTGGCACTTTGTCGAAGGCCTTTTGGAAACCCATGTACACCACGTCAACCGTATCGCCCTCATCAACCCTCTCTGTTACCTCATCAAAAAACTCAATCAAGTTGGTTAAGCACGATTTGCCTTTAACAAATCTGTGCTGGCTTTCCTTAATTAATCCACACTTGTCCAAGTGACTGTTAATTTTATCCCTGATTATTGTTTCTATAAGCTTCCCCACTACTGAGGTTAAACTGACTGGCCTGTTGTTGCTGGGTTTATCTTTACACCCTTTTTTGAACAATGGTGTAACATTTGCAATTCTCCAGTCCTCTGGCACCACCCCCGTTTCTAAGGAGGATTGGAAGATTATGACCAATACCTCCACGATTTCATCCTTAACCTCCCTCAGTGTCGTAGGATGCATCCCATCCAGTCCATGTGACTTATCTACTTTAAGTACAGCCAGCCTTTCTAGCACCTTGTCTTTATCAATTTTTATCCCATCCAGTATCTCCTCTACCTCCTCCTTCACTATGTCTATGGCAGCATTCTCTTCCTTGGTGAAGACAGATGCAAAGTACTCATTTAGTACCTCAGCCATATACCCTGCCTCCATGTGTAGGTCTCTTTTTTTGGTCCCTAATCGGCCCCACCCCTCCTCTTACTACCCGTTTACTATTTATAAGCCTATAGAAGACTTTTGGATTATCTTTTATGTTAGCTGCCATAACCTCTCTTTGCCCCTCTTATTTTCTTTTTCACTTCTCCTCTGACCTTTCTGTATATAGCCTGATTCTCAGATGTATTCTCCTGGCTGGCCTCTCACATTCTACCCTATGTAAACTTGAGGTCATCCAAAACTCTGCTGCCCGTACCCTAACTCGCACCAAGTCCCATTCACCCATCACCCCCTGTGCTCACTGACCTACATTGGTTCCCAGTTAAACAACGTGTCAATTTCAAAATTCTCATCCTTGTTTTCAAATTCCTCTACGGCCTCGCCACTCCCTATCTCTGTAATCTCTCCAGCACCACCCGCCCCCCCGAGATTTCTGCTCTCTCTTGTGCATCGCTGATTATAATCGCTCCACCATTGGTGGCCGTGCCTTCTGTTGCCTAGGCCCTAAGCTCTGGAATTCCCTGCCTAAACCTCGCCGCCTCTCTACTTCTCTTTCCTCTTTTAAGATGACCCTTAAAACCTACCTATTTGATCAAGCTTTTGGTCATCAGCCCTAATTTCTCCTTACATGGCTCGGTGTCAAAATGTTTGTCTGATAATACTCCTGTGAAACGCCTTGGGACGTTCTACTACGTTAAAGACACTATATAAATACAAGCTGTGGTTGTTGTTATGAAGGTAGGGTTCCCCTTGTAGTTATTGTATTTACCCTGGAAAGGTTGGGTCAAATTGTATTTATTGTATTTACCCTGGAAAGGTTGGGTCAAATTGTAGTTATTGTATTTACCCTGGAAAGGTTGGGTCAAATTGTAGTTATTGTATTTACCCTGGAAAGGTTGGGTCAAATTGTATTTATTGTATTTACCCTGGAAAGGTTGGGTCAATTTGTAGTTATTGTATTTACCCTGGAAAGGTTGGGTCAAATTGTATTTATTGTATTTACCCTGGAAAGGTTGGGTCAATTTGTAGTTATTGTATTTACCCTGGAAAGGTTGGGTCAAATTGTAGTTATTGTATTTACCCTGGAAAGGTTGGGTCAAATTGTATTTATTGTATTTACCCTGGAAAGGTTGGGTCAATTTGTAGTTATTGTATTTACCCTGGAAAGGTTGGGTCAATTTGTAGTTATTGTATTTACCCTGGAAAGGTTGGGTCAATTTGTAGT
Source organism: Somniosus microcephalus (assembly GCF_052327205.1). Lineage (NCBI taxonomy): Eukaryota > Metazoa > Chordata > Chondrichthyes > Squaliformes > Somniosidae > Somniosus > Somniosus microcephalus. The sequence continues at coordinate 144,298,513 of NW_028225179.1, forward strand.
TATTGTATTTACCCTGGAAAGGTTGGGTCAAATTGTATTTATTGTATTTGCCCTGGAAAGGTTGGGTCAATTTGTAGTTACTGTATTTACCCTGGAAAGATTGGGTCAATTTGTAGTTATTGTATTTACCCTGGAAAGGTTGGGTCAATTAGTAGTTATTGTATTTACCCTGGAAAGATTGGGTCAATGTGTAGTTACTGTATTTACCCTGGAAAGGTTGGGTCAATTTCTAGTTATTGTATTTACCCTGGAAAGGTTGGGTCAATTTGTAGTTATTGTATTTACCCTGGAAAGGTTGGGTCAATTAGTAGTTATTGTATTTACCCTGGAAAGGTTGGGTCAATTTGTAGTTATTGCATTTACCCTGGAAAGGTTGGGTCAATTTGTAGTTATTGTATTTACCCTGGAAAGGTTGAGTCAATTTGTAGTTATTGTATTTACCCTGGAAAGGTTGGGTCAATTTGTAGTTATTGTATTTACCCTGGAAAGGTTGGGTCAATTTGTAGTTATTGTATTTACCCTGGAAAGGTTGGGTCAATTTGTAGTTATTGTATTTACCCTGGAAAGGTTGGGTCAATTTGTAGTTATTGTATTTACCCTGGAAAGGTTGGGTCAATTTGTAGTTATTGTATTTACCCTGGAAAGGTTGGGTCAATTAGTAGTTATTGTATTTACCCTGGAAAGGTTGGGTCAATTTGTAGTTATTGTATTTACCCTGGAAAGGTTGGGTCAATTTGTAGTTACTGTATTTACCCTGGAAAGGTTGGGTCAATTTGTAGTTATTGTATTTACCCTGGAAAGGTTGGGTCAATTAGTAGTTATTGTATTTACCCTGGAAAGGTTGGGTCAATTTGTAGTTATTGTATTTACCCTGGAAAGATTGGGTCAATTTGTAGTTAATGTATTTACCCTGGAAAGGTTGGGTCAATTTGTAGTTATTGTATTTACCCTGGAAAGGTTGGGTCAATTTGTAGTTAATGTATTTACCCTGGAAAGGTTGGGTCAATTTGTAGTTATTGTATTTACCCTGGAAAGGTTGGGTCAATTAGTAGTTATTGTATTTACCCTGGAAAGGTTGGGTCAATTTGTAGTTACTGTATTTACCCTGGAAAGGTTGGGTCAATTTGTAGTTAATGTATTTACCCTGGAAAGGTTGGGTCAATTTGTAGTTAATGTATTTACCCTGGAAAGGTGGCGCCCACCTGAAATTGAGAATCTTTGGTTGTGGTTTCATGCCAGCAGTTGCAAGAAGCAGGCCACCCGTGAACAGGCGAAGACGGGAAAACCCAAGGTGAAGAACGGGGGGGGGGGGGGAACAGAAATTCCGTATCCACCCAAACAGAGACCCAAGAGTAGGGTGTCCTTCCTTACCCTGCCGAAGTGGAGGACCTCTATGCTTCCTCCAATCGTACGCAAGGGAGGGGCAACAACTTCAATCTGGTCCAAGAGTTGCTGAATTCCAGGAAAACATGATCTGTATGCTGTTTCCCCAAAATATCAAAAATTCTACTGTTATTTTATTCTGGAAAAGGGAGCACTTTTAACAAATATATTCTTTTCCATACCTTCACCCATTTAAAGGTTTGTTAGCCCAGAATTTTTTTTTTTTTAATGCCCCTTTCTAGATTTTTCAGATTTCCAGTTTGGCTGATCCAAATATAACAACTATATACTCGTTTAACCACAAATTAAATTTTATTCAAAAAAAACTTATTTTGTATACAATATGGTTTTGGTGTATGTCAGAAGTACTGTTGACAATTTTAAAGAACAAAATTAAGGTTAGCTTAATTGTTTTAGGAAATACATACTTGTAATGCATATTCTGTTTATGGATCAATGCTTTTAAATGAAAGGATAATTTTGCACCAACTCAGTACATAGAGCATCACTACATCGGCAGTTAAATTCTCTTGAAATAACTTTTGTTGTTTGGTTGTCTTGTGTGTCCAGTACTTCAGGTGGATGTTGAAGACTATTTGAAAACGACCAGTGTGCTGGATAACAATCCACCCTTAATTTACCTGTCCATTCTCTCGATTTGTGGGATCTTACTGTGTGCAAATGCCGAGTCAGTGCACCTCAAAGTAATTCATTGAATGCAAAAGTTCTTTCAGATGTTTGAGAGATGCAATAAGGTGCTAATTAACTGCAGGTAAATAGCAGCAAACATTTTAAACAGACAGAGCTCCTGGCTTATACTCAATCTGTTTGAGCTTTCAACATCTTTGTGTGAAAAAGCAAAGCCTTGAGAAAAGTGGAATGGTTACAACAGTGATGCTGTTTCAACATTTGTTATTCACAGTAATTTATAGTTTTCCCCCCACAAAAAAAAACACCCACGGCCAAAGTGCATCCCACTCCAAGAATTGAGCACATAATCTTGACACTTCAGTGCAGTCCTGAGGGAGTACTGCATGGTTGGAGGTGCCGTCTTTCAAGCAAGATGTTAAACCAAGGCCCCATATGCTGTTTCAGGTGGACATAAAAGAGCTCATGGCACTATTAAAAGAGCAGGGAGTTCTCCTATGCTCCTGTCCAATATTTATCCTTTAACCATCATTTAACTCACTGCTGTTTGTGGGACCTTGCTGTGTGCAAAATGGCCATTGATTCTGCCTGTAGTACAACAAATCGTTGGAGCTGTGGGCTGACAAGTCCCCGGGTCCTGATGGACTTCATCCTAGGGTCTTAAAAGTGGTTAGTGACAGTTGATGCGTTGGTTTTAATTTTCCAAAATTCCCTAGATTCGGGGAAGGTGCCATTAGATTGGAAAATAGCTAATACATAGATACATAGATACATAGAAGATAGGAGCAGGAGTAGGCCATTCGGCCCTTCGTGCCTGCTCCGCCATTCGATGAGATCATGGCTGATCCTTTAATTCAGTATCCCGTCCCCGCCTTCTCTCCGTAACCCTTAACCCCTTTTGCCCGTAGAAATATATCTAATTCCCTCTTAAATATATTTAATGAGCTGGCGTACACTGCCCTCTGTGGCAATGAGTTCCACAGGTTCACCACTCTCTGAGTGAAGAAATTCCCCCTCATCTCTGTCCTAAATGGTTTAGCCCTTATCCTTAAATTATGTCCTCTAGTTCTGTTCTCACCCGCCAAGGGAAACATTCCTTCTGCATCCAGTCTGTCTAGACCTGTCAGAATTTTATACACTTCTATGAGGTCCCCTCTCAATCTTCTAAACTCCAGTGTGTACATCCCTAAACTACATAGTCTCTCCTCATAGGTCATTCCCGCCATTCCTGGTATCAGCCTGGTGAATCGCCGCTGCACCCCCTCCATGGCAAGAACATCCTTCCTCAGATGAGGCGACCAAAACTGTACACAGTACTCGAGGTGTGGTCTCACCAGTGCCCTGTACAGCTGCAGCAAGGTATCCCTGTTCCTGTATTCTAACCCTTTTGCTATGAAGGCCAGCATACCGTTTGCCTTCTTGACCGCCTGTTGCACCTGCATGCTCGCCTTCAGTGACTGGTGTACAAGAACACCCAGGTCTCTCTGTACTTCCCCCTCTCCCAATCTATTGCCATTTAAATAATAATTTGCCCTCCCGTTCCTGCACCCAAGGTGGATAACTTCGCACTTGTCCACATTATAGTGCATCTGCCATTTATCCGCCCAATCGCCCAGTCTGTGCAAATCGCTCTGGAGCTTCCTGGTCTCTTCCTCTGAGCCCACCCCCCCTCCTAGTTTAGTGTCGTCTGCAAATTTGGAAATGCTGCATCCGACTCCCTGATCCAGGTCATTAATGTAAATTGTGAACAGCTGGGGGCCCAGGACAGATCCCTGTGGTACCCCACTTGTTACTGCCTGCCATTCAGAAAATGAGCCGTTTATTCCAACTCTCTGTTTTCTATCTGACAGCCAGTTCCCTATCCACGCCAAAACTTTCCCCTTTATCCCATGAGCCTCAATTTTCCATGCTAATCTTTTATGTGGGACCTTATCGAAGGCCTTTTGGAAGTCCAGGTACACCACATCTACTGGCTCTCCCCCATCTATTCTACCAGTTACTCCCTCAAAAAATTCCAATAGATTAGTCAAGCACGATTTACCCTTTGTAAATCCATGTTGACTCTGTCCTATCCTGTCCCCATTTGCTAAGTGCTCCGCTATTTCATCCCTAATGATGGACTCCAGCATTTTGCCCACAACTGATGTAAGGCTTACAGGTCTGTAATTACCTGCTTTTTCCCTACCCCCCTTTTTGAATAGTGGGGTAACGTTAGCTACCCTCCAATCCATCGGCACTGTTCCCGAGTCTAATGAATTCTGAAAAATCATCCTTAGTGCATCCGCTATCTCTAGGGCCACCTCCTTCAGTACCCTAGGATGCATGTTATCAGGCCCTGGGGATTTGTCCACCTTCAATCCCTTTAGCTTCCTTAACACCATATCCTTAGAGATATTGATTTGCGTCAGTTCCTCCTTTGCCAATGTCCCTATTTTTCCCGATATCCCAGGGAGGTTTTTTGTGTCTTCCTTCGTAAAGACTGACCCAAAGTATGCATTTAGTTGATCTGCCATTTCCTTATTTCCCATTATATATTCCCCCGTATCTGACTGCAATGGACCAACTTTGGTTTTCACCAGTCTTTTCCTTTTGATATACTTATAAAAGCTTTTGGAGTTAGTTTTTATATTTTCCGCCAGCTTGTTTTCGTAAGCTATTTTGCCCCTCTTGATTATGCCCTTTGCCCTCCTTTGCTCTATCTTAAACTGTTCCCAATCTTCCGCTCTGGCGCTTTTTTTGGCTATTTTATACGCCCTATCTTTGGATTTTATGCTGTCTCTAATTTCCCCTGTTATCCACGGTTGAGTCACCTTTTTAGATTTCCTTTTATGCCAGATTGGTATAAACAATTTTTGCAATTTTGTCATTCTATCTTTAAATGTTTGCCATTGTTTATCTACCTCCAGTCCTCCCAGGAACGTTGTCCAATCAGACCTACTCAGTTCCCGTCTCATGGCATCATAATTCCCCTTGTTTAAATTCAGGACCTTAGTCTCTGAGTCAATTTCTTCGCTCTCCATTTCGAGTGAGAAATCGATCATGTTATGATCGCTCTGACCCAAGGGTCCCCGTACAACAAGATTACTGATTAGTCCCTTCTCATTGCACAGTACCCAGTCCAATATAGCCTGTTCCCGAGTTGGTTCCTCGACATATTGATCCAGATAACCATCCCTCAAACACTCAAGGAATTCCTCCTCCTCATTATTTTTACTGATTAGGCTAGTCCAATCTATATGTAAGTTAAAGTCACCTATGATGACAGCTGTGCTCTTATTGCACGCTTCTCTAATTTCCCTCGTGATGCCCTCCCTAACCTCTATTTTACTATTTGGAGGCCTATATACCACTCCTATTAATGTTTTCCGCCCCTCGCTATTTCTTAGCTCCACCCATATAGATTCTGTATTAACTGAGTTAATATCCTTCCTTTCAATTGCATTTATCCCCTCTTTTACTAGCAATGCTACCCCTCCTCCCTTTCTTTTTTGTCGATCCTTCCTAAATACTGAATACCCCTGTATGTTAAGCTCCCAGCCCTGCTCACCCTGCAACCATGTTTCCGTAATCCCAATTAGGTCATAATTATTAACCTCTATTTCCACAGCTAATTCATCTACCTTGTTCCTGATGCTTCTCGCATTAAGGTATAAAACCCTCAGGCTTTTTTTATGCTCACATTTTTTATGAATTAGTTTGGCCCTTTGTTTTTTGTTCCTCACCCTTTTATCATTTATTTCTGTCTGCCTTTCACTTTCCTCTATTTCACTACATAGGTTTCTAGCCCCCTGCCATACTAGTTTAAATGCTCCCGAACTGCTTTATCAAAAATTACCCCGAGAACATCCTTTATTCAAAAAGGGAGATAGAAAGCAGCAAACTACAGGCCCGTTAGCTTATCAGTCATAGGGAAGATGTTAGAAGCTATTATTAAAGATGTTATAGCAGGGCATTTAGAAAAGTAATCAGGCTGTGTCAACATGATTTTGTGTAAGGGAACTCATGTTTAACCAATTTATTAGAGTTCTTTGAGGAAGTAACGTGTTGTGGATAAAGGGGAACTGGTGGATGTACTGTACTTAGATTTCCAGAAGGCATTTGATAAGGTGCCACATCAAAGGTTATTGCAGAAAATAAAAGCTCATGGTGTAGGTGATAACATATTGGCAAGGATAGATTTGCTAGCTACAAGGAAACAGAGTAGGCATAAATGGGTCATTTTCTGATTGGCAAGATGTAACAAGTGGTGTGCCACAGCGATCAGTGCTGGGGCCTCAACTTTTTACAATTTATATAAATGACTTGGAGGGACTGAAGGTGTAGCTGCTAAATTTGCTGTTGACACAGATAGGTAGGAAAGTAAATTGTGAAGAGGCTACAAAGGGATATAGATAGGTTAAGTGAGTGGGCATCTGGCAAATGGAGTATAATGTGGGAAAATGTGAAATTGTCCATTTTGGCAGGAAGAATAAAAAAGCATATCGAAATGGTGAGAGATTGCAGAGCTCAGATGCAGAGGGATCTGGGTGTCCTAGTACATAAATCACAAAAGGTTAGTACACAGGTACAAGTAGTAATTAGGAAAGCTAATAGAATGTTATTGTTTATTGCGAGGGGAATTGAATACAAAAGTAGGGAGGTTATGCTTCAGTTATACAGGGCATTGGTGAGACCACATCTGGAGCACTGTGTACAGTATTGGTCTCCTTATTTAAGGAAGGATGTAAATACATCGGCAGCAGTTCAGAGAAGGTTCACTAGACTAATAGCTGGAATGGGCGGGTTGTCTTATGAGGAAAGGTTGGACAGGCTAGGCTTGTATCTGCTGGAGTTTAGAAGAGTAAGAGGTGACTTGATTGAAACATATGATCCTGAGGGGTCTGGACAGGGTGGATGCAGAGAGGATATTTCCTCTTGTGGAAGAATCTAGAACTAGGGGTCACTGTTTAAAAATAAGGGGTCGTCCATTTAAGACAGAGATGAGGAGAAATTTTCTCTGAGGGTCGTGAGTCTTTGGAACTCTCTTCCTCAGAGGGCGGTGGAAGCAGTCTTTGAATATTTTTAAGGCAGAGGTAGTTAGATTCTTGGTAAGCAAGGGGGTGAAAGGTTATCGGGGGTAGGCGGGAATGTGGAGTAATCGGATCAGCCGTGATCCCAGCGCCGAGTGGCCTACTCCTACTCCTGCTCCTAATTCGTAACAGTGACCGTACTTCAAGAAGTGTATCATGGGCTCCAAAGCACTTCAGGACTTTGTGAAAGGTGCTATATAAATGCAAGTTCTTTACCGTACCACATCGTATAAAAAAAGACAATAACCAAGAAGTAAATTTAACCAGGAAATGTTTTTATTGTGACCAACGTGTGTGTGTGTATATATATTTATATATGATAGAGAGCATAGTTACAGAATACCCATGGATCCATGTAACAAATTTAATGCTAACACTATAAAAGAAATCCCAATTTAACAAAATGTAACATGCACCATTCAAGCTATTAACCAGATGTTTAAAAAAGTTTTGTTATTTTTCCTGTTTTACATAAAGAAAATATGGAACTTTTGCCATTTCAAATTTATATAATCTTCAATATTTATCTGAATACTTTTTTTTCCTCCATGGAAACTTTGTTAGCCATCTGGCTCAGAAATAAAGACTTTATTCTCTGATCCACACAGACCAGGTTCCATGTCCAGCCTGTGTCAAGTTACCACATCCGTGGTAGGAGTGCTACAATTGGTCACAGCGCCTCGGTTAGGGAAGGGGAAAAAAAATGAAATCAACCAGATTGAGCGCTTCTGGTCAATATAAAGCGGCGCCCCCCGCTGGAAACACACTTGCGTGGAAGCCAGGATGGGACTCGGCCGTGACACCCATCACTGTCAGATAGCCTGTTAGCTCTCACAAGGCACTAGGGAGAGGTGACCAGCACAGTTTTAGTAAATAAGCCAGCCCCCCCTACAATGCCTAATATTTTGCAAGTGTATTCAACAACATTTTTTGACTTGGGGAAAAGCAGCAGCATTTGGTGATCTGGTTTGTTACAGACAGCAGCACTTCAAAAAATGCAAGGTTATTGATAAATATACCGATCGATCGATGGGGTACGCTGCCAGAAAAATCAGCAAGGCCCAGAGTTTGACTGCTCGAGTGTGCTCATTTAGTGGATCTCAGCCCAGACCTGCAGTGGAGGTGCTGCAATTTACCACATCACCTGTCGCGGAGTTGGAGAAAAAATGAGCGGTTTCCCACTCCGAATTGCTTTCCATTGATCGCCGTTGACAGGTGAATGTGTGTGGGTGCCTGACACTAGGATCGGGCTGCGACACCCCTCGTGGGCATTGAGCTCGCCAACACTCAGTCCTGGCTGACGTGACAATGGGCGCGTTGGGAGTAAGCTGGAGTCTCTTTTTAAAAAAAAAAAAACCAGGTCAGTTGCTTTAGTACCAATATATAAACTAGGGGAGGAAAAAGCAAACCCAGTAATTGCAGAGCACATGTAGGGGCATGAAACAGCGGCTTTAATGGAGTTCAAATTAAAAAAAATTGGTGTAGGTCGTTTCTTCTATAACCCTTTGATAAATCATAGAATAAATGTTACTAACATTTTCCATATAACAAATAAAGGGAGTATTTTCCTTGTGCATCTACAAGTAAAATATAGAATGAAAGATGGACCGCCACCCCATTAAACAGATTTGCAGGACATTACTCTACACTAATACACAAAAGGAAAGCAAAATAAAGTGGGCAGTGATACAGTTACGTTACCAATAGCATTTGGCACCTTTTTATATTTAAATCTTCCTTTTTTATGTACAAGTCTCATTGAAAACTTAGCACTGCAGCAAATACAGTACAAATATACTCATCAAGGTAATGGCGTGCAAAAGAAAACTAGCCCTAAATAACCATTTTCAGAGCTACATTAGAACATAGATTTGCAACCTGGGATCTTTGAGATCCACAAAGGGACATTAGGTGATCTGCAAGCAAAGTTGTCGACCTAGTCGTCTGATTTCTATGTTCGCGGAGTTACTAGGAAAGAGTTTCTGTAGCTGCGTATACTAATCTGCCACAGTAGCACCGATTTCCTTGCAACAGTTAACACTGTCTTTTGGAGTTAGGACGGGGGTGGGACCTCGGGAATGCGTAAATATTTGCGAAGGGGTGGTCCGAACAGAAAGCTTATACTACTGCATTAGAATGGGTGCTGAGCTAGTTCTACTTTAAAGTCCCTTCAAGTAGTTTAAAAAAAAGAAAATTCTTAAAAGGGCATTGTTGTCACATTGGAGTTTCTAATACAAAACTGTTTGAACTGGACAACCAAATGAAAATATTTTATAAATTACCAGCAAAGAGGTCAGTTTACAGTTTTGAAATTAGATGCAAAGGCATATGCCAAGCAATCTCCGACTCAAAAATCTGAAAATGCAGTATTCACTCACCTACCACACACAGTCTCTCACTCCAGGATTGGTCAAATACCATTTAACCAGAAGTGACTTTTATATATAAAACGAGTTGGGCGCAACGGTCAGAGAGCGCTCTCCTGGAGTTGACGCAGCTAAACACCAGAAAGGGTTACACAGCTTCAACCCCACAGCCCGAGCCGAGATGGGGCAAAAGCACGGGGTTAAAATTGGCCCTTGCACCAGAGATGGGGAGGGAACAAACCAACCAGGATCCTGGTTCCCGATTGCTATCCAGTGTTGGAAAGTGCACAGGAACAAGATGGGGCTGGGCTGTGATCACCTCAACCCTCAAAAGAACCTGCTGACAACAATCGCTGCCAAGGCACTCACAAAATGGCCACTTGGCTGAGGAGCGAGGTGGGGGGGGGGGGGGGTGGGCGCGGGGGAGTTGTTACAGAAACAAAAAGATAGATTTGCAGAGATTGATTCGCACTGATTTCATGTAAATAAGACACAGTTAAAATAGCCAGAAACCGCTTTTTCCAAAAATCCTTGTTCAACATTTCCACCCCCAATCTCCAACCTATGCTTCAGAATAGCAAGGCTCCACACCCAGAGCCAAGCCTTACAAAAATCACCTCGTACATTTCCCCAAACACGGAACTCTGCAATTCTTTGAGTCTTTAGCTTCGGGTAAATGTACATGGTCACATCACTGTCCAAGTCTCGGTATATTTCTCCATTGCCAGACAACAGTGCCCCTTTAAAATACATGCAAGCTAGTGGCGGTTGGCCAAATCACTGCATTCTAATAAGCTACAGGATCTACACCCTGAAAAAGACGGGTTGGTGCTTCAGGCGGGACCCTTCAAAACAAAACTCAATTGTACCGTTTCCATACACTTGGCATAGCTTTCTTATCCAGTGTACAGCCCTTCCCACTTCTTTCCTGCGTTTTAGTATCTCCTCTATGATCTGTTCTCTGGCTGCGTACGTTTCACTTTAAAGAATTTTGCACCGAGATAATGATTTGCTTTGATTTTTCAGTTGTGGCACCGTCACTCTTGGAAGTTATATTGCGGAGAATAAGCATAATGGGTCTTCCAAGTTCAATGTAGAACTTCTCAGGGTCTTTATTTTTCTTGTAAGTCTCACCGCCACAGTGCAAGGCAACAAGGGATCCCTCAGAGTTAAATATCGGGGATCCCGAGGCACCATAGTGGAAGTCTGTTTTGTACGTGATCACATTGGAGAATTTGTGTCTATTGAAAGCTTGACTTGCAATCAAGACCATATCATGCGTATAATTTTCAGCATCTTCTCTGGTTATTCCGCATCTTAAACTCTCCAGATGTTGCAGTGCGTAACCAGCTGCCTGCTGATCACCAGCCATGACCGAGCAAGGACAGATTTTCTTTTTGTCTCCTTCTGGGTGGCCGGTGATGTAAAGGGCACCGCTTTCCGGTGCGGCGGCACAGAACTCCATCAGTCCCAGCGCTCCGGGGGAGCTCTCCAGTTCCAGGACAGCATAATCGAGTGCTTGATCGTAAATCTCCAGCCAGGCCGACAGCTTCAACGGCTGCCCTCTCTGGCCGTCCTCCTCGTAGCCGAAGGAGACTTCGGCGCAGTCGCGGATCAAAGCGGGCCAGCTTTCGAAGGCGGCGCCCTCCGTCATCATTTCCACCACGTGGTAGCAGGTGACCACGTACCTGTCCTTCAGGAGGAAGCAGGTGCCGCTGCCCTGGGCGGCCGAAGACTTCCAGGCGATGTAGCCCACGCTGGAGAGACGCTCGGCGATGCAGCGGAAAGCCCTGGCCGGCACGGGCGACTGGGCTTCTTGGTGGAGCCGGTTCAGATACTGCCTTTCAGAGATGTTTGCCAGCTCGGCGTTCCTGGAAACCGACTGCTTGAATTTCAACACGGTGGCGCGACGGGCCTCCATGTGCCACTTTGGCAACAGGTTGCGGCCACCCTCGTACACTTTCCCATCGGAGTCCTTCTTGGACATCTGCGCCGCCGACTCCATGGATTTACTAGCTTTCAGCTTGGGGCTCCTGCCGTCGTCACTGGCCATCTTCTTCTTGGAGCCGCTCATCTCTATTTGAAAGCTCCTGCCATGCAGCCCGTCCACCGTGTGGTTGAACTGGATCTTCTTCGGCGGGTCCAACTTCTCCAGCAGCTTGTGAGTGTCATCCTCGATCTTGGAGTCGAAGCGGCCGTCGTTGACCAGAGCCTCCCGAATGGTCTCTCCCTCGAAGCCAAGGATGCACAGCTTGGTCTGCCCCTGGGCGATCCGGTCAGCCAGGACGATCCGCTGGGCGGTGTTACCCGCCGTCCTGCCGCTCGGCTCAACGTAAAAGAGGACGTGGCGCTTGTTGCACGGGTACGCGGGGGGCGCCGGCCGCTCGCCACCACAGTCGCCGCGGCTCTGGGTCCGCAGGAACAGCAAGCGGAAATGGGAGTGTTGCGGAAGATAGCGGCAGAGGATGTCAAAGTTCACCAACCCTTTCAGCGGGCCCTCCCCGTAGGCGAGGATCGTGTTGTCGTTTCTCACCTTCTCTTCGAAGTCACAGGATGAATTCAACGCGAAGAGCAAGGTGTCGTTTGGATCGCCAGTAAAGGCGTACTGGATATTATCGGGATCTCCACACACACTGAAAGTGAACTCCTTCTTCTGGAAGTTTTGTATTCCGCACTTCTTGTTTGTGTATTTGTCAAATTGTTCGTTCTTGAGAACTTTCCCATTCTTTGGGCCAGACTCTTCGGTATACCTGCTCGATTGCAGCTTTCTTTCTTCCCATGGGTTACAGTCGCCCATCTTTTTGCTTCGAGCATTTTTGATCTGGAGAGACAGGAATTTATCAATATTTATGTATTCTGCCCTTTTTCCTTCTCTCTCCTGAACATGCCAAGCCACCATTCTTAATATGAGCCTAGACGTTACATGCCTGGCATGGCGGGGTTTGTGAGCCATTGCAACCCAACACCATTGTGTTTTATCAGCGTGCAAATATACTTGCTTTCCACTGGGCCAAGAATCCCAGCTGATCTGTCCTCCTCTTGCCCAGGGTCAGAGGCCAATAGCAACATCTGTACTCCCAAGGTTAGCGAGCTCGGGCACGGATCAGTGACCAAACTTACGACTTTCCTGTTCAGAACGGGCAGTGTACTGACGAACTGAGCGATCAGGAAAGCCACCACCACCCCACTCCCGCCCCATTTTCCTCATGCCCGCCACTGTTGAGGGCAATGGGTAGGTGTTCGCAAGCCTCAACCAGCACAGCTAGATTTACATATTCTACAGCCATCACCCACTGAGTTGTACCTGACAGTCCTGGTAATGTTCCTCGGCACCAGTAAATCGAATTAGGCAATCAGGTGCTGGAAGAAAAAAATAAATGCAAGTTATTTTATACAAAAAGAAAAACTGCAAATGCTGGAAATCAAACAGAAAAGGTTGGAAATACACAACTGGTCTGTGGGAGACATTCCCAGTTAACACCCTTTTATCAGTTCTGACAGAGTTTCAAGCTAAAATGTTTGTCTGACATTTCTCTCAAGATGACTGGCCTGCTAATTGCAGCATTTTTTTTTCTTGCCAATTCTCTCCCTGCTCCTGAAGACATTGACCCGGCACTAGGCTGTTGGCATCAATTAGAATTCACAGTTCCACAAGTGCCGACTGCCCTCCGAAACCTCACCTACATGGTCATCATGCGCAGGAGTCTTAAAGTGGGCACTGACCGACCAGTCAACAGCCCAGTCCAATCCCATTCCTACTCGCTGTCCACACATGCACTTCCAGCAGGGGTCACTGGCTAATGTTCAGGAGTGGGATTCCTGGACCGTTTTCCCCACGTTAACCTCGGAGCACTGAAACCAATCATAGTGCCCTACCGGGAGTGGCACCTGGTAGCAGAAAATGCAACTGTTACAAAATCCATTGTATAAGTCACACCTTTGTGCAAATTTGAAAGAAATAACAGCGTCAAGTTTGTATATATTTATAGATGTGGCGCCAGTGGTAGCACACTCACCTCAGAGGTCAGAGGTTGTGGGTTCAATTCCCAATCCAGAGACCAGAACACAAAATCTAGGCTGACACTTAAGTGCCGAGGGACCTTGTACTGTCAGAGGTGCCAACTTTCGGATGAGAATCTAAAAGTACTTAATCGGCTGTCAAGCGCTTTGAGACGTCTAGAGGACCTGAAAGGCACTGTATGGTCACAGGAGAGGTGTACACCATCTCCTTCCCACATCTAGTTTTCTCAGCTCCTCAGCTGCCGACTCATCCTGGGGTCCAATTCCACATAGACTGGCAGATCTCTGGTAGCTCACCCAAGTCCCGGTCTAGACATGCAAGCCTAGTCGTCAACTGTGTGCGAGCAAGTTATTCAACTATAGTGCGACCCAGCCAAAACTTGACCCCGTCCTCACCCATCATTTCACATGTGCACTTTTCCAGCAAGGGCGATGGGGATCAGAAGCAGAGAATGTGGTGGGATTTTTCCCCCTCCACACTAGGATTCAGCTGGGCAATAATCAAACTCAGCACAAACCAGTAATTAAATCTGGAACCTCCTCCACCTCCCATTCCTTATCTGGCTTAATGAGAAATAGGAGCAGGAGTAGGCCATTCAGCCCTTCGAGACTGCACCGCCATTCAATGAGATCATGGCTGATCTTCTGCCTCAACTCCATTCACCAGTCCTATCGCCATATCCCTTGATGCCCTTACTAAATCAGAAATCTATCAACTTCTGTTTTGAATATACCCAATGACTGAGCCTCCACAGCCCTCTGGGGTAGAGAATTCCCTGTGTGAAAAAATGTCTTCTCATCTCAGTCCTGAATGGCCTACCCTTTATTCTGAGGCTGTGACCCCTGGTTCTAGTCTCCCCAGCCAAGGGAAACATTCTCCTAGCATCCACCCCATCAAGCCCTGTAATAATTTTGTATGCTTCAATGAGATCCCCTCTCATTCTTCTGAATTCAAGAGAATACAGGCCTAGTTTACTCAATCTCTTCTCATACGACAGTCCCACCATCCCAGGAATCAATCTCGTGAACCTTCGTTGCACTCCCTCTATGGCAAGTATATCCTTCCTTAGGTAAGGAGACCAAAATTGTATACAGTACTCCAGGTGTGGTCTCACCAAGGCCCTATATAATTGGAGTAAGACTTCTTTACTCCTGTACTCAAATCCTCTTGTAATGAAGGCCAGTATACCATTTGCCTTCCTAATGGCTTGCTGCACCTGCACATTCACTTTCAGTGACTCATGTACAAGGACACCCAGGTCCCTTTGAGCATCTGCATTCCCTAATCTTTCACCATTTAGGAAATACCCCAACTTTGTTTTTTCTACCAAAGTGGATAACTTCACATTTATCCACATTATATTCCATCTGCCATGTTCTCGCCCACTCACTGAGCCTGTTGAGATCCTCTTGAAGCCTCTTCACCTCTGACACTGCCACCTAGCTTTTTATCAGCAGCAAATTTGGAAGTGTTACATTTAGTCCCTTCATCCAAATCATTGATATAGATTGTGAATAGCTGGGGCCCAAGCACCAATCCTTGCGGTACCCCACTAGTCACAGCCTGCCATCCTGAAAAAGACCCGTTTATCCCTACTCTTTGTTTTCTGTCTGTTAACCAATTCTCAATCCATGCTAGTATATTACCCCCAATTCCATGTGCCCTAATTTTGTTCGCCAACCTCTTGTGTGGGACCTTATCCGAAGGCCTTCTGAAAATCCAGATACACCACATCTACTGGTTCCCCTTTGTCTACTCCACTAGTTACATCCTCAAAGAACTCCAATAGGTTTGTCAAACAGGACTTCCCTTTCATAAATCCAGGTCGACTCTGCCCAATCTTACTATTAGTTTCTAAGTGCCCAGTTAGAATAGATTCCAGCATTTTCCCAACTACTGATGTGAGACTAGCAGGTCTGTAGTTCCCCATTTTCTCTCTCCCTCCTTTCTTAATAGCAGGATTACATTTGCTCTCCTCCAATCTGCAGGACCCATTCCAGAATCTATAGAATTTTGGAAGATGACAACCAATGCATCCACTATTCCAATGGCCACCTCTTTCAAAACCCTAGGATGTAGGTCATCCGGTCCTTGGGATTTATCGACTTAGTCCCATTAATTTTGCTAGTACTGTTTTTTCACTAATAATTTCTTTAAGTTCCTCATTCTCGCCACACCCTTGGTTTTCTCGTATTTCTGGGAGGTTTTTTGTGTCTTCCGCCTTTAAGACAGAAACAAAAGTATTTATTTATTTTCTCTGCCATTTCCTCATTCCCCATTATAAATTCTCCCGTCTGACTGTAAAGGACCGACATTTACCTTCACTAGTCTTTTCCTTTTCACATACCTATAGAAGCTTTTACAATCCGTTTTTATATTTCGCTAGTTTGTGCTCCATTATCCCTTTATCAATTTCTTGATCCCCCTTTGCTGATTCCTAAGAAGATCCCAATCCTCAGGCTGACCGCTTTTTCTGGCAACTTTATAAGCTTCCTCCTTTGACTTAATACTAGTTTTAATGTCTTTTTTTAAGCCATGGTTGGATCACTTTTCCTTTTGGGTTTTTATGCCCTAGAGGAATATATGTTTGTTGTAAACTATGCATTATTTCCTTGAATGTTAGCCATTGTATGTCCACCTTTTAGTGTAGTCTCCCAATCTACCATGGCCAACTTGTCCCTCATACCCTTGCAGTTTCCTCTGTTTAGATTGAAGACCTTCGTCTCAGATTGGACGACATCACTCAAACTTAATGTAAAATTCAATCATATTATGGTCACTTGTCCCTAAAGGCCCCTTTACCACAAGATTATTGATTAGCCCTTTCTCATTACACAGTACCAGATCCAGAATAGCCTGTTCCCTGGTTGGTTCCTCCACACTGATCCAGGAAACCATCTCGCATGCATTCCAAGAATTCGTCCTCCACACCATTAGTGGTAATTTGATTTGCCCAGTCAATATGTAGATTAAAGTCCACCATGATTACCATATTGCCCTTGTTACATGCACTTCTAATTTCTTGATTGATACTGTGCCCTACATTGCCACTACTGTTTGGTGGCCTATACATAACTCCCACCAATGTTTTCCACCTTTTGCTGTTTCTTAGCTCCACCCAAACTGATTCCAGTTCTACATCACGATCTGCCAAGCCAAGATCTTTTATCTCTACCGTATCAATCTCACCCCTTATTAACAGCGCTACGCCACCACCTTTCCCTTTTTTTCCTGTCCTTCCTAAAATGTCGAGTACCCTGGAACATTCAGTTCCCAGCTTTGGTTACCCTGCAACCATGTCTCTGTAATAGCAATTACATCATACCCATTTAATTCTATTATTGCCATTAATTTATCCACCTTGTTGCAAATGCTACGTGCATTTAGATAAAGTGCCTTCAACTTTGCCTGTTTAATAGTTTTCTGCACTTTGACCCTCTTTACTGTTGGCCTTTGTTTCTGCTCCCTACTAGTTTTGCTGACTACTTTTCTAACTTGCACTTCCAGCTTTGTTTCTCTGTTCTGGGCCCACACTTGGGTTCCCAGCCTCCTGACAAACAGCACTAGCAAACCCCCCCTGCGAGGATATTGGTCCCGGTTCTGCCGAGGTGTAACCCGTCCAGCTTGTACAGGACCCACCTTTCCCAGAATCAGAGAGTCAGAGAGTTATACAGCACACAAAGAGGCCCTTCGGCCCATCGTGTCTGCGCCGGCCATGAAGTCCCGTCTATTCTAAGCCCATTTTCCAGCACTTGGTCCGTAGTCTTGTATGCTATGGCTTTTCAAGTGCTCATCTAAATGCTTCTTGAATGTTGAGGGTTCCTGCCTCTACCACCCTTTCAGGCAGTGAGTTCCAGATTCCAACCACCCTCTGGGTGAAAGTTTTTCCTCAAATCCCCTCTAAACCTCCTGCCCCTTACCTTGAAACTATGCCCCCTGGTTATTGGCCCCTCTACTAAGGGGAAAAGTTCCTTTCTATCTACCCTATCTATGCCCCTCATAATTTTGTACACCTCCATCAGGTCCCGCCTCAGCCTTCTCTGCTCTAAGGAAAACAACCCCAGCCCGTCAAGTCTCTCTTCATAGCTGAAACGCTCCAGCCCAGGTAACATCCTGGTAAATCTCCTCTGCACCCTTTCCAATGCAATCACATCCCTCCTATAGTGTAGCGACCAGAACTGCACACAGTATTCCAGCTGTGGCCTAACTAGCGTTTTGTACAGCTCCATCATAACCTCCCTGCTCTTATATTCTATGCCTCAGCTAATGAAGGCAAGTATCCCATATGCCTTTTTAACCACCTTATCTACTTGTCCTGCTGCCTTCAGGGATCTATGTACATGCACACCAAAGTCCCTCTGATCCTCTGTCCTTCCTAGGGTCCTACCACTCATTGTGTATTCCCTTGCCTTGTTAGTCCTCCCAAAATGCATCACCTCACACTTTTCAGGGTTAAATTCCATCTGCCACTGTTCTGCCCATCTGACCAACCCGTCTATTTCGTCCTGTAGCCTGAGGCTTCCCTCCTCGCTATTTACCACTCCACCAATTTTCGTGTCATCTGCGAACTTACTGATCATACCTCCTACATTCATATCTAAATCATTAATGTACACTACAAACAGCAAAGGACCCAGCACCGATCCCTGCGGTACACTACTGGACACAGGCTTCCAGTCACAAAAACAACCTTCGACCATCACCCTCTGCCTCCTGCCACTAAGCCAATTTTGGATGCAATGTGCCAAATTGCCTGGCATGCCATGGGCTCTTACCTTCTTGATCAGTCTCCCATGTGGGACTGTCAAAAGCCTTACTGAAGTCCATGTAGACTACATCAACTGCTCTACCCTCATCCACACACCTCGTCACCCCCTCGAAAAATTCAATCAAATTGGTTAGACATGATCTCCCCCTGACAAAGCCATGCTGACTATCCTTGCCTCTCCAAGTGGAGACTAATTCTGTCCCTCAGAATTTTTTCCAATAATTTCCCTACCACTGTTGTTAGGCTCACTGGCCTGTAATTCCCTGGTTTATCCCCACTACCCTTCTTGAATAATGGTACTACGTTAGCTGTCCTCCAGTCCTCTGGCACCTCCCCTGTGGCCAGAGGTTCTGAAAATTTGTGTCAGAGCCCCTGCAATCTCCTCCCGTGCCTCACACAGCAGCCTGGGATACATCCAGTCAGGGCCTGGGGATTTATCCACTTTTAAGCCCACTAAAACCGCTAGGACCTCCTCCCCCTCAATACTAATTTGTTCAAGTATATCACAATGCCCCTGTCCGATTTCTGTGTCTACATCGTCCTTCTCCATAGTGAACACAGATGCAAAATATTCATTTAAAACCTCACCTACATCTTCCGGCTCTACACACAGATTGCCACTTTGGTCCCTAATGGGCCCTACTCTTTCCCTGGTTATCCTCTTGCCCTTAATATACTTATAAAACACCATGGGATTTCCTTTATTTTGCCTGCCAGTATTTTTTCATGCCCCATCTTTGCTCTCCTAATTTCTTTTTTTTTTTTTTTTATATTAAAAAGTACCCCCCTGCACTTTCTATACTCCTCTAGGGCTTCCACTGTTTTTAGTCCTTTGTATCTGCCAAAAGCCTCCCTTTTTTTCCCTAATCCATTCTTGTATATCCCTCGACATCCAGGGTTCCCTGAGCTTGTTGGTCCCACCCTTGACCTTTACAGGAACATGTTGGCATTGTACGCTCTCTACTTCCTTTCTGAAAGACTCCCATTGCTCTGATGTGGATTTTCCTACAAGTAGCTGATCCCAGTCCACTTTGGCCAGATCCTGCCTTATCATATTAAAATCAGCCTGCCCCCAATTTAGAACCTTTATTTCAGTCCCAATGCCTCAGGAATTTAAATCCCTCCCTCCCACACCATCTCTCCAGCCACGCATTCATCTGGTCTATTCTCCAATTTCTGCTCTCACTAGCACGTAGCACTGGGAGTAATCCTGAGATTACTACATTTGAGGTCCTGCTTTTCAATTTATTTCCTAGCTCCCTATATTCTGCTTGCAGGACATCGTCCCTCTTTGGTACCGATATGGACCATGACCTCTGGCTGTCACCCTCCCCCTTCAGAATGTCCTGCAGCCGCTCAGTAACATCCTTGACCCTGGCACCAGGGAGGCAACATACCATCCTGGAGTCACGCCTGCAGCCACAGAAACATGTCTGTTCCCCTTACGATAGAATCCCCTATCACTATTGCTCTCCCACTCTTTCCTCTCCTCCCCTCCTGTGCAGCTGAGCCACTCGTAGTGCCACGGACTTGGCTCTTGCTGCATTCCCCTGAGAAACCATCTCCCCCAGCAGTATCCAACAGAAAATCTGTTGGAGAGGGAGATGGACCCAGGGGACTCCTGCACTACCTTCCTAGTTCTTTCACTCTGTCTGGCGGTCACCCATTCCCTTTCTGTGCACCCTTTACCTGCAGTGTGACCACCTCATTAAACATGCTATCTATGTAGATCTCAGCCTCGCAGATGCTCCAGTGACTCACAGGCTGTACATTTAGCCCCTGAACCATAAGGAGAGCTTAGGCACAAGTTTTTTTTCTTTTAATATAGAGTAATTAAGTTATTCAATGAATTAGCAGCAAAACAGAACTCAAGCCAAGATTGCACGGCCTGTTCTGCCCACCTGGCAGAAGGCAACAGCTCCAAGAATATGGGATAGCCAGAAATCTAAAAGAAAAAAAAAGAAAAACAAATCTCATTTCCAAAAATGGAAACAAAGCTCATTAATGCCATTGTGGAAGGAGCATGGCTATTAATAAAAATATAAGCTAGGGAATTTTAAAAGAATGTGTATTTTATTTGATAAATTGTGCTTTATGCTAGAAAATGCAAGTCTGAAAGGTAAATTTTTACTTAACTAACTCTGCTCCTTTAACATTGAAATTGTTCACCCTTTACCATGCACCAATCTTTAATCTGGGTCAGGCAACAGACTTGCAAGCATCTGTAACCCATAGTTCTGATTCCTCCCCCACCCCACAAGCTATTCTGTCTCAAAGTTCATCTCATACCTTGCTTTATGTTCCTTTGCAGAGATCTCCCATCTTTCCTGGGGCCACTCGCATCTTGCGGCTGTGTAAAACAAGGATTCATTGTGCGTTACTCAACAGGAATCCTCCAGTGTGTCTGGTCCAATAATCTGGTCTGGGCTATAAACTTTGCCACAACAGATCAGGTCTTGGAACACCCCAGGAGGTTACTGGGACTTTTGTTCACCGACATATCTCAGTACACGACCATTACATAAATTTAAAACAGAAATAGACAGTTTCCTAGAAGTAAAGGGAATTAAGGGTTACGGGGAGCGGGCAGGAATTTGGACAGGAGTCTAGGTTCGGATCGGTCATGGCCCTGTGGGTAGCGGAGCGGGCCCAGGGGCCGTGTAGCCTGATCCTGCTCCTATTTCATGTGTCTAATTCTGTTAGAATCAGGAGATGGTTCTGTGATAGTGGATTGGCGGTTAGGATCAGATCAGCCATGATCTTATTGAATGGTGGAGCAGGCTCGAGGGGCCGATTGGCCTACTCCTGCTCCTATTTCTTATGTTCTTATGTAAGTCTGTAAATATTTTACAAAAAATGATTTAAAATGTAATATAATTCAGGACAAAAGGTTTTGAAGGTCACATTAGATTCAACCAGTAAGATTTAGAGCCAAGGTTCCACCCTTGCTATCCTGCCCCAAGCTTTCTCCTGCAAGGCCAGACTCTTGGGAGTACAGCTCCGAGAGACAGCAGATCCTCCAGTACCTCACCCAAGGGGGTCATTCTACAGTGTCTCGAGAGCACGTGATGGCAGCCCATTTAACATGAAGCAACTGCCAATAGAAACATAGAAGATAGGAGCAGGAGTAGGCCATTCGGCCCCTCGAGCCTGCTCCACCATTCAATGAGATCATGGCTGATCACCCAAACTCAGTACCCTGTCCCTGCCTTCTCCCCATATCCCTTGATCCCTTTAGCCTTAAGAAATATACCCAACTCCTTCCTGAATATATTTAATGAACTGGCCTCTACTGTCTTCTGTGGTAGAGAATTCCACAGGTTCACCATTCTCTGGGTGAAGAAATTCCTCCTCATCTCTGTCCTAAATGGCTTACCCCTTATCCTTAGACTGTGACCCCTGGTTCTGGACTCCCCAGCCATCGGGAACATCCTTCCTGCATCTAGTCTGTCCAGTCCTGTTAGAATTTTATAAGTTTCAATGTGATCCCCTCTCATTCTTCTAAACTCCAGCGAGTATAAGCCCAATCGACCCAATCTCTCCTCATACGTCATTCCTGCCATCCCAGGTATCAGTCTGGTGAATCTTTGCTGCACTCCCTCCATGGCAAGAACATCCTCAGATATGATCTGTCTGTACCAGTAAACTCACGTGTAACTGTATAATCTGTCTGTACCAGTAATCTCATGCGAGCTCCAACTGACTCATTTTGTAATGCGAGCACCAATGCAGTGCCAATTAAAATACAATTAAACTCAATGGGCTATCAACTGTAACGACCTTAAGTTTTAAAGCAGCTCCAAATGCCGAGAGAGACGGGAACAATCAGGTCTGAAATTTTAGCTGAAACAAGTCACGCTGGTTTCTGGGAGTAGTTTGCGTGGCACTATTCCAGTTTTTCAATGCTGCGTTTATCTTTAAAAAGGTCAACATGCTCCTTCTGACTGCTCAGTTGGGAAATGCACCAAGTGTGGAACTGATCCATGAGTGTGGGGCAGGGATCAGGTTCGACCTCCAGTAGGCATGGTTCACAGCCGGATTACAATTGGCCTCAGTGCTGAGCTTCAGCAACAGATTGCTATTTGGGCATTAGATAACAATTCCTGCTGGACAAGTGCGAGTTGAACATCCCATTGGTGAATAGCCTTCAGACATGCACTGTTTAAGCTCCCAAACGGGAGTGCAGGATCACCGAGTCTACCCCCCCCAAGAGGGAGCCTCATTCTACAAGAGCACAAATGGGAGAATCAGCGCTACACTGCTGTAGCCATTACAAGAGCATAAGAAATAGGAGGAGTGGGCCATACAGCCCTTTGAGCCTGCTACGCCATTCAATATCATGGCTGATCTTCGACCTCAACTCCACTTTCCCGCCCGATCTCCATATCCCTCGATTCCAAAAATCTATCGATCTCAGCCTTGAATGTACTCAATGACTCAGCATCGACAGCCCTCTGGGGTGGAGAATTCCAAAGATTCACAAGCCTCTGAGTGAAGAAATTCCTCATCTCAGCCCTAAATGGCCGACTCCTTATCCTGAGACTATGCCCCCTAGTTCTAGACTTCCCAGCCAGGGGAAACAACCTCTCAGCATCTACCCTGTCAACCCTCCCTCAGAATCTTGTATGTTTCAATGAGATCACCTCTCATTCTTCTAAACTTGAGAGAGTATCGGCCCAATCTACTCAATCTCTCCTCATCCCAGGAATCAATCTAGGTGAACCTTTGTTGCACCACCTCGAAGGCAAGTATATCCTTCCTCCAATAAGTTATCACTGACCTGCACTTCCATCAGGTGACGCTGCCCTCAGAGCTCAGGATTTTTGATTTATAAAAAGGAGTTTCCACCGAGACAAAAGTAACAGAACAGCCAACCTCGCGAAACTACACCCCATCAACCAGCAGCTTCGGGAAAAGCAGGGGGGAGGAACCCTTTATCCAGTTGCGATTTGAACAAAGCAATGCAGTTATGTTACTGACTATCATTACATCTTCCTCCGTTCACAAACAAAGTGGTAAATGACTTTTTTAAAAAAAGAGTATTGTTACTCTTGCAAGGTCACCAGAAAAGACTTTGCTTCTAAATTTAAAGAACAATGAGCCACAATCTTGGCATTATCAACAGAAGTAAATCATTTACCGAGACAAATCGTCATAGCATCACGAGCGAGTGATGTTGTGGAGCCGCAAATACCATTAACCCCTTCTAGGCTTTTTCCATTCTCAACAGGTGCAGGAACCCCGGCCACAGACCAAGCGTCCCTGTTGCACAGCAACAGGCGCACGAACCCCGGATACACGGCCACAGATCCAGGAACGGCCACTAATATGAAGTGAAATTTACCTGAACCTACTCCTGAATTTTACCGGTTAACAGAGATTTCCAGTTATTTACATAGAAACATAGAAGATAGGAGGAGTAGGCCATTCGGTCCCTCGAGCCTGCTCCGCCATTCAATGAGATCATGGCTGATCATCCAAATTCAGTACCCGGTCCCTGCCTTCTCCCCATATCCCTTGATCCCTTTAGCCTTAAGAAATATATCCAACTCCTTCTTGAATATATTTAACGAATTGGCCTCCACCGCCCTCTGTGGCAGAGAATTCCACAGGTTCACCACTCTCTGGGTGAAGAAATTCCTCCTCATCTCTGTCCTAAATGGCTTACCCCTTATCCTTAGACTATGACTCCTGGTTCTGGACTCCCCCGCCATCGGGAACATCCTTCCTGCATCTAGTCTGTCCAGGCCTGACAGAATTTTATAGGTTTCGATGAGAACCCCTCTCAATCTTCTAAACTCCAGTGAGTATGAGCCCAATCGACACAATCTCTCCTCATACGTCATTCCTGCCATCCCAGGTATCAGCCTGGTGAATCTTCGCTGCACTCCTTCCATGGCAAGAACGTCCTTCCTCAGATAAGGCGACCAAAACTGCACACAATACTCAAGGTGCGGTCTCACCAAGGCCCTGTACAACTGTAGCAAGACATCCTTGTTCCTGTACTCGAACCCTCTTGCTACGAAGGCCAACATACCATTTGCCTTCTTAACCGCCTGCTGCACCTGCATGCTTACCTTCAGCGACTGGTGCACAAGAACACCCAGGTCTCTTTGCACTTCCCCTTCTCCCAATCTATTGCCATTCAAATAATAATGTGCCTTCCTGTTTTTGCCACCAAAGTGGATAACCTCACATTTATCCCCATTATAGTGCCTTTGCCATGTTTCTGCCCAATCACCTAACCTGTCCAAATCGTACGAGCTTCATGACATCCTCCTCGCAGCATACCCTCCCACCCAGCTTTGTGTCGTCTGCAAATTTGGAGATATTACATCCAATTCCCTCGTCCAGATCATTAATATATATTGTGAATAGCTGGGGTCCTAGGACCGATCCTTGCGGTACCCCACTAGTCACTGCCTGCCACTCGGAAAACGACCCGTTTATTCCAACTCTTTCCTTTCTGTCCGCCAACCAGTTCTCTATCCAAGTCAATACCTTGCCCCCAATCCCATGTGCCTTAATTTTGCACGCTAATCTCTTATGCGGGACCTTATCGAAAGCCTTCTGAAAGTCCAAATACACCACATCCACTGGTTCTCCCTTATCTATTTTACCAGTTACATCCTCAAAAAATTCCAGTAGATTCGTCAAGCATGATTTACCTTTTGTAAATCCATGTTGACTTTGTCCGATCCTGTCACTGCTTTCCAAGTGCTCTGCTATTACATCTTTTATAATGGACTCTAGCATTTTCCCCACTACCGATGTCAGGCTTACCGGTCTATAATTCCCCGCTTTTTCTCTGCCACCTTTTTTGAATAGTGGGGTAACATTAGCTACCCTCCAATCCATGGGTACTGTTCCAGAGTCTATCAAGTTCTGGAAGATGACCAGCAATGCATCTACTATTTCTAGGGCCACTTCCTCAAGTACCCTGGGATGTAGATTATCAGGCCCTGGGGATTTATCAGCCTTCAGTCCCATCAATTTTCCTAACACCATTTCCCTACAAATACTGATTTCTTTCAGTTCCACCCTTTCATCAGACTCTATGTTCCCCGGTATTTCTGGGAGGTTATTTGTGTCCTCCTTTGTGAAGACAGAACCAAAATATGTATTTAGTTGGTCTGCCATTTCTTTGTTTCCATTATAAATTCCCCTGATTCTGACTGCAAGGGACCTACGCTTGACTTCACCAATCTTTTTCTCTTCGCATATCTATAAAAGCTTTTAGTCAGTTTTTATGTTCCCTGAAAGCTTACTCTCATATTCTATTTTCCCTTTCTTAATTAATCCCTTTGTCCTCCTTTGTTGAATCCTGAACTGCTCCCAATCCTCAGGATTATTGCTTTTTCTGGCCAATTTGTATGTCCTCTCCTTGGATCTTATGCTATCCCTAATTTCCCTTGTTACCCACGGTTGAGTCACCTTTTTTGTTTTATTTTTGTGCCAAACTGGGATGAACAACTTCTGTAGTTCATCCATTCGGTCTTTGAATGTTTGCCATTGCCTATCCACCGTCACCCCTTTGAGTGCCATTCCCCAATCAATCCTAACCAACTCGCTCCTCAGATCATCGTAGTTTCTTTTATTTAAATTGAGGACCCTTGTTTCTGAGACAACTACTTCATTCTCCATCTTAATGAAGAATTCAATCGTATGATCGCTCCGACCCAAGGGGCCTCATACAACAAGATTGCTAATTAATCCTTTCTCATTACATAATACCCAGTCTAAGATGGCCTGATCTCTGGTTGGTTCCTCGACATATTGGTCCAGGAAACCATCCCGTAAACACTCCAGGAATTCCTCCTCCACAGTATTGTTACCAATTTGGTTAGCCCAATCTATATGTAGATTAAAGTCACCCATGATGACTGCTGTGCCCTTATTGCACGCTTCTTTAATTTCCCTTTTAATGCCATCCCCAACCTCCGCCTTACTGTTTGGAGGTCTATGTACCACTCCCACTAAGGTGCCGGTAAATCGAGAGTTTCCTGTACATGGAAAAAATTAGAAAAGCCCACGCTCTATAAGTCTTAAAGACTAGCGTACGGTAGCATCTCGATAGGTATATGCAAAATATTAAATGGTATACCACGAACAAACATACACAGCACAAAAGGGAACCATTCGGCACAACATCCCTGCAAACTCTGTGCTAGAGCAATCCAGTGCTGATCCCACTACCGCCATATCACTGCATCCTCTCTTCAAATGCTCATCATCTATTCCCTAAAATCGGCAATGGTCCCTGCTCCAATGCTCCCTCTTGATCGGAACAGGAGGCCATTCAGCCCCTTGAGCCTGTCTCCACCATTCAATGAGATCATGGCTGATCTGTATCTCAACTCCATTTACCCACCTTAGCTCCGTAACTCTTAATACCCTTACCCAACAAAAACCTATCCATCTCAGTTTGGAAGCTTTCGGTTGATCCCCAGCCTCAACATGTTTTTTTGGGGTGGTGGGGGGTGAGTTCCAGATATCCACTAACCTTTGGTGTAAAGACGTGCTTCCTGACATTGCCCAAGCAGCCTAGCTCTAACTTTAAAGTTATGCCCCCTTGTTCTGGACTTCACAATTCTCAGCATAAAGACTAAGATATGGTGAAAAAGACAGTGTTAAGGTGAACCTGGAATAGTACTTCAAGATGAGTCAGGATGATAGGACAAGGATATAAAATAAAACTAGTGAAAGTAAATAGAAAAGGGAAAAAAAAAAGGTCTTTAATCAAAAGTCCAATTGGGATCATTGACCAGATAAGGCAGCAGAGTCAGACAGTAGGGAAGTCAGAAAGTGATGTTTGGAAAGTGGATGTTTGGGCTGGGGGGCTCCGATGGGCCAAATGCCTCGTTCTTCACTTTCTCTTATGGTCATGACTCACAGCCTTTATGGTTACAATACGTCGGGTGCCTCCGCTAGGCGAGGTGGCCAGGTTGCTTGATGGAGTACAGCGTTTACTCAAGGGTTGGAAACATTGGATTGGGGAGAGGGGGGGGGGGTGGGGCGGGGCAGCAAGTAACCAGCAAGAGGCAGAAAAAAAACCACAGGAGGGATTAACCTCAAGTGTCCGAGTCAGCAGGAAAAGAGAGCCCAGCGGAGGGCCACTCGATAAAGCCAGGAACTGCGTCCGATGCATGGCTCCACTGACTCGGGAAATGCGTCAATAAAGAAAAAGGAGAGAAGTACCGTAGGTGTTCTGCTGCCTTCGTCACTCGAGGAACTCATCCTGTAGTTTTATCTCTCAGCACTGAAGGAAAAATGGAAACACCATATTAGAGAGGATAGCAAACCATTAGGGCCCCCTTAAAAGAGGCAGTCTCACTATCAGGCCCGCTCTACACGCCCCGACAGAAAAATACAACTCTGTACAAAAGCCGCTTGAAGTGGGGCATCAGGACCACTTTAAAAGAATACATCATCATCAGGACTGTGATATTGAGGCTTTGGAAGTGGTGCAGAGGAGGGCCACTAGACTAATCTCCAGTATAAGCAACTTAGTTGTCAAGACAGACTAAAAGAGTTGGTACTCTACATCTTGGAGAAGTACAGTATAGACTTACAGGTGATCTGATTGAGGTTTATGATGAAGGTAACAGATTGTGTTCCAGTTGACAGTTTGTTCCAATTAAACAGGTTAGGCAGGACCAGGGGTCACAATTTTAAGTTGTACAAGGCCAGATCTAGGTTAGATGTCAGGAGGTGGTTCTTTGGAACAGGCTGCCATCGCGTGCAGTGGATGCCGATTCACTGAACTCCTTCAAGTGAGACCCGTTTCTGGTTGGAGCAGAGATCACCTCTTACAAAATGTAGACGCTGAAGGGAATTCAGGACCAGAGTGATCGCCTGGACTAGTTTCAATCGCCTAGATGGGTCGGAGAGGAATTCCCCAGATTATTCCCTGGGTTTCTTTTTAAATCTGGTTTTTCACCTCTCCCAGGACATCACATGGTTTTGGGTGGGGCAGAATGTGTATATATTGTGATATACACAAAGTAACACAATTGTGGGGGACAGGCTCGATGGGCCAAAGGGCCTTTCTGTCGGTCATTGTTCGTATACATTAGTTCCATCTAAGTGACATCAAGTGCTTCCCACAGCAATCAAACCCAGGGTGGGGCTCCCACCACATCGTACAGCAAGTTAACACAAAGGGGCTGATAATGTGATACTGTCTCAATAGCGTTGATGCACGAGACACTTGCTCCCACAAAATATAAACCTTTGATAAAACAGGCTGAAGCTCACTATCCACGTTCAACAAGTATAAGGAATAGATTTCACATTGGTTAATTTGTTGATGTTTGCATGTGTAACAGAGGACACAGATTTAAGATAATTGGCAAAAAATGCCAGGGTGATGACTTTTTTTTTATAAACACAGCGAGTTATGCTGATCTGGAAGGGTGGTGGAAGCCATAACTGTCAGCAGGGAATTGCTGGGGAGATTGGAGCAAGATCGGGGGGAGCGAGATCGGGGGGAGGGGGGGGGCGAGATCGGGGGCGAGATCGGGGGGAGGGGGGGGCGAGATCGGGGCGAGCGAGATCGGGGGGAGGGGGGGCGAGCGAGATCGGGGGGAGGGGGGGCGAGCGAGATCGGGGGGAGGGGGGGCGCGAGATCGGGGGGAGGGGGGGCGCGAGATCGGGGGGAGGGGGGGCGAGATCGGGGGGGGGCGAGATCGGGGGAGGGGGGGCGAGATCGGGGGGAGGGGGGGGCGAGATCGGGGGAGGGGGGGCGAGATCGGGGGAGGGGGGGCGAGATCGGGGAGGGGGCGAGATCGGGGGAGGGGGGCGAGATCGGGGGGAGGGGGGGCGAGATCGGGGGAGGGGGGGCGAGATCGGGGGGCGAGATCGGGGGAGGGGGGGGCGAGATCGGGGGAGGGGGGCGAGATCGGGGAGGGGGCGAGATCGGGGGGCGAGATCGGGGGGCGAGATCGGGGGGGCGAGATCGGGGGCGAGATCGGGGGGCGAGATCGGGGGCGATCGGGGGCGAGATCGGGGGAGGGGGGCGAGATCGGGGGAGGGGGGCGAGATCGGGGAGGGGGGCGAGATCGGGGGAGCGAGATCGGGGAGGGGGCGAGATCGGGGAGGGGGCGAGATCGGGAGGGGGCGAGATCGGGAGGGGGCGAGATCGGGGGGAGGGGGGCGAGATCGGGAGGGGGCGAGATCGGGGAGGGGCGAGATCGGGGGAGGGGGGCGAGATCGGGGAGGGGGCGAGATCGGGGGAGGGGGGGCGAGATCGGGGAGGGGGGCGAGATCGGAGGGGGCGAGATCGGGGGGGCGAGATCGGGGGGCGAGATCGGGGGGGCGAGATCGGGGGGCGAGATCGGGGAGGGGGGCGAGATCGGGGGAGGGGGGGCGAGATCGGGGGAGGGGGGCGAGATCGGGGGAGGGGGCGAGATCGGGGAGATCGGGGAGGGGGCGAGATCGGGGGGAGGGGGGGCGAGATCGGGAGGGCGAGATCGGGAGGGGGGCGAGATCGGGGGAGGGGGGCGAGATCGGGGAGGGCGAGATCGGGGAGGGGGCGAGATCGGGGAGGGGCGAGATCGGGGCGAGATCGGGGGCGAGATCGGGAGGGGCGAGATCGGGAGGGGCGAGATCGGGAGGGGCGAGATCGGGAGGGGGCGAGATCGGGGGGAGGGGGGGCGAGATCGGGGGCGAGGGGGGCGAGATCGGGGGGCGAGCGGGGGCGAGATCGGGGGGGGCGAGATCGGGGGGCGAGATCGGGGGGCGAGATCGGGGGGGGGGCGAGATCGGGGGGAGGCGAGATCGGGGGCGAGATCGGGAGGGGGCGAGATCGGGAGGGGCGAGATCGGGGGAGGGGGGCGAGATCGGGGGCGAGATCGGGGGGGCGAGATCGGGGGGCGAGATCGGGGGGCGAGATCGGGGGGCGAGATCGGGGGAGGGGGCGAGATCGGGGGAGGGGGGCGAGATCGGGGCGATCGGGGGGCGAGATCGGGGAGGGGCGATCGGGAGGGGGCGAGATCGGGGGAGCGAGATCGGGAGGGGCGAGATCGGGGAGGGGGCGAGATCGGGGGCGAGATCGGGGAGGGGCGAGATCGGGGGCGAGGCGGGCGAGATCGGGGGCGAGCGGGAGGGGCGAGATCGGGGAGGGGGCGAGATTCGGGGGGAGGGGGGCGAGATCGGGAGATCGGGGGGCGAGATCGGGGGAGGGGCGAGATCGGGAGGGCGAGATCGGGGGAGGGGGGGCGAGATCGGGGGGGCGAGATCGGGGCGATCGGGGGCGAGATCGGGAGGGGGCGAGATCGGGGGGCGAGATCGGGGGGGGGCGAGATCGGGGGCGAGATCGGGGGGGCGAGATCGGGGGAGGGGCGAGATCGGGGGAGGGGGCGAGATCGGGGGAGGGGGGGCGAGATCGGGGAGCGAGATCGGGGGAGGCGAGATCGGGGGAGCGAGATCGGGGGCGAGATCGGGGGAGCGAGATCGGGAGCGAGATCGGGGGGAGGCGAGATCGGGGGCGAGATCGGGGAGCGAGATCGGGGGCGAGATCGGGGGGCGAGATCGGGGCGAGACGGGAGGGGGCGAGATCGGGGAGGGGGGCGAGATCGGGGGAGGGGGCGAGATCGGGGGAGGGGGCGATCGGGAGGGGGCGAGATCGGGGGAGGGGGCGAGATCGGGGGAGGGGGGCGAGATCGGGGAGGGGGGCGAGATCGGGGGGCGAGATCGGGGGGCGAGATCGGGGGCGGTCGGGGGGGCGAGATCGGGGGAGGCGGGCGAGATCGGGGGAGGGGGCGAGATCGGGAGGGGCGAGATCGGGGGAGGGGGCGAGATCGGGGGCGAGATCGGGGGCGAGATCGGGAGGGGGCGAGATCGGGGGAGATCGGAGCGAGATCGGGGGAGCGAGATCGGGGGGCGAGATCGGGGGGCGAGATCGGGGAGGGGGCGAGATCGGGGGAGGGGGCGAGATCGGGGGCGAGAGGGGGGCGAGATCGGGGGGAGACGGGGGGCGAGATCGGGGGGAGCGGGGGGCGAGATCGGGGGGAGCGGGGGGCGAGATCGGGGGGCGAGATCGGGGGGGCGAGATCGGGGGCGAGCGGGGGCGAGATCGGGGGGGGGCGAGATCGGGGGGGCGAGATCGGGGAGGGGGGCGAGATCGGGGGGCGAGATCGGGGGGAGGATCGGGGCGAGGCGAGATCGGGGGAGGATCGGGGGGGCGAGATCGGGGGAGGGGGCGAGATCGGAGGGGGGCGAGATCGGGGGGAGCGAGATCGGGGGGAGCGGAGGGGGGCGAGATCGGGGGAGGCGAGATCGGGCGATCGGGGAGCGAGATCGGGGGGAGCGAGATCGGGGGAGCGAGATCGGGGGGCGAGATCGGGGGGCGAGATCGGGGGCGAGAGCGGGCGAGATCGGGGGCGAGATCGGGGGAGCGAGATCGGGGGGAGGCGAGATCGGGGGCGAGAGCGGGGGCGAGATCGGGGAGGGGGCGAGATCGGGGGGGGCGAGATCGGGGGGAGGGCGGGGCGAGATCGGGGGGGCGAGATCGGGGGCGAGATCGGGGGAGCGAGATCGGGGGCGAGAGCGGGGGGCGAGATCGGGGGAGGGGGCGAGATCGGGGGAGGGGGGGCGAGATCGGGGGGGCGAGATCGGGGAGGGGGCGAGATCGGGGGGAGGAGCGGGGGCGAGATCGGGGAGGGGAGCGAGATCGGGGGGGGAGCGAGATCGGGGGGGGCGAGATCGG